>NC_141693.1:747079524-747392024 GCF_964263255.1 Lissotriton vulgaris | reverse complement strand
TAACATGCATTTGTATGCGTATATGTATATGTATGCATGCATTTATATTTGTATTTATATAGATATGCATTTTATATATATGTTTATATATGTATGTATATATATATATATATATATATATATATATATATATATATATATATATATATATATATATATATACACATACATATATATAAATGCATATGCATATATATATGCATATGTGTGCGTGTAGAGAGAGGTAGAGAGGTAGCGGTGTAGAGGTAGAGGTGTAGAGGTAGAGAGTAGTAGAGAGATAGGTAGAGAGTAGAGATTGAGTATTAGAGAGTAGAGAGTGAGTAGTAGAGAGTAGTAGAGAGAGTAGCAGAGAGTGAGCAGTAGAGAGTAGTAGAGTGAGTAGTAGAGTAGTAGAGAGTGAGTATTAGAGTGAGTAGTAGAGAGTAGTAGAAGAGAGTAGTAGAGAGTGAGTAGTAGAATGAGTAGTAGAGTGAGTAGTAGAGAGTGAGTAGTAGAGAGTGAGTAGTAGAGAGTAGTAAAGAGTAGTAGAGAGAGAGAGTAGAAGAGAGTGAGTAGTAGAGAGTAGTAGAGAGTGAGTAGTAGAGAGAGTAGTAGAGAGTAGTAGAGTATTAGAGAGTGAGTAGTAGAGAGTAGTGGAGTAGTAGAGAGTGAGTAGTAGAGAGTGAGTAGTAGAGTGAGTAGTAGGGAGTAGTAGAGAGTGAGTAGTAGAGAGTAGTACAGAGCAAGTAGTAGAGTGTGTAGTAGAGAGTGAGTAGTAGAGAGTAGTACAGAGAGAGTAGTAGAGTGAGTAGTAGAGAGTGAGAAGTAGAGTGAGAAGTAGAGAGTGAGTAGTAGAGAGTAGTAGAGAGCGAGTAGTAGAGAGTGAGTAGTGGAGAGTGAGTAGTAGAGACTAGTAGAGAGCGAGTAGTAGAGAGTGAGTAGTAGAGAGTGAGTAGTAGAGAGTAGTAGAGTGAGTAGTAAAGAGAGAGTAGTAGAGAGTGAGTATTAGAGAGTGAGTGGTAGAGAGTAGTAGAGAGTGAATAGTAGAGAGCTAGTAGTAGAGGGCGAGTAGTAGAGAGAGTAGTAGAGAGCAGTAGAGTAGTAGAGAGTGAGCAGTAGAGAGCGAGTAGTAGAGATTGAGTAGTGGAGAGTGAGTAGTAGAGAGTAGTAGAGAGTGAGTAGTAGAGAGTGAATAGTACAGAGTAAATAGTAGAGAGTGAGTAGTAGAGTGGTAAAGAGAGTAGTAGAGAGTGAGTAGTAGAGAGAGAGTAGTAGAGAGTAGTAGAGAGTGAGTAGTAGAAGAGTAGAGGGAGTGTGGTAGAGAGTAGTAGAGAGTAGTAGTGAATAGTAGAGAGTAGTTGAGTGAGTAGTAGAGAGTAGTAGTAGAGAGTAGTAGAGAGTGAGTAGTAGAGAGCAGTAGCGAGTGAGTAGTAGAGAGTAGTAAAGAGTGAGTAGTAGAGAGTGAATAGTAGAGAGTCAGTAGTAGAGAGTGAGTACTCGTGAGAGA
This sequence comes from Lissotriton vulgaris, assembly GCF_964263255.1. Classification (NCBI taxonomy): domain Eukaryota; kingdom Metazoa; phylum Chordata; class Amphibia; order Caudata; family Salamandridae; genus Lissotriton; species Lissotriton vulgaris. The sequence goes on along the minus strand of NC_141693.1, from coordinate 747,390,538 downwards.
GTAGTAGATAGTAGTAGAGAGTGAGTAGTAGAGAGTAGTAGAGTAGTAGAGAGTGAGTAGTAGAGTAGTAGAGAGTGAGTAGTAGAGAGAGAGTACTAGAAAGTAGTAGAGAGTGAGTAGTAGAGAGTGATTAGTAGAGAGTACTAGAGGGAGAGTAGTTGAGAATGAGTAGTAGAGAGTGAGTAATAGAGAGTGAGTAGTAGAAAGTAGTAAAGAGTAAGTAGTAGAGAGTGAGTAGTAGAGAGAGAGTACTAGAAAGTAGTAGAGAGTGAGTAGTAGAGAGTGATTAGTAGAGAGTACTAGAGGGAGAGTAGTTGAGAATGAGTAGTAGAGAGTGAGTAGTAGAGTGAGAGTAGTAGAGAGTAGTAGAGAGTGAGTAGTAGAGAAGTAGAGAGTAGTCAGTCAGTGTCAGTCAGTGTCAGTCAGTCAGTGTCAGTGTCAGTCAGTCAGTAAGTGTCAGTCAATCAGTGTCAGTCAGTGTTAATCAGTGTCAGTCAGTTTCATTCAGTCAGTGTCAGTCAATCAGTGTCAGTCAGTCAGTCAGTCAGTGTCAGTCAATCAGTGTCAGTCAGTCAATGTCAGTCAATCAGTGTCGGTCAGTGTCAGTCGGTGTCAGTGTCAGTGTCAGTCAGTCAGTGTCAGTCAGTGTCAATCAGTCAGTGTCATTCAGACAGTCAGTGTCAGCTAGAGCAGCTCTGCTGACCTTGTTCTCTGGCTCTAAAGCAGCTCTGCTGACCTGGTTGTCTAGCTCTAAAGCAGCTCTGCTGACCTGGTTCTCTCCCTCTAAAACAGCTATGCTGACCTGGTTTCTCTTGCTCTACAGCAGGTCTGCTGACCTGGTTCTCTGGCTCTAGAGCAGCTCAGCAGACCCAGTTCTTAGGCTAAAGAGCAGCTCTGCTGATCTGGTTCTCTGGCTCTAAAGCAGCTCTGCTGACCCTGGTCTATGGCTCTAAAGCAGTTCTGCTGACATGGTTCTCTGGCTCTGGAGCAGCTCTGCTGACCTGGTTCTCTCCCTTTTGAGCAGCTCTGCTGACCTGGTTCTCTCCCTCTAAAGCAGCTCTACTGACCTGGTTTCTCTGGCTCTACTTCAGCTCTGCTGACCTGGTTCTCTGGTTCTAGAGCAGCTCTGCTGGCCTGGTTCTTAGGCTCTAGAGCAGCTCTGCTGACCTGGTTCTCTGGCTCTAAAGCAGCTCTGCTGACCTGGTTCTCTGGCTCTAAAGCAGCTCTGCTGACTTGGTTCTCTGGCTTTACAGCAGCTCTGCTGACCTGGCTCTCTGGCTCTAAAGCAGCTCTGCTGACCTGGTTCTCTGGCTCTAAAGAAGCTTTCCTGGCCAGGTTCTCTGGCTCTAAAGCAGCTCTGCTGACCTGTTTCTCTCCTTCGAAATCAGCTCTGCGGACCTGGTTTCTCTGGCTCTACAGCAGCTCTGCTGACCTTGTTCTCTGGCTCTAGAGCAGATCTGCTCCCCTAGTTCTTAGTCTCTAGAGCAGCTCTGCTGACCTGCTTCTCTGGCTCTAAAGCAGCTCTGCTGACCTGGTGCTCTGGCTCTAAAGCAGTTCTGCTGAACTTGTTCTTTGGCTCTAGAGCAGCTCTGCTGACTTGGTCCCTTGGCTCTAAAGCAGCTCTGCTGAATAGGTTCTCTGGCTCTAAAGCAGTTCTGCTGAACTTGTTCTTTGGCTCTAGAGCAGCTCTGCTGACTTGGTCCCTTGGCTCTAAAGCAGCTCTGCTGACCTGGTTCTCTCCCTCTGAAGCAGTTCTGCTGACTCGGGTCTCTCACTCTAAAGCAGCTCTACTGAGCTGGTTCTCCCCCCCTAAAGCAGTTCTGTTGACCTGGTTCTCTGCCTCTAGAGCAGCTCTGCTGACCTGGTTCTATGGCTCTAAAGCAGCTCTGCTGACCCGGTTCTATGGCTCCAGAGCAGCTTTGCTGACCTGGTTCTCTGGCTCTAAAGCAGCTCTGCTGACCTGGTTCTCTCCCTCTAACGAGCTCTGCTGACCTGGTTCTCTGGCTCTAAAGCAGTTCTGCTGACCTGGTTCTCTGCCTCTAGAGCAGCTCTGCTGACCTGGTTCTATGGCTCTAAAGCAGCTCTGCTGACCTGGTTCTCTGGCTCTAGAGCAGCTCTGCTGACCTGGTTCTCTGGTTCTAAAGCAGTTCTGCTGACCTGGTTCTCTCCCTCTTAAGCAGCTCTGCTGACCTGGTTACTCAAGCTCTACAGCAGCTCTGCTGACCTGGTTCTCGGCCTCTAGAGCAGCTCTGCTGACCTGGGTCTCTGGCTCTAGAGCAGCTCTGCTGACCTGGGTCTCTGGTTGTAGAGCAGCTCTGCTCACCTGGTTCCCTGGCTCTAAAGCAGCTATGCTGACCTGGTACTCTGGCTCTAAAGCAGTTTTGCTGAACTTGTTCTTTGGCTCTAGAGCAGCTCTGCTGACTTGGTCCCTTGGCTCTAAAGCAGCTCTGCTGACCTGGTTCTCTGGAACTAAAACAGTTCTGCTGAACTTGTTCTTTGGCTCTAGAGCAGCTCCGCTGACTTGGTCACTTGGCTCTAAAGCAGCTCTGCTGATCTGGTTCTCTCCCTCTGAAGCAGTTCTGCTGACCTGATACTCTCGCTCTAAAGCAGCTCTACTGAGCTGGTTCTCCCCCCCTAAAGCAGCTCTGTTGACCTGGTTCTCTGCCTCTAGAGCAGCTCTGCTGACCTGGTTCTCTGGCTCTAAAGCAGCTCTTCTGACCCGGTTCTATGGCTCCAGAGCAGCTCGCTGACCTGGTTCTCTGGCTCTAAAGCAGCTCTGCTGACCTGGTTCTCTCCCTCCAAAGAGCTCTGCTGACCTGGTTCTCTGGCTCTAAAGCAGTTCTGCTGACCTGGTTCTCTGCCTCTAGAGCAGCTTTGCTGACCTGGTTTCTCTGGCTCTACAGCAGCTCTGCTGACCGGTTCTCGGCCTCTAGAGCAGCTCTGCTGACCTGCATCTCTGGCTCTAGAGCAGCTCTGCTGACCTGGGTCTCTGATTCTAGAGCAGCTCTGCTGACCTGCTTCTTAGGCTCTAGAGCAGCTCTGCTGACCTAGTTCTCTGGCTCTACAGCGGCTCTGCGGACCTGGTCTGGCTCTACAGCAGCTCTGCTGACCTGGTTCTCTGCGCTCACGATGCACGCACCCGACTTCTAGAAAATATATTTAAAAATAATATTTTATTTTAAGTACAAATATATTATTTTTATGATTATCTTAGATAATCTCTTGCCCTAATATGTATATTAAAGACACATACATATAATTTTGGAACATAATTTTTTTTTGCAGGAGTTGCGCACCCAGCGTTCCCCAGCACGTATATGGCGTCACGTGGACCCGCCACCGTGCAAGCGTCTCGTACCGCAATGCGCATGTGTCGCGAATGCGCGGGAGCAGGAGTCGCGGCTGGTCGCATACCAATCGCGCACATCACGTAATATTAAATGTATATGATGTAACCGAAAAACACGCAGCCTTTGCAGACCGTACGCAGATCCTTCACGACTTTTCTAAAATGGCGTCTAGAATCCACGCACCCACCGTGATTTGTACGCTTTGAGTGCGCGACTCCGAAAAAAATTTGGGAACTTTTTTTTTAAAGAAAATAATATAAATATATTAAAAGAAAAAAGAAAAGAAAAAAATAACCAATATTTCAGTTTGAATTTTTTTAAAATATTTTTTTGCAATTTTCAGAAAAATATATAATGTTTTTTAATGAATAAAATATTTATAAATAAACAGCAAAAAACTGTAGAAAATCAGTACAAAAAAATAGGTATAACTACTATCACACTTAAAAATTAGCATTTAAAAAACCTTTGAAATTCACTGAAAAAAACAAAGGTTTCAGAGACATTATAGTTAGAAATTAGCATTTAAAAAAACCTTAGAAAATCACAGAAAAAAACATAGGTTTCATGGGAGTTATAGTTAGTTGGCCATTTCACTCGTACAAAACCATAGAAATTCCTCCGTTATAGTTAGTTCTGCTAACTATAACTTGTGCGCCCGCAATGCACTGCTGTTGATGTCACATATTGCATCATTCATGACATGGCCAGTGACATCACTGGTGACATCTCAAATGACATCACTGATGACATCTTCCACGTGACAATCTGATACACCTCATCATACACAAGTATAACCTTTCATCACTCACTGTAAAATACAGAGTACCATATTTGAAACCATTGACACACCAATACCAATTTCTAAAAACCCACTATGTGATTCCTACATCTACACACACATCTAAACACTTGCCTATAGATTCACTCATACATCCTGTCAATGATCAATAGAACACTATTAAATATACTTATACACCTACATCGACATTACACACCAGCATTCATCCTATTCACTTATGCAGTCATTCTACTCACTTGTGCAAACAGTTGATCACACTTATATTTACTAAGCTATACACTTATACAAACACACACTTTATTTATTCATATAGATAGTAACTCATACTTAGTGTGGTATAAAATTACTATTACAAGTATACTGTTTTCGATAGTCACTCATACAATCACTGAGTCTTATGTATACTTATTTATAAACAACTGTCACATACACTGCCTTTTATATTTCTAGTTTGTTAGACATGTATCATTGAGAAATATATTTACTCATCACCATACCCATAAAGAGATTCACTCACCCAAACAACTGTTTCCACATACAGTCTTAACCTCATATACATAGTAAATCAACTATTTTCACATCTTTGGACAGTCACACCTCCTACTCAACCACACACACATTCACTATCCCATACAAATACTCACTTAACTAATTAATAACTAATATAGACTTTCACACAGCTAGTAACCAACTACTGTAGTAGTTTACACAACAAGAGATAGAGTGATACAGGTATTCACACAGTTTAATCACTGTCCCATATATTTAGTGAGACACTTTAAATTAGTCACTGAAACAGTCAATCACATTGCTACTAAATCCTCCATTCAGGCACTTATACATCCACTCAGTCTTCAAGGCAGATCGATATATATATATATATATATATTCACTGAAAAAACTATAGGTTTCACACACGTTATAGTTGGAAATTAGCATTTAAAAAACCTTGCAAATTCACTGAAAAAACTATAGGTTTCACACACGTTATAGTTAGGAATTAGCATTTAAAAAACCTTGCAAATTCATTGAAAAAACCATAGGTTTCACACCTGTATATATATATTACCTACTGGCAGTTGCCAGTAGGTAGTTATAGTTAGGACCTAGTTTCCAAAGGAAATCCGCAACTTTCTATTGGTAATAACTTTGGCGCCGGTTGATGAATCTTCACAAATTTCTCAAAGATGATGGCCCGCTCCGCTCCGCTCCTTCCCTGAAAGTTTTGGGAGGATTCATTAAGTGGGGGCTGAGAAAAAAGGGTGGTCCCAAAACATGTTTTCCCTGTGTTATTTTCCATAGGACGATTAGACACAGCTACAGCCCGAACGACTGAACGAAATTACACCAAATTTGGCAGAGAGGTAGAGTTCAGTTCGCAGATGGCCCTTTTGCTTAACCCCTTCAATGCTCATGAGGAGCTCAGCTCAGCTCGTCATGAGGCACAGTAAAGCTGTGCTTATGACGAGCTGAGCTCGTCATGAACAATGGGGTTCGATAAGAATCAGCACAGGAGGGGAAAACCATTAGCAGCCAAGGTGTTAAATGGTATAAATCCCTCCAGTAGTTCCTGAGAAAATCAAAAGAAAAAAATATATATATTTATAAGCGCGCACCATACGCGCACGGGTCCGCGTACGTGCGGGCACGGGTCCGCGTATTATGCGCTTACGTACGCGTACGTGCGTGGACCTTCGCATGAGCGAGGTGCATGCTGATTGGCTGCCAATGTCTGTCAACACTCCAAAACAGAAATTGTTGGCACCCATCTTGTGCCTCGGTAGACTGAGGCACAAGAAAGCAGAAAAACAAATGTGTAGAACTCAAACAGAGGGCAGGGTAGAAGCACCCTGACCCCCTAGGCCTGCTCAGGGGGTCCCACAAGGACCCCCAAGGCCAAAACATTTTTTTTGGGGGGGAGGAAATTGCGGGGTGCGTTTACCGTGCACGTACCTATCCGAGAAAGCTGCATGCTCATTGGCTTTACAAAAGGGGGTGGTAATGGGCGGAGCATCTGAGCCAATCAAACACTCACAACCAGTGAAAAGATCTGGGTTTAATCCATCACCGTTCTTTAGCCCACTCTGCCACCCCAGTTCAGACATGGCTATATGCAAATCAGTCTGACCCTGTATCTCATGGGAACAGTCCAGCCCGAACTGCCAAGCCATGCCTTCCCTGGAACGGAAACAAGCTTCTGAGGACCGTTTTCTGGCATTCCAGCCGTCTTCATCCCGGCTTGCTTGAATCCAGTACAAAGTGAGCAAGGGACTCACGTCTCAGCATACCCTGCCACACTTATGGCGGCCAAAAGCGGTATAAAGGGGGTGGTAATGGACGGAGCATCTGAGCCAATCAAACACTCACACCAAGTCAAAAGATCTGGGTTTAATCCATCACCGTTCTTTAGCCCACTCTGCCACCCCAGTTCAGACATGGCTATATGCAAATCAGTCTGACCCTGTGCCTCATGGGAACACTCCAGCCCGAACTGCCAAGCCATGCCTTCCCTGGACCGGAAACAAGCTTCCGAGGACCGGTTTCTGGCATTCCAGCCGTCTTCAGCCCGACTTGCTTGAATCCAGTGGCAAAGTGAGCAAGGGACTCACGTCTGAGCATACCCTGCCACACTTATGGCGGCCAAAAGCGGTACAAAAGGGGGTGGTAATGGACGGAGCATCTGAGCCAATCAAACACTCACACCCAGTCAAAAGATCTGGGTTTAATCCATCACCGTTCTTCAGCCCACTCTGCCACCCCAGTTCAGACATGGCTATATGCAAATCAGTCTGACCCTGAGCCTTCTGGTAACAGTCCAGCCCGAACTGCCAAGCCATGCCATCCCTGGACTGGAAACAAGCTTCCAAGGACTGGTTTCTGGCATTCGAGCCGTCTTCAGCCCGGCTTGCTTGAATCCAGTGGCAAAGTGAGCAAGGGTCTCACGTCTGAGCATACCCTGCCACATTTATGGTGGCCAAAAGCGGTACAAAATGGGGTGGTAATGAACGGAGCATCTGAGCCAAGCAAACACTCACACCCAGCCAAATGATCTGGGTTTAATCCATCACCGTTCTTTAGCCCACTCTGCCACCCCAGTTCAGAAATGGCTATATGCAAATCAGTCTGACCCTGTGCCTCATGGGAACTGTACAGTCCGAACTGCCAAGCCATGCCTTCCCTGGACCGGAAACAAGCTTCCAAGGACCGGTTTCTGTCATTCCAGCCGTCTTCAGCCCGGCTTGCTTGAATCCAGTGGAAAAGTGAGCAAGGGACTCACGTCTGAGCATACCCTGCCACACTTAGTCGGCCAAAAGCGGTACAAAAGCGGCTCATTGGCTGTCAACACTCCAAACCAGGAAGTGTTGGCAGCCATCTTGTGCTCAGTAGACCTAGTCACAAGAAAGCAGAAAAACAAATGTGTAGAACACAAAAAGGGGGCAGGGTAGAAACATCCTGACCCCCTAGGCCTGCCCAGGTGGTCCCACAAGGACCCCACAAGGCCCAACTTTTATTTTTTTAAAACCCGATATGTTTTTTTTCAAATTACCCCCCGGGGGACCAAATCGCGGGGGCATAGTGATAAAGAAGTGTGGGGGGTGCCCAATCCCCCCACACTGAGATGTCATCAGTGATGTCATGAGTGATGTCACTGACCATATCATGAGTGATGTAATATGTGACGTCATCAGCAGTGCGGGCGCGCGAGTTATAGTTAGCTGAACTAACTATAACGGGGGAATTTCATAGGTTTTGTATGAGTACAATGACCAGCTAACTATAACTGGTGTGAAACCTATGGTTTTTTTCAGTGAATTTCAAAGGTTTTTAAAATGCTAATTCCTAACTATAACATGTGTAAAACCGATGGTTTTTTCAGTGAATATATATATATATATATATATTCACTGAAAAAACCATAGGTTTCACACCAGTTATAGTTAGGAATTAGCATTTAAAAAACCTATTAAATTCACTGACAAAACCAGTTATAGTTAGCTGGAAATTTTACTGACATAAAACCATTGAAATTCACACGTTAAAGTTAGTTGGACTCACTATAACTTGCGCGCCTGCAATGCACTGCTGATGACGTCACATATTGCATCACTCATGACATGGTCAGTGACATCACTCATGACATCACTGATGACACCATCCAGTGAATGTGTGTCTTTCTGAAAAATAAATTTGTTTTATATATGTATTTGTAAAGGTCGATGGAAGAATAAATGTTTAAATAGGTGTGTAAATGGATGTTTTTTTTTTTAAAAATTGGTTGGTTAACTGGCTTATTAAGTGTATCTTAGTGAATACATATATTAGCGAGTTTTGTTTAAATATTTAAATGTTTGTATCAGTGTTTCTCTTTGTGTATAAGTGGCTGCAGGGGTTGGTGACTGACTCACTGTTTGTATGTGTTTTGAAGACAGCATATGTGCAGGACTGTATGGGTGGACGAGTGTGTATATGTGTGTGGTAGTGAGTGAATGACTGTCTCACTAGTGTCTTCATTAGTAACGACATATGTTTTAATCTAGTATATGTGAGTATTGATGTATATAAGTGAGTATAGTATATATAGTGAGAGATTGTAGGAGTTCCTGTTTAAATAAGTATGTGTTTCTATAAGTGATTGTTTAAGAGAGTAAGTATGTGTAAGTTTCCTTAGAAGTAAGGTGGTAGTGTGTGTATAAATGTATATGCAAATAAATGGATGTTCAATAGTTTATGTGCATGTGTGAGTATGTGTGTGAGTAACTTTTGGATGACTGCTGATGTGTAACAGGATGTATAGGTGTATCACTACATATGATGAGAGAGTATATATATGAGTGACTATATAGAACTGTTGGTGAATGAGTGGATGAGTATATAGATGGTGGAATTACTGAATTGGTTGTTGTTACTGGTTTGGGTATCTCCATTTTTTTGAAAATGTTTGTTTCTATTTTTGAATATGTGTTTCAAGCGTTACATTACACTGAAATTAGGTCTGTCACTCTGTCACAAGGATGGTGTCATCAGTGATGTCATGAGTGATGTCACTGACCATGTCATGAGTGATGTAATATGTGACGTCATCAGCAGTGCATTGCAGGCGCGCAAGTTATAGTGAGTCCAACTAACTATAACGTGTGAATTTCAATGGTTTTATGTCAGTAAAATTTCCAGCTAACTATAACTGGTTTTGTCAGTGAATTTAATAGGTTTTTTAAATGCTAATTCCTAACTATAACTGGTGTGAAACCTATGGTTTTTTCAGTGAATTTCAAAGGTTTTTTAAATGCTAATTCCTAACTATAACTGGTGTGAAACCTGTGGTTTTTTCAGTGAATTTCAAAGGTTTTTTTAATGCTAATTCCTAACTATATAAGACCTGAAAGCCCACCAGGAATCTCCAGTATGCGCCAGGGGACTGCATTGCAGAGAGGTGTAATGAAGCCACAACCCTTTTTACACCTCTCTGCAACGCAGCCCCCATGCATGTTTGAAGAGGGGAAACTAATTCCCCTTGCATACTGGGGGCCCCTGGGGGCCAATTAGCCCACCTGGAACCTCCAGTATGTGCCTGGGGCTGCATTGCAAAGGTGTAATGAGACTATGCCCCTTGTTACACCTCTCTGCAACGCAGCCCACTGCCGCGTTTGCAGAGGGGGAACTAATTCCCCTTGCATACTGGGGGTCCCTGGGGTCAACTACTCCACCAGGAGCCTCCAGTATGCGCGAGGGAGCTGCATTGCAGAGAAGTGTAATGAGGCCACACCCTTGTTACACCTCTCTGCAATGCAGGCCACTGGCGCCTTTGCAGAGGGGGGACTAATTCCCCTTGCATACTGGGGGTCCCTGGATCATATCTGCCCAAACACCGATATTCCGAACGATTGTAAATGACTTTTCTTGAGAAACATTTGGATTTGGATTATCATGTCCTATACTTTGGAATTTTTGAAAGACTGACTTTGAGGATGCTATAAATTACTCAAGTCTGCCCGAATTGTGTGGGTAAAATTGATACCTAGTCACTTTTAATAAGAATATACTTATGTCTCGTCTAACATTTGGAAGAAATATCTAGTTATATGACAACGGGATACCGACATAACTTGAAGGAAATAAGAACGCCCTGAAGAAGTTCTGTTGTACAGAACGAAACGTTTCGGCTGGCTGTGGTACATAAACTTAAGGAAAATAAAAGCATTTGAATATACACCAAGATTCAGCGCTTCAATAAGTACTCTAAGTGATATGATTTGATTGGACTCATTGTGAAAGTGGTGCTGTGCCAAACTATGGAATATTCTCCACTACTCTCTACTACTTACTCTCTCCTACTCTCTACTACTCACTCTCTACTGCTCTCTACTACTCACTCTACTACTTACTCTCTACTACTCTCTACTACTCACTCTCTACTACTCACTCTCTACTACTCTCTACTACTCACTCTACTATTCACTCTACTACTCTCTACTACTCACTCTGCTACTCTCTCTACTGCTCTCTACTACTCTCTACTACTCACTCTCTACTCTCTATTACTCACTCTCTACTCTCTACCTCTCTACCTCTCTCTTCTCTCTCTACTAATCTCTACCTCTCTACCGCTACCTCTCTACCTCTCTACCTCTACACCTCTACCTCTCTACCTCTCTCTACACGCACACATATAGACATATATGCATATATATATGTGCATATGCATTTATATATATGTATGTGTATGTATAAAAAAAAACAACTAAACATTTTTTTTTCTAATCAGCTACTTTTAAAACTGTCATTCTTTTTCCCCATGGTACACTCCCCGGTACGCTCCCCGGTGCGCGTACCGGGCGCTCCCCCCGCGAAAATCAAAAAAATAATAATTTTTTTTTCGCCCCGTGGGGCCCTTTTATGGCCCCCACATCAAACCTAGGGGGTCAAGGGGGGGTCTACTCTGCCCCCTTATTGTCATTTCCCCCTTTGTTTTGGCCACCTCTTGTGTCTCGATCCTACCGAGACACAAGATGGCGGCCGCTCCGGACTGTTTAGAATGTTTACAGACACCCCAGAGCCAATCAGCTTTCTGCGCGCAAGTCGCGTGGCGCGCCCGGTGCGCGTACCGGTGCGCTTACCGGAGCGCTGCTATAGATATATATATTTTTTTGAACCTTAATTACTCAAAATCCACTGGAGCACATATCTTGAGACATAGCAAAGGCACATCGGGCTACCAGTCCCTACAATTTTGCCAAGTTTGGTGGAAATCCATTCAGCCGTTCGGGCTAAAAGTGAAATCGACCGCCCTATGGAAATGAACATGGGGAAAACGCGTTTTGGGACCCCCCTTTTATCTCGGCCCCCGCTTGACGAATCCCCCCCAAACTTTCAGGGAAGGACCGGAACCCCGCGAGGCCATTTTGAGGAAATTCAGGCAGATTCGTCAACCGGCGCTAGGCATGGGCGGAAAATCCGTTCCGCTCGCGGATTTTGCGGATTTTCGGGAAATCCGCAATCCGCGAGATTTGCGAATTTCCTGCAAAATCCGCAAATCCGCGAGCAGCGGATTTTGCTCGCACTGCTCGCACTGTTCGCGTGAGTTCGCGCCCCGCGAATAAGTGCGAAATTGCAGAAATACGATCTAAGCAAAACTGAAAGTAACTACTTACCAGGTTCAAAAGTTCAGGCACATCATTAGTAGCCATTTCCTGTAGTGCTTCCTGAGGGGCCCCTCCAGAGTTCAGTTGCCAGTTGAAACTATTATGTGACCCTGCTCTGAACCTCAGAATAGTTACACATATGCCACAAAGGTCATGAATTACAGCTAAGGGAGACAAGCAGGAGCCAGGCTGGAAGTTAAAATCCATTAATCAGCCCCTAATTCATTATTGTCAGTTGGGGCAGGGCAGGTGTTGTAACTAATTTTGCAACAATGAAAGCACTTAGCAAGTGCAAAAGATCACTAATCAGGGCGCACTAAGGAAGCAGGTGCCAGCTAAAAAAATATTCTGTGACACATTAATCAGCCCCAAATTAATTCAGGTCACTTGAGGCAGGGAAGGTGTGCTTTGCTTTGCCGAAAATAATGTACACTGGACAACCAGAGGGTGTGGTGATGAAACAGAGGGTGGCATGGGTGGGCCAGAGGGTGGCATGAGTAGTCAGAGAGTGGCAGTGGTGACAGAGAGTGGCAGTGATGAAGAAGAGTGTCCCAAACAGGTTGGACACGTAGAAACAACAAGTTCGCAAAACTTGCGACCCGACAGGTAAGTTCGCAAATTGCGAAATTGTAAAAACCCTCGCGAACTGGCAGAAACACGGGCGAACACAAAAAAAAAAAAATCCGCAAATTCGCGGGAATTCGCGGATTTTGCGGATTGCGAATCCGCAAATCCGCAAAATTCGCGAACGCGAGATCCGCAAAATTCGCTCATGCTTAACCGGCGCCAAAGTTATTCCAAATAGAATTTTCAGATTTAACATTGAAAAAAATCCTAACTATAACTACCTACTGGCGACCGCCAGTAGGTAATATATATATATATATATATTCACTGAAAAAACCATAGGTTTCACACCAGTTATAGTTAGCTGGAAATTTTACTGATATAAAACCATTGAAAGTCCCACGTTATAGTTAGTCGGACTCACTATAACTTGCGCGTGCAATGCACTGCTGATGACATCACATATTACATCACTCATGACATGGTCAGTGACATCACTCATGACATCACTGATGACACCATCCTTGTGACACAGTCACAGACCTCCTCTCAGTGTAAAGTAACCCTTGAGACACATATTCAAAAATAGAAACTGAAATTTTTAAAAAATGGACATACCTATATCAGTTACAACAAGCAATTCTGTACTTCCACTATCTATATACACATCCACTCATTCACCAACAGTTCTATATAGTCACTCATACATATACTCACTCATCATATGAAGAGATACACCTATACATCCTGTTACACACCGACATTCATCCAAAAGTTACTCACACACATATTCACACGTGCAAATAAACTATTGAACAACCATTTATTTGAATATAGAGTTATACACACACTTCCACCTTACTTCTACTGAAAATTACACATATTTATTCTCTTAAACAATCACTTATAGAAACACCTACTTATTTAAACAGGAAATCTTACAATCTCTTACTCTCACATATACTCACTTATATACATCAATATTCATATATACTAGATTAAAACATATGTAGTTACTGATAAAGACACTAGTGAGACAGTCATTCACTCACTAACAAACACATATAGACACTCATCCACCCATACAGTCCTGTACATATGCTGTCTTCAAAACACATACAAACAAAGAGTCAGTCACTCATGCATCTATGTGCTAAGTAATACCTCCACCAAACCATATAGACACTCATACTGATACTACTAAAAATATCAAATAACCCATATACATACGCATGTAGCTACTTATCAACACATGTAGCCACTTATACACAAAGTGAAACACTAATATATGTATTTAAATATTTAAACATAACTCACTAATATTTATTTTTCAGAAAGACACATATTCACTGCATGGTGTCATCAGTGATGTCATGAGTGATGTCACTGACCATGTCATGAGTGATGTAATATGTGATGTCATCAGCAGTGCATTGCACGCGCAAGTTATAGTGAGTCCGACTAACTATAACGTGGGAATTTCAATGGTTTTATATCAGTAAAATTTCCAGCTAACTATAACTGGTGTGAAACCTATGGTTTTTTCAGTGAATTTAATAGGTTTTTTAAATGCTAATTCCTAACTATAACTGGTGTGAAACCTATGGTTTTTTTCAGTGAATTTCAAAGGTTTTTTTAATGCTAATTCCTAACTATAAGTTTCACTTTATAAATAAGACTGTTAGCACTCTAGTTGTTCTTTTTAACACTCTGGTACATTCTGTCATTGGGCTACAGTTGGGCTACATCTAGTTGAATTTTGGGCTACATTTACAATTTTTGATCTCTGGTGGCCATCTTTGGGCTACATTGGGCTACTTTGGGCTACATTTGGGCTACATTTTGGCTCTAACATATATTAAGCCCAATGTAGCACAATACATATTTTTATAAAGTAAATTTTTTTACAAACCACTTCAGAATAGGGCTACCTGTCTCTACAATTATCCCATTTTTTTTTTTTTAATTTTTGGGGGGAGCGCTCCCAGAGCGCGCCCCGGAGTGCGCCCCGAAAAGCGTATTTCTGAAAAGCGCCCCCGGGCGCGCTCCGGGGAGCGTCCCGTGAGCGCCAATATCGCAAACGAAAACATGATCGTGACGTATCGCGTAGCCGCGACCGCGTGATACGCACGGCGTAAGCGCACCCGGAAGTACTCGAGCGAATACGATCGCACAACGTAAACTTCCGACGCGCTTACGCTGCGCGCCCCCATGCGCGCCCCGGGCGCGTAGCGTAAGCGCGTCGGGTCATGTGAGCAGAAAATAACACTTTTCATTGGTTCATAACAGTTTTAGTTTCATAATGATGAAGCCCCTGGTCTTGTGACCTGAAAATAACACTTCTCATTGGTTCAGGACAGTTTTTTTTTCTAAATGATGAAAGACCCCACCTTTTTTCCTTATTCTGACTTTGTCCTTTGACTGAGGAAGACCTGTTTGTTGCTCTCTCTACTTTTTTGCTCCAAATAATGGCTTCAGTAGTAGCATCAGCTGGTGCATCTGCCCCACCACCACCACCACCACCACCAAGAGGACCAGCTCCAAATTATATTGGTGGTCAAGAACAGGAGGAGGAGGAAGAGGAAGAGGAGGAGGGGAGAAGAAGATGGCTGCCAGAAGAAAATACACCTTACAAACCCAAACCACACATTGCTTGGCAGTTTTTTTCAATTCCAGAGGGGAAAAAAAAGGTGAATGCTCCCAAGGTGACTTGCCTCATCTGCAATGATGAACTTTCACGGGGCAACCCAAACAAGAAATATTCTTTTGGTAACTATACCATGATTCGGCACATGACAAGAAAGCATCCAAACAACTACTCTCGCGCAGAGTTCCGGGAACTGGCCAGTAACCTCCCCCAGTCATCAAGGACCCCCTCCCAAAGAAACCAACCCACTTCCTCGCAACCAGAAACATCTGAGGTGATGCCTTGCATTCAGCTGAGATTTGCTGATTTTAAAATTACTTGCACTGCTTGTGGCAAGCTTATCTCCTATGGGGAACAAAGTATTAAGCTCATCGTCCTTGCAGGTGATAATCACAAGTGCCCCAAAAAGAAATAATTTTTTGGGTTTTTTGTTTTTTTGCTCCAGTTGAGCCAGTTTCAATTCCCTTTTTTTGTTTCTCCCCCTAAAAAATACAAAAAAAAAATATAAAACTGTTTTGAAAAGCCAAAAAAAGTTCAAAAAGTTCCAAAAACACAAAAAAAATATAAAACAACAAAAAGAAGAAAAAAAAAAGTTCTTTTAAGAACTACCTCCAATTTCTAAATGAAAACTTCATTTTTTTAAAACTCTGTCATCTTTTTCCCTCATTTTACGCTCCCCGGTGCGCTACCTGGTGCGCGCACCGAGCGCTTCCCCCGCGCAAAACGAAAAAAAAAAATATATTTTAAATGCCCCGCGGGGCCCTTTTATAGCCCCCACATCAAACCTAGGGGGTCAAAGGGGTCTATCCCTGACGCCTTATGGTCAGTTCCCACTTTGTTTTAGCCACCTCTTATGTCTCGATTTTACCGAGACACAAGATGGCGACCGCTCTGGACTGTTTGGAATGTTTACAGACACCCGAGAGCCAATCAGCTTTCCATGCGCACCTCGCGTCACGCGCCCGGAGCGCTCCCTGGTGCGCGCACCGGTGCGCTGCTATAGATATATATATTTTTTTGAACCTAAATTACTCAAAATCCACTGGAGCACATATCTTGAGACATAGCAAAGGCACATCGGGCTACCAGTCCCTACAATTTTGCCAAGTTTGGTGTAAATCCATTCAGCCGTTCGGGCTAAAAGTGAAATCGACCGCCCTATGGAAATTAACATGGGGAAAACGCGTTTTGGGACCCCCCTTTTATCTCGGCCCCGCTTATTGTATCCCCCCCAAACTTTCAGGGAAGGACCGGAGCTCGACGAGGCCATTTTCATGAAATTTTCAGGCAGATTCGTCAACCGGTGCCAAAGTTATTCCAAATAGAATTTTGAGATTTAACATTGAAAAAAATCCTAACTATAACTACCTACTGGCGACCGCCAGTAGGTAATATATATATATATATATATATATATATATATATATATATATATATATATATATATATATATATATATATTTCAACAAGATTCCCCACCTCGAGGGAAACAATGGAGTCGCAATTCAAACAAAGTCCAGCACCACGCTACAGTTGAGTTTCTTCAAGTGATTTATTCATCCATGGGGTCAAAACAAAATAACCAACGCGATTTGACAGCGTCCGCTGTCTTGATCACGGTCAGTTTGTGTGTGTGTACTCACATATTTTGAACCATTTCCTGAAACCTGAGACACGCCCCTTAGTGGGTGTGTTTGAGTGATGGTCATTTCTTTTACATAGGTTGCATTATGGGATTTGTAGTTAATTTCAAGCATTTCAGAAATATTGGTTTATCAAAAATTTCAGACTTTTCAAAATTAGTGATTCAACCGATTTTTTCCATATACATACAATTCCCATAATCCTGTACTGTGTGGTTTGGTAGGAATAGTTGAATTTATGTCTTTCTATGTTGTAATTAGGAAGTACTGCCCTCCAGTGGGCCAATTCTGTTTTATGGTGTATGGCGTATGTGAGTATGATATATCCAAAGGTGGGGAAAAGTGAAGTGAGTGAAAATTATGAAATTAATAATAATAAAAATAAATATAAAATTAAAATAAATACATGGTAAGCGAGATGTCCAATAGAAACACAATATTCACATTTCACTGTACATTAGAGTTCCTTAGAGATGTATGTAGAGTTCTTCCGATTGGTTGAGGCCCAATGGAGTCATTGTTCTGAAGGCCAATATGTGTCGGGACTCATTACGTCGTAAGAGTTTTTCGTTATGGCCCCCCCCTGTCAGATAGAGCCATGGTTTCCAGCCTACACGGGAAAGGAGAGAGCCATATGGTAGAGATACGGATTTCCCGAGGTGCTCACCGGTAATCTAACCATGCTGTGATACGAACCATCCGGAGACAACTGGCAGACGGAAGGGAGCGGTTATTCACCTGCCACGGAGGGAAGACTCCAAGGTAAGAGTGAAAGACCGTGAAGTACGTCTGTTAAATGTTTACAGGTGAAACTGTTGAAAGTTACGAACAGACTGTACACAACGTTGTGAAACCGGTTAAGGTGGTACAAACAATCTGTTTAAATGCCGAGTAACGGACAGTCACAATTGCAATAAGAATCCAAACTAGGAGTTAGCAAATAGACTTTTTTCGATATTACCGGCATAAAAGAGATTGTACAACTGAATTCCAGCCACAAAACATCGCTACTAAACCATTAAATATCCAAAAAGAGGGGTATCAATCCAAAGAGGAATAAACAAAAAGAAAAGAACACATAGCCATAATGTTCGAGAAAAGGGATATTAACAAACCCAAGGAAAGTAATAAGGAACAAGCCAAAAATGACAAGAAGGAGAAACTCAGATTATGGGAAAAATTAAACAAAACGGAAATCAACAAATGATGGGAGCTAATCTCTTTACAGCAATACTTAGAAGTGGAAAGGGTCCCGCGAGGACTACGTATCCTTCTAATGCCCAGCCAGATTGATGTAACAAATGACTTACTTCAGGAATGGGGCGAACATACTCTGAACTCTTCTTTGGGGCTGATAAAAATACTGGTAAAACACATTGAAATCGCCCTTGAGAAAATAAAAGACCAACTACGAATATTGGAAAAGGAATTGGAAAGTCTGAAACTCAATCCGGAATGACCAAATTTAAGGATGACTTAAACAAACAAATTGAAAAACATGAAGAGGAGGTGAGGGTTAGAAAACAAACAAAGTTCGAAAGAGATGCAAATGATTATGCACAAGGACGCATTTTTACATTTGCTCGAAAATATGACCCCTTTAAGCCGCCAAAAACTAATACAGCAAGCTCCTCGTCAAGCATGACATCCTTAACATCACTGGAATATAGTGAGGATGATTCAAACCTGGACCCACAACAAAAGGTTTTTTTAGGGGATATGCGCCTGGTTCTAACACAAAGGCAGTGGGAAAAAAACCATGGGGCGCAAAGAAATACACGTGGCAGAGCAAGAGGAAGGGGAAGAGCATGGCAACCCAGACCCAGATTTACAAACCAACAACAAGAAAGAGCCGAAGGCGGAAATACATCAGAAAAATTGGGCACGGAGACAAGACTAATGAAACAAAAGAAGGGGAAATAAATGAGGATTTACAAATAATCAATCTTTCTGGAAGACCTATTTCTGTTGCAGAGACATCACTCCTAAAGAAAGGAATAAACTACTGTCCGACTCAACGAATGGACATGGCACAAACACTAATTGATTTATACCTATATATTCGAAAAATCAAATTGGCCAAATTCTTCGAGGAACGAAAAAATAAACCAAAAATACCAAAGATACAATCGAAACCAACATCCACGCTACAAGTGAAGGAGTCGGAAGCATACATGACGGTTCTAAATCTTAATGCGGAGGAGGGTCAAGAAATCAGTATCGATACTGCAATACCCCAACTTGGAGCCGGAATGAGCAACTTAAAAGCAAAATCCAAATTTTACCCACAATTGACACCGGGAAATAAGATAGATATATTTCAGGAAGCGGTTATCCATGATTTGTATAAAATGACCAAAGTGAATGGAAAAGATAATCTGTCAAAACAAGAAAGAGAAGCCTTAACCTCCTTAAAGAGTGACCAAACCTTCGAAATAAAAACAGCAGACAAAGGGGGAAACATAGTGCTATGGAACAAGAATATATACATGGAAGAGGCTATGGGACAACTAAACAACCCCTCATACTATGAGAATCTCAAAACAAATCCGCAGGATAAAATAAAAAGGGAATTAGATCAAAACTTAGTCCTATGGGAAAAGGAGGGACTAATAGACTCTGACGAAAGGAAATATTTGACAGTGGACTTTCCCAAAACGGCAACATTGTATTTTCTGCCGAAAGTGCATAAGAATGCCACTAAACCACCGGGGAGACCCATCGTGTCAGCCAATGGATCCTTACTCGAACCGTGGTCAAACTTCATTGATTTCTACTTGAGTCCACAAGTGAAACTGTTGAAATCATACATAAAAGATACAACTGACTTTCTCGGCGCTTTGGAACAACTAACCTGGCAACCCAACTTTATCATGATCACCATGGATGTGATCTCTTTATATACGAACATTGATAATGAAATGGGCTTAAATGCATGTAAATACTTCCTAAAGGAACGGAACATTCACTATCAAAAACACAATGAGATGTTGATGACAATGATAGGAAGCCTACTCACAAACAATATATTCATGTTTGGTGATTCACTATATAGGCAAAAAAATGGGGCCGCAATGGGCTTCTCCTTCAGTCCAAATTACGCCTGTGCAGCCATGGGATGGTGGGAAGAAACAACAGCATGGAATGAAAAATACCAAACATTCACCAAACACATCATTACCTGGAAAAGGTTTATTGACGATTTGTTCATAGTGTGGGATGGAGGAGAGGAAAAATTCTCGGAATACTTCAACATACTAAACAACAGCACATCAAGCATAAAATTCACCCACACAATAAATCACACCAGAGCTGTTTTCCTGGACACTGAAGTGTATGTAAACAACAACCACCTGGAAACCACACTCCATCGCAAATGTACAGCAACCAACGCGACGCTCGAAGCAACCAGCTTCCATCAACAGTCATTGATATCAAGCATCCCCTACGGGGAATTTCTCCGATTAAGGAGAATTTGTAGTGAAGAAACGGAGTGGCAAAATCAGAGTATTAACTCCATCAAACGCTTCCAGAGGAGAAAATACAATAAAAAGACGGTACAAAGGTGCTGGGAGAAGGCTAATCAGTCAACAAGAATGGACTGTTTAAAAAAGAAACAGGACAAAATCACCATGGAAGAGGAACCAATCAGATTAATTTTGGACTATAGTCTGGAGGCCAAACAAATAAACCAAATATTGAGAAGGAATTGGAAAATTCTACAACTTGACCAAACAGTAGGCCATAAAATGGGTAACCATCCGGTGATCACATATAGAAGGGCAAACAATCTACAGGATCAGCTGGTCCACAGCTACTTTCAAAAGTCCACCAAAAAGAAACAATGGCTACAAACTAGAGGCTTCATCAAGTGCTACAATTGCAAGGTATGTGACATCGCAAAACCCACAACTGAACTAACAATGCCCAATAAGAAGATTTGGAAAATCAGGGAATGCATAACTTGCAATAGTAAATATACAATATATATGATTGAATGCCCATGCAAATTGAGATACATCGGCAGCACTATTTGTGAGTTAAAAAAACGCGTTCTAGAGCATGTGCGTGCAACGGTTCACAAGGACAGGAGCAATGCTGTTGCTAAGCACATGGAGGCCAATCATGATGGAGACTGGAAACAACTACGTTTCTGGGGACTGGAAACCATGGCTCTATCTGACAGGGGGGCCATAACGAAAAACTCTTACGACGTAAGGAGTCCCGACACATATTGGCCTTCAGAACAATGACTCCATTGGGCCTCAACCAATCGGAAGAACTCTACATACATCTCTAAGGAACTCTAATGTACAGTGAAATGTGAATATTGTGTTTCTATTGACATCTCGCTTACCATGTATTTATTTAAATTTTATATTTATTTTTATTATTATTAATTTCATAATTTTCACTCACTTCACTTTTCCCCACCTTTGGATATATCATACTCACATACGCCATACACCATAAAACAGAATTGGCCCACTGGAGGGCAGTACTTCCTAATTACAACATAGAAAGACATAAATTCAACTATTCCTACCAAACCACCTAGTACAGGATTATGGGAATTGTATGTATATAGAAAAAATCGGTTGAATCACTAATTTTGAAAAGTCTGACATTTTTGATAAACCAATATTTTTGAAATGCTTGAAATTAACTACAAATCCCATAATGCAACCTATGTAAAAGAAATGACCATCACTAAAACACACCCACTAAGGGGTGTGTCTCAGGGTCCAGGAAATGGTTCAAAATATGTGAGTACACACACACAAACTGACCGTGATCAAGACAGCGGACGCTGTCGAAACGCGTTGGTTATTTTGTTTTGACCCCATGGATGAATAAATCACTTGAAGAAACTCAACTGTAGCGTGGTGCTGGACTTTGTTTGAATTGCGACTCCATTGTTTCCCTCGAGGTGGGGAATCTTGTTGAAATAAATAACAGTTGGGTTCAACTGTGGGAGCGACGCGACCACATTCAGCAGCGCCTACACGGGAAAGGAGAGAGCCATATGGTAGAGATATATATATATATATATATATATATATATATATATATATATATATATATATATATATATATATATATATATATATATATATATATATATATATATATATATATATATTTATCCACAAATCTCCACTCCATGAGGAACAGAGAGAGACCACATAGGGGATACCGTTGGAACTCCTTTATTGAATGCCAGCGTGTGCATAATACATTTCGGCCGGATGGCCTTCCTCAGATGCTGCTGTTAGGCTACGTGTGACTCCACCCGCACATTTGACTGTCCAGAAGCCCTTCCATTGGTGATAATCCGCTGACTTTTGGGTCACATGGGTCAGACATCACTGCAGCTCTCTCACAACTGCAGCGCCCAGAATGCATCAAAACCGGGTAACTGTAAATTGGCAAAAGCTGAAAAGTTCAAACCCTACACTGGGTAGATTAGGTAGCTGGAAATGTGCGCAGTGTCCAATAACGAGTTGTGGCCCTCATTCCTCGCCGGTTTTCCTCCGGTCCCCATCGACGTTACAACCTCGTGGCATGTTTGCCGGCTGAACCACGAGACTCTGGTTCAGTGTCCTCGTCTCCCTGTTAGTGACAGGCTGCATAATGCAAAATTTCAGGGTACAGGCGTGTGTCCCGAGGTGTGCTGGAGGTGATTCAATACCTTGAAAAATCTGTGAGCTGTGAACAGCGAGTTGTCAGTAAACCTCCAGCCTCTTGGTGTAACGGTGTCTCCACACGCTTCTGACTGGCACAAAAATATCCACAAAACTCCACTCTGAGTAGCTGGAAATGTGCGCAGTGTCCAATAACGAGTTGCAGCCCTCATTCCTCGCCGGTCTTCCTCCGGTCCCCATCGACGTTACATATATATATATATATATATATATATTACAGTCTTTTCATCTGTGAATCCATTCACATAAGAAAGATGAAGCGCGGATCCAAAGTTCTTCGTGCCAGGCATTTTTATTTTTCAAGCACCCTGCATCGCCGCCACGATGTGTTTCAGCCCCACCTGGGCCTTGATCACATGACGCGTTGCATGTGTGTGAAAGAACATTTAAAGTGCTAGTGCAGTAATTGTGATCAGCTGATCAGTACAGAACAGATAGGGAAGAAAGACTTTCTTTCTCGAATGCCGGCTTAATGCACAGGCAACAGACTCCAGAAAGAGAGTACACTCATAAATAAATGCGTAAATGCATGAATATACAGCAAGGACATCATTATATACAAATATATATATATATATATATATATATATATATATATATATATATATATATATATATATATATATATATATATATATATATATATATATATATATAAAACATAACAGGGTAAAACATAAAGCATTTTAAATCTATAAAATCATTATAAAATGTAAAAAAGCTAAAAATGCCAATTTAAATTCCATAATAGTATATATAAATCCTTTATACCCTGAATGTCCAGTTAAAAGCAGTATTGAGTGCAAAAACTGCTAGTGTAGACATACACGTTTGAAGAAAGAGAAAAAAATATAACATCTTAAAATCCTCCCATGAAATACAGCCCAAATGGGCAAATGTATATGTATTTCCAATCTTGTTGTACAGCTGATGTTTTAAAAAAAGACAAACAGAACATGTACAGTCCTTGAGCCAGCCGGTCCAAGGATTGTACTGGTATGTGTGAAGTGTCATAAGGTTCAGTGCACCATAACCATAATAAAATGTGACAAATAAATATTTGAATAAAAAAGAAAGAATCAGGAGAACTCAGCGCCATATATATTAACAGATTCATTCTGATTATGGAGGATCAAATTTAAAATCTAAAAATAAGGACATCCCACATTTTTAAAGGCAAGTATACAAATCCTCAAGAGTGTTGAGCCTCATTGGTGACTTTGTATTGTATTCCAGTATGTAGCGTGTTTCTAAAAGATGGAGTGTGCCTTCACGGTTACCACCCCTCCAAAATGGCGGAACACAGTCAATAGCAAAGTAACTAAGATGTGTTGGGTTACTTGCATGGGCCACCTCGAAATACCTTGCCACAAGATATGCCTGATCTTTGCTAGTAATGGCTCATATGTGCTGGAGTATTCTTTTATGTACTGGTAGTTTGGTGCTACAGATTGTAGTGTCTTGGGCATGAAGAATGACAGGCACTACTTTATGTTTTGGGGAGCTTTATTCTTGCACTCCTGACTTGTCCCTGTCCCTACTCTAACTGCCCCTTTCCTGCTCGTGCTCCTCCTCTTCCCCCAACCCCATAACTCCACCCATCCCAACTACTAGACTGCTCACATTATCACATCTCCCCCTTTGTTAACAAAAGAACAAAACTGACTTGATTATAGTTCTTCAATCAGTCTTTTGGGCCTCTGTATGTCTCTTCGAGGTCAGAGACTCACGCCTTCACCTTCAGATGCAGCTTCTATCTGATGGTCACGTCTCTGTACTGCACCCGTTTGACTAAGTCCTTCGGCATCCCGTTGCTCCGCTGCTCTATCCAGGACCTCTTTCATAGCTGGGGTGCACTTTTGAAAATGTGAAACATTTCGGGTAAACTGTCTGTTCTCAGACTCTGCAGTAATTATTGTACCCTTCTGCTGGGTGATAACCAATGGTTCATCTTTGAATCTGCAGTCCGTTTTCTTTAGCTGTTCTTGTTTAACCACCACACATTCTCCTGCATGCAGAGATGGAGGCTTTGCTTTCCTTCGAGTGTCCGCATAGGATTTCATTTTGCTCTTGACGGGTCGATCAGCCAACGCTAGTTCGTGATGGACACGTGCCGGGGATACTGACCACAAAGCTCCTTCCCATGTCGGGATCCGTGTTCTAACGGGTCGACCCAGCATGAGCGTGGCAGGACACTTTCCTGTAGTAGCATGCAGTGTTGTTCTATACGCTCTCAGGACCTCATTGAGAGCCACTTGTAACTCTCTTTTTTCCAAAGTAGCTTGTTGAAATGTCTTCTTTAATGTTGCCATGAACCGTTCAATAGTGCCATTGGCTTGTGGCCACAGAGGCGTGACCTTTCGGTGTCGGAAATTGAGGTGTTTCGCAAATTCACTAAACTCATGTCCATTTAACGGGGGACCATTGCCTGTTTTGAGTTCCTTGGGGACACCCCAGGCGGTGAACACTTCATCGAGTACAGCAATCGTGCTGGAGGCGTTGGTGGAAGACACAAACTGTGCTATTGGAAACCTCGAGTATTCATCCATAATGGCCAACACATATTTGCCTGACTGGGGTGGTCCATAAAAGTCCATGGCAAGTTCTTGCCATACCCCACTGGGTAGCTTGGTCATTTGAAGAGGAGCCGGGGAATCCCCGTGCTTAAACAGTTGACACTGGGGACAGTCCTTTAGGGTGAGCTCCACCATTTGATCAAGTTGGGGTAACGATACTCGCTCCCGGAGAGCTCTTTTCGTCGCAACAACTCCACGATGACCCTCGTGAGCTAGGTTAATCACACCTTGACGTAACTGCCTCGGGATGACAATCCGATCATCTCTCAGTAGGAGCGCCTCTGAGGTGGCAGATAACTCTTCACTGATATGCCTGAAAGATTGCATTTCCTGACGGACTTGAGGATCATTCTTTTCTTCCTCACTATCAAGTCTCCAACGATGGGTGCGCAGTCGGCGCACCACTTTCTGAAGTATGCTGTCTTGCGCAGTGGCTTCCTCTATCGCTTCCAAAGGAACTGCCGTTGGCCGGGCTAAACCCACTACAAAATGTGTGTATTCTTCGGCTATTTAAGGAGGGGAGGCCTGGGATGCTTGAGGGTGTCGGGACATATAGTCCGCAGGATTCTCAGCCTTTCCCGGTTTGTGTATTATTGTGTAGGTGTATTCCTGCAGGCGCAAACCCCACCTTTCAATGCGAGGTGGCATCTTGGCTTTGGAATTACCAAAGATGGTGACAAGCGCCTGGTGGTCTGTAACCATGGTGAAATGTTTGCCATAGATGAACACATGAAAATGCTCACAGGCCCATACAACCACGAGACTCTCCTTCTCTGGTTGGGAATAGGCCTTCTCGGTGTCTGATAGGCTGCGGTTGGCATAAGCCACAATGTGTCGTTGATCAGTGTCATTGTCGTACTGCGCTAGGATTGCACCCAGACCCACTGGGCTGGCATCCACTGTTATCTCCGTCTTCCTCTTGGGGTTAAAATATGCTAGATTATCAGCCGATTCCACCGCCTGTTTAATTTCTTGAAACGCCCGCTCCCACTGGGAGCTCCAGACAAACGGCTGTCCTTGCTTGGTAAGGGCTCGTAGTGGGTGACTGATGGTGGCGTAGTCCTTTATATATCTGGCGTAATAGCTCGCCATGCCCAAAAACGATCTGATGTCACCCACATCTTGGGGGCTCTTGGTTGCATTGAGCGCTGACACTTTCTCAGGGTCAGGCTTCATCCCGGCCCCCGAGAATACATGTCCGAAGAACTTAAGAGTGGATTGATGGAACTCACATTTGTCCTTATTGAGTGTCAGATTAGCTTCCAGGAGAGCATGGCATACTCGATCCAATGCTTTGTCATGTTCTTGTGTGTTCGAGCCATACACCAGAATATCATCACTATAGTTCAGTGAATTTGGTATGTGTCTGATGGTCTGACGGATGACTTCCTGGAAGATTTCCGCCGCAGAGGAGGTACCGAAACTCAGCCGTTTGTATTGAAACAAACCCAGATGAGTGGCAAATGTTGTTATGTACCTTGACTTCTCATGTAATTCCACCTGATGGTATCCCTTGTTCAGATTGAGTTTGGAAAATATCCTGGCTCCATTTAATGCTCATGTCACTCAGGTGAGGCCCCGGGTGACGCTCTCTCTCAATGGCCGTATTGGGAAGCCTCATGTCCACACGCAAACGCACCTTCTCGGGAGTGCCTTTCTTTGGGACGATGACAACTGGTGACACCCATGGTGTGGGACCGTCCGTTTTTTCAATAATGTCGGCTTGTAACAGTTCCTGGATTTCGTCGTCTACCGCCTGCTGAAGATGAAAAGGCACTCGCCTGGGGTGTTGGGCCACAGGGCGCACTTGATCGTTGATGTGCAGGCAAATCAGACATTTGTTCATCTTTCCAAGCCCAGTGAATAATTTGGGGAACTTACTGACAATGCCTGGATCATCACTGACTCGGTATAGGATCTCAACTAGTCGGAGGTACTCCACTGTAGGCAGACTGAGGAGACCTCTGAGCTTTCAATGACATGAATATATGCCGTTACAGAGGTAGATTCATGTTTGAGTGTCGTTGCAGATTTGCCTAGGCATGGAAGTGGTTTTCTCTCCAACCAGGTAAACACCCTGACATGTGCCGGACTCAGGGGGGGTTGTGGCTTCATCTCGTTGTATTTGGTCACGGGCATGTAATTTAGCGACGCTCCACTGTCTAGGACAAACTTAGTCGCATGTGCCCCCACTCTGATATCCAATGGGGTATATTTCTTTAGCTGGTCCGGGTCTGATACCATGCAGATATATTCATCTGTGTATTCTGACTTCTGAGACGTCAATCTCGATTCTCTTGACAAGGACCGTCTTGGTGACCTTGTTGTCCATTGGGATTTGTGAGACTCCCTGCTTGAATGTGAAGAACTAGAGGATGACATCGCGCTATCCTGTACGGCTTTTGCATGATGTCGCTTGGTATCTGGGCGAAACGACTTTGTTGTTTCACTCCATCTTTCTTTGCTATATACTCCGCACATTGCCTCAAAGTGATTCTTCCGTCCACACTTTTGGCATTGTTGACCCATAGCTGGAAACACATCTGTATGTGGGAAGTCATACCCACATCGATAGCATTTTCTTGATCGCTCTGGTTTTCTTGCATGGTCTGACTTCTTGTCTCTCCGACCAGACTCATAGCGTTGGCGACCTTTGTATTGAATACGGGATGCTGGTCGGACCTTGTCTGTCGCTCGTTTGATCTTCTGCGAGGGCTGTTAGTTTGCATCCAATATGCTTGCTCTCTTCTCTCACTACGCCCCGTCTCCATACTTTTGGCATGTTCCTCCGCTTGATCATGCACCCTGGTCATTTCCTCTATCTCGTCGAGATTATGGCTTTTCCTTAGCAGCCGCCTTCGGAGAGTCTCTGAATGACAACCCTCGATGACCCGTAGTCGGATGGCATCCTCCGTCGAAAATGCATCAAAATTGCAATACTGAGACAATCGGCGTAGCCTAAATATGAACGTGCTCATCATTTCTTCCTTGTCTTGACGAGCTTGATGGAACACATATCTCTCGTAATCCACATTTCTTTTGTGTACAAACTTTTTATTTAACGCATACCGTACTTTGTCATATGTTCCTTTATCATCTGTCGGCAACTCTTTGATCAATTTGCAGACCTCTTTACCAACCAGATTGCGTAGTGCAATTAGTTTGTCTCTGTCTCCTGTGACTGTTGATCCTTCAAGATAGTCCTCAAAATCCTCTAGCCACTCCTGCCATCTGGGGCTCATGCTTCCGCCAGCCACCAGTGTCAGTGATTCCGGGGGCGCAGATGTGAAACTCCAGTTGCAACCGGGGCGGCTGCTGCTGCCCCACCACCATTTCGCTGCGGCGAATTTAACATTTCTGGATTAGTGTATCAATGTCACTTTGCACTTGCTAGTGCTTGTTGTTCTTTGCCAATGCTTGTATATTACAGGCCAATGTTTGGTTGCTTGCTTCTTGCCTTTGCCAGTGCTTGATTGGCATTTACCAATGCTTGTTTGCTTGCTGTTTGCCTTTGCCAGTGCTTGCTTGAGTTTACCAATGCTTGTTTGCTTACTTGTTGCCTTCGCCAATGCTTGATTGGCATTTACCAATGCTTGTTTGCTTGCTGTTTACCTTTGCCAGTGTTTGCTTGCATTTACCAATGCTTGTTTTGCATTTGCTTGTGCTTGTTTTGCATTTGCTAGTGCTTGTTTTCTTAGGCCTTGTCCTGCCTGACCTCAAAATGGCCAATTCCCCAATACTCAGAGGGATTGTCCTGTTGGCTGCCTGGTTCTAAGATGGCCGCCGCTAGAGAAATCTCTACTCCCGCGAGATTTTGACTTCATTCATTCCCCTCACGGCAGTTCATTCACTGGGACTCACCGGATCACAGGCCTGGCAGGCAGCACCACGATGACGGCGCTACACACACCCTTGCTTGCTGGACCCTCGGATGGGGTCGGGGGTGGGCTTCCGACTCTACCGCTTCACTCGCTGGCCACTTCTGACGCCGTGCCGACTTGCACGCACCTGGGGTGAGCTCCAACTTTTAGAGCGAAGCAGCGCTTCGTGTAATTCTTTCCAGCGCTCGATCGCGCTTGTCAGGCAGGGCTCCACGCGATCAGTGGATCGCGGAGCTAGCACAACTGTCGCTGGCCTGTGCCTTTAGGCGGCGATCTCGTTGGGGGCACACATGTCGCGACGGCGACCACGTCTTCGTGCTGCCCAGGGACAGGACGCTTTCCTCGTTCACGTAGGGATGGCAGGTCACTTCATCTCACCCTCGTCGCCAGCTGTAGTGTCTTGGGCATGAAGAATGACAGACACTACTTTATGTTTTGAGGAGCTTTATTCTTGCACTCCTGACTCGTCCTGTCCCTACTCTAACTGCCCCTTTCCTGCTCGTGCTCCTCCTCTTCCCCCAACCCCATAACTCCACCCATCCCAACTACTAGACTGCTCATATTATCACACCAATGTATCTTAAAGCACATGAACACTCCAGCACATACACGGCATGGTCTGTTTTATATATATATATATTCACAGAAAAAACCATAGGTTATAGTGGATATATAGTTAGGAATTTGCATTTACAAAACCTTGAAAATTCAATGAAAAAACCATAGGTTATAGTCCATATATAGTTAGGAATTAGCATTTACAAAACCTTATTTTACTCGCATAAAACCATTGAAATTCCATATATAGTTAGAAGCGCTAACTATATATCGCGCACCCGCAATCCACTGCTGATGATGTCACATATTACATCATTCATGACATGGTCAGTGACATCACTGATGACATCACTGATGACATCTCAAATGACATCACTGATGACAACTCAAATGACATCACTGATGACATCTCAAATGACATCACTGATGACATCACTGATCACAACATCCAGTGATTGTATGTGTCTGTAAAGTTTAAATATGTTTCACATATTGAAGAATGAGTGGATGTATAAGTGTCTGGCTGAAGAATTTAGTAGGTGCATGACTGACTGTATGAGTGAGTGATTAAATGTGTCTCACTGAGTGCATGGGTTAGTGACTAAACTGTCTTAATTTGTGCATCAGTATGTTTGTTGTTGTGTAAGCTGCTGCATGTGTTGATCAGTAGCTATAAGAGTGGCCATATGGGTTATTGATTGGTTGCCCAAGTATTTGAATGGGAGGCTGAGTGTGTGTGTGGGTGGCTGGGAGGTGCGTGACTCTGTGCATAGATGTGTAAGCAGTTGATTCACTAGGAGTATGAGTTCAAGAGTGCATGTGGAAACAGCTATATGGGCGGTTGACTATGCATGGGTGTGTTGGTGAGTGAATGGATTTCTCATTGCTACATGTGCAAGTAAGTACGTATGTAAAACACAATACATGTGAGAGTTGAGATATATAAATAACTGAACATAAGAGCCAGTGAATGTGTGAGTGGCTGTATCGATCACTGTGAGCTTGTATCAGGGATTATATAAGAGAATAAATATGTGTTATTATATGTTTGAATAAGTAAGATGTGTATAACTTTATAGTTGAGGAAATGGAGGTGTGATTGATTCTTTGCATGACTGACTAGGTGTGTGAGTAACTCCATGGATGAGTGACAGTCTGTGAGTGTCTGTTTATACTGAGTGTATGTAAGGTTATATTAGAGTCTGAAGAGGTTCATTGTATTATCACATGAGTGATGTGATCAGTGATGACAAATGAGATGTCATCAGTGATGTCATTTGAGTTGTCATCAGTGATGTCATTTGAGATGTCATCAGTGATGTCATTTGAGTTGTCATCAGTGATGTCATTTGAGATGTCATCAGTGATGTCATCAGTGATGTCACTGACCATGTCATGAATGATGTAATATGTGACATCATCAGCAGTGGATTGCGGGTGCGCGATATATAGTTAGCGCTTCTAACTATATATGGAATTTCAATGGTTTTATGCGAGTAAAATAAGGTTTTGTAAATGCTAATTCCTAACTATATATGGACTATAACCTATGGTTTTTTCATTGAATTTTCAAGGTTTTGTAAATGCAAATTCCTAACTATATATCCACTATAACCTATGGTTTTTTCTGTGAATTTCATTGGTTTTTTAATAGCAAATATGAAAAGCTTTAAAATGTCAAGTACGTGATAGATAAAAACATTTTCGTATTTATGCACGCTGATGTGCTTTGAACGCTGCACCCCCCCCCTCCCCTCTTTTGTCTTAGTAGTACTCTCTCTTTGCAGATACTGAA
This sequence comes from Lissotriton vulgaris, assembly GCF_964263255.1. Classification (NCBI taxonomy): domain Eukaryota; kingdom Metazoa; phylum Chordata; class Amphibia; order Caudata; family Salamandridae; genus Lissotriton; species Lissotriton vulgaris. The sequence continues at coordinate 747,359,374 of NC_141693.1, read as the reverse complement.
GGGTAGTTAACGCAGGCCTTTACCCCCGTTGTAATCCGTCGTGCCTCCTTGTCTCTCCATTTGATTGATTGTTGTCCAAGCATTTACTGTTTTAGAATTGGTTCTCTTTGGATCATTCTCTATTTACAAACAAGCACAAAGGCGCAATACTCTGTTTAGTCTTTGCAGATAGTGAAAAATCGTGTAAAAAAATAAAAGTAATCGAGCAAAATCAGTAGGCCACTAATTGGATCTCTTTTTGACCTCGCTAAAATAGAAATATTAGGAACAACCCTTCATGAGAAATACGAAAATAGTGAGATGAACTGAGCTCCACACCATGAGGGCTGCAAGACAGCTCGGCTCCATCACCCATCCCGCACAAAATAACGACAAACCCTATGCAAATATTAAAAATGTAGACAACACACCAGCAAAGAAACAGGGTAAAACATTTTATTAAAAAACTATTTACATAACGTTGGTTTATAAGATGATGTCAGTAGTGGACCGATGTGTGAATAGAACGAAAACAGCACAAGGCTCCAAGATCCGGATGGCAAGCTCCTGGATGTTGGGTGCCATAGTTTAGAGTTCTGAATTTCAGCCTTTTTCAATGCCTGTGCTTTGTTGAATCAAAATGGCGGCTTGACACAAAGCTGACTCAAGCGTTGCTACTGATGCTATGCAGACCAAAACTGGTTTTCAGTTTGTACATTTTTCTAGATTTTTCAATCCAAGTTTGGTTGACTTTGTAGAACGATGGCTTCAGATTTTCAACATACGGTGTGGTGGTGCTGACTGGGAGGGGGCGCTTCGCTCCTGCCCCCTCCCCAAGTAAGATTTTCATACGTGAAAGTACGTTAATGGTTTTGGTCCCTGAGATGCTTCGATGTCACTACCATTCTCAAATAGCATAAGTTCTGGATGTTGGGTGCCATAGTTAAGAGTTCTGAGCAGTGCTTGTAACACTGTCTGAAGCTTATTTCCACCTACTGCAGCTTCACTATTCTCAAAGTAAGTGAGTGTCGTTTGTGGACCTGACTGCATTAGAAAACAATGTGATATGTTACCTTCCTAAACAGCTTGACGGAGGCCCCTGAGGGGCGGTGTGATGGCCATGGACTCGGAGAAGACGCTTGGCTCCGACACCCTCCCCAAGTCTTATAGCACTGGTGTAGCCTGAGATCGCCCCCGACATAGGCGGCCGGCTCCCGGGGTCCGGCGGAACTTTTTGCCTTTTGATGACTCTTCAATTCTGGACCTTGTCCCACAATCCGTTTGACCTGAAGACAAGCTGTAGTGGGGCGCCCCTTTATCGTTTTAGTTGCCATTCCGCCCGCTTTTGCTACACTGTGCCTCTTCCGCCATTCAGCTGTTTACCGCCCGCTCTTGCGACTACAGCGTCTCGCTCACCATGTAGTTGAGATGCGCCCGCTCTTGCGGTGCAGCGATAGGCGGCTGCCACAGGACTCTCAAAATGGCGGCCGGCTCTTCGGTTTTGGGCCTGGTCCACTAAAATGGCCCTGGGACACCTTGGAACTCGGACGCTTGTCTGCTAGGGCTTGGGTCCCATTCTCGAAAAGCGTCCCCTCAGCCGTGAAGATTCTTCAAAAGTCTTGGGGGCCTCCGACTCCCGCAGGCTTCTGGTGGGGAGCGGCTGCCATGATTGCTCGTGGAATGGCCACGATGGAGCTACGAGATGGCAGTGGTCTCATGCTGACGCCAGCTTTAGTCTGAAACATCCAGAAACACTATAGACTACCAATTCGATCAGTTCCGGTAGCGCCCCAACATGAACCGGAAGAGAAGAACTTGCCCTCCCCTCTTTGACTGATGGTTCTTGTTGCCTGTCCCCTCTGTTGTCATTTAACAGAACTTTTTGGACTGCTGAAAGGGGTTGTGTTCTGAACGCTGGTTGGTGGAGACATTTAGACTATATTCTTGACCTACGTTGTCGCGTAATGCGTTTTATGACACGCCGCGTTAGCGCACCCGGAAGTGATCCGAGGCGCGGCGCGCAGCGCGTAACGTAAGCATAACAGGTCATGTGACTTGTTAATAAAACTTTTCATTGGTTCATTTTACTTTTGTTAATTTAATGATGAAAAGCTTGGTCATATGACCTAAAAATTACGCTTTTTATTATTTTCAAACAATATTTTTTTTTTCAAACATATGTTATAATATTCCAGGCTAATGTACTTTCCCGGAAAATTTACAACTGTCTTGCAAGTAAAATATATTCCTTTTTCGAGAAAAAGGGCGTTTCTTCCTTCCATGACGGAGCCGTTGAGTAAAAGAGATTCGGCCTGCTGTCTTAGTCGCCGATACGCCTGATTATCAGATTCTTATCGATCACTTTATGTTGCAGACATGAAAAACACAACTGCCCTTGACCATTTATCTTTACTGCGTTCCTACATATTATACCTTTTATCCGTCATGTAATTGGACTGCTTTATTTCACTTGCCTTTTACTGATTCGAAAACAGTCACTAAAAGTAAAAACTTTACAAATGTAAATACTACTACCGTGTTTTGTTTTAAAAACCTTTATTGTGAAAATGTCAGTATACAAATACGGGCCTATAACCACGTGGGCCGGCCACGGAGCAAACTGAAATCGTATATGATGAGGAGACATTTACACTGTAGAAGAACGTAACGAGCGGGCCATTAGGTGACAAGAACAAAGGTGTCTAACAGTTGCGGAATCGGTGGACGTACATTTTGTAATTAAAATACGACAGGGCCACTTACAATAACATTTTCTAGATATACATTTGCGGGCAAGGAGTTACGAGTCCCATTTATACCGCCGCCATTTTGGGCGAGGTCGGGCAGGTCCAACATATAGTCAAAATGTCTCCACCAACCATCGGCCAGACCAGAACCCCTTTCGGCCCTTTATGCTACAAGATGGTGTCTTCCATTCAGAAAATATTGGTGGCAGCATTTTGAAAAGAAACAGAAACAGCCGTTCTCCTAGTGAGTTTCACATTGTTACATTTAGGAAGAATGTTGAAGAGTAGTATGTGGAAAATCTGAAGCCATTTTTCTACAAACTCTCAATCAGACTTGGATGGAAAAAAAAAACCTGAAGAATGTACAAACTGAAAACCAATTTTTGTCTGTATAGCACCAACAGTAACGCTTGAGTCAGCTTTGTGTCAAGCCGCCATTTTCATTCAATCAATAGCGTCCCCCTGCACACATTCAGGGACCTGGTCGTGTCTTCAGATGAAACGCATTGTAGGAAAAGAAGAAGAAAGGAAAAGGAAAAAAGTTCCGCCGGACCTCGGGAGCCGGCCGCCTATGTCATGTGCCACCTTTGGCCACACCAGGGCAATAGTGAAGCTGCAGCAGGTGCAAATAAGCTTCAGACAGTCCTACAAGCACTGCTCAGAAATCTCAACTGAGGCACTCAACATCCAGGACTTGCCATTCGGATCTTGGCGCCTTGTGCTGGTTCCGACCTATTCACACATCAGTCCACTACTGACATCACCTCATAAGCCAACGGGGCACCCCACGCCGACTTTCGGCGCAGCATTGTAGGATGGCCACACCAGTGCGGCCACTTGCTGGACAACACCTCGGTGCCATCCGGATCTCGGCGCGTTCGAGTCACTGTGCCGGAAGAGTGACCGGAACTCAGCTGAACACGCCGTCTTTCGGCGCAGCATTGTAGGATGGCCACACCAGTACGGCAATTTGCTGGACACCACCTCGGTGCCATCCGGATCTCGGCGCGTTCGAGTCACTGTACCGCAACAGTGACCGCAATTCAGCTGGACACGCCGTCTTTCGGCGCAGCATTGTAGGATGGCCACACCAGTGCGGCAATTTGCTGGACACCACCTCGGTACCATCCGGATCTCGGCCCGTTGTGCTGCCTTCGGCATATTCGCACATCGGTCCGCTACTGACGCCGCCTCACGTGCCAACGGATTTTCTACGCTTTTTGTAGCCCTATGCCGCATAACAGGTCATGTGACTTGTTTATAAAACTTTTCATTGGTTCATTTTACTTTTGGTTTCCTAAAGATGGAAGGCTTGGTCATATGACCTAAAAATAACACTTTTCATTGGTTTAGAACATTTTTTTTTCCCAAACGATGAAAGCCCCACCTTGTTTCTGGATCATTCAGACTGAAGCTGGCGTCAGCATGAGAGCACCACCATCTCGTGGCTCCGTCGTGGTCATTCCGCGAGCAATCATGGCAGCCGCTCCCCACCGGAAGCCTGCGGGAGTCGGGGGCCCCCAAGACTTTTATACAATCTTCACGGCTGAGGGGACGCTTTTCGAGAATGGAGCCCAAGCCCTAGCAGGCAAGCGTCCGAGTTCCAAAGTGTCCCAGGGCCATTTCAGTGGACCAGGCCTAAAACCGAGGAGCTGTCCGCCATTTTAAGAGCCATGTGGCAGCCGCCTATCGCTGCACTGCAAGAGTGGGAGCAACTCAACAACATGGTGAGCGAGACGCTGTGGCCGCAAGAGCGAGCGCAACTCAGCTAGATGGCCGCCACCTGGGGAGGCCCGTTCACGCCGGCTCCCCCACGCCCCCCCCCGGGCCGCCGCACGCCAATTTTCGGAGCAGCATTGTAGGATACCAAAACCAGTGCGGCAGTTTACTGGACATCACCTGGGTGCCTGTCGTACATGTTGTGTCAGCCATGTGACACTGGACACAGACCGCTACTGACGAGGCCTCCCCCCGCACCACCCGGGACGCCCCACGCTGTTTTTCTGTGCTGCATTGTAGGATCCCTAAACCAGTGCGGCACCCAGGCGACATCACCTGGGTGCCGTCCAGAACTCTGCACGTTGTGCTGCCTTGGGACTATTCGCACAACAGACCGCTACTGACGAGGCCTCCCCCCGCCCCACCCGGGACGCCCCACGCCAATTTTCGGAGCAGCATTGTAGGATCCCTAAACCAGTGCGGCACCCAGGCGACATCACCTGGGTGCCGTCCAGAACTCTGCACGTTGTGCTGCCTTGGGACTATTCGCACAAAAGACAGCTTCTAACCATTGTTGCTTTTTGTGTTGAGAAATGTTTAAATGTTTTTAGTTTTTGTTCCGTTCGTTAAAGTTAGTAGTTAATAAAGTTTTATAACCTTACTTTGTTGGAGTGTTATCTATTTTTTTAAAAACGGGTGAATGGGGCCTTGAATCGGGTTATTGTCATGTGTGGGCTTTGGAAGTGTGCTGCTGCAGGATCGGACATTTCAAACTCAAATGCACGTTCTTTTTCTTACCTTTCCGAAGCATGGAGCGCAATAGCAGGCAGAGAAAGGGTGATGCACGTGTTGAACACTACCTGACCTGGCAAGTTGCTGGCAGTGCCCCCCCGCCCGCTCCTGAAAGAGGGCACACACACACCGCCGCCCCGAGTACTTCACAAATCTTTAAAAGACCATGCGCTTGTTCATGAGGCTTAAATGGTTTATCACCTCTTCTAGAACCCCTGCATCGACCCTCTGACGTTTCATGGAAAAATTACCATGTAACACAATACCAAGCCCTGTCAGCTGAAACCCCAAGGAATCGTGGGGCATATTATCAAGGGGGTTTATCTCCGCTTTTTTGGCTTTAAATGCCATGAAAGCGGAGATAAAATTATTTCCCTATTACCAAGCTGTCGCTAACACCAGTTAGTGACAGCTAAAAGGAGATAGCGACCATCTTGGGCCCCGCTTTGCATGTCAGTGATACTTATCACTAATGACATGCAAAGTGGCGTGCCAAGATGTTAGCGACTGGAAACAGTCCCTAACATCGCTACCTTCTATTACCAACTTTTGGAGATATTCGCGCTAAGCGCGAATATCTCCAAAATCTAACACCTGCCCTGAGCAGTTCTTAGCCATGTTATCCAATGGGAGGTGGATAACATGGCTAAGAGCATTAGGTCGATAATACATGAATATCGCTGACTTTTCTGCGATAATAGCAAGGTTTATCTGCGATAAAAATCGCCGATGTGCGGCGATAATTTTTGTCTCTAAACAAGTTAGAGACAAAAATTATCGCTAGTTGTTCGTAATATGCCCCCGGGTTTTTGCTTGCAGAAATCGGGAGGCGGGAGACTAGCACTGAAATCAGTAGTCACACGCCTGAATCGGGAGGATTGGCATGTCTGAATTCTCTACAGCTGGGGCCATAAACTACATCCGCAGGGTTAGGTGATAGCCTGGGACCAGCCTGGCATCTAAAATGGCTGCCGTGCACGACAAAATTGTGGCATTCGAAAAAAGGCAAGATGGCGCAGCCGCTGGAAGAGATGTATCAACATATATCAGCCTCCTCAGCCACCCTCAGGAAACATAAGGGATTAGGATACGTCTCCCGCACCCCCTTATACCTAGTACTTTAATTAACGAAGCACAAAATGGCGAATTCCCGTTTCGCTACCAGTTTGCGGCCCAGTTCGCGGCCCGTGAAGCGCTTCTACCGTGAAAAATCATTTTTTTTTTATTTTCCCCACGGGACCCTTTAATAACCCCAACAACATTCCTAGGGGGTCAAGAGGGGGATACCTTGCCCCCTTTCATTAAATTCCCCCTTAGTTTTTCACCTTTTCTTCTCTCTCGATCCTACCGAGAGACAAGATGGCGGCCGCTCCGGACTGTCACGCAGCAAAAAAAAAAAAAAGCTCACGCACAGCCGCTGGAAGAGATGTATCAACATATATCAGCCTCCTCAGCCACCCTCAGAAAACATAGGGGATTAGGATACGTCTCCCGCACCCACTTATAACTAGTAATTTAATTAACGAAGCACAAAATGGCGAATTCCCGTTTCGCTACCAGTTCGCGGCCGCGCTTCTACCGTGAAAAATCATTTTTTTTTTATTTTCCCCACGGGACCCTTTAATAACCCCAACAACATTCCTAGGGGGTCAAGAGGGGGATACCTTGCCCCCTTTCATTAAATTCCCCTTTCGTTTTCCACCTCTTCTTCTCTCTCGATCCTACCGAGAGACAAGATGGCGTCCGCTCCGGACTGTTAAGAATGTTGACAGACACCGGAGAGCCAATCAGCTTTCTGCGCGCAAAGTTCCGATAAGCGAAAAGTAAGCGGACCGGATCGCTGCCCAGAGAGCTGTTACAGATATATATCTTGGTTTGAACGTTAATTTCTCAAAAACTACTGGAGCACATATATTGAGACCTAGCAAAGGCACATCGGGCTAACAGTGCCTACAATTTTGCCAAGTTTCGTGCAAATCCATTCAGCCGTTCGAGCTAAAAGTGAGTCCAACCGCCCTATGGAAATTAACATGGGAAAAACGCGTTTTGGGACCCCCCTTTTTTCTCGGCCCCCCCCTTGACGAAACCCCCCCAAATTTTTAGGGGCTGCTCAGAAACAAAATGTGCCATTTTCCTGAAAATTTCAGCCGATTCCGTCCACAAACGCCAAAGTTATTAGACATAGAATTTTCAAAAGTCCCATAGAGAAAAAATTCTAACTATATATACCTACTGGCTATCGCCAGTAGGTAATATATATATATATATATATATATATATATATATATATATATATATATATATATATATATATATATATATATTGTTTTATATATATATATATATATAAATATATATATATATAAGTTCAGAAAACTGGTATAGTTCTATTTGCAGAAACCAGAGTCGAGGCCCAGTATATGTTCTCAGTGCTCAAGGTTTATTAGGCAAAAAGATAAACAGCCCCAACGCGTTTCGAGGTAAGCCTACCTCTTGGTCACGTGACCAAGAGGTAGGCTTACCTCGAAACGCGTTGGGGCTGTTTATCTTTTTGCCTAATAAACCTTGAGCACTGAGAACATATACTGGGCCTCGACTCTGGTTTCTGCAAATAGAACTATACCAGTTTTCTGAACTTATCTAAAGGATCGGCGATCCTGTTGAGCGCCCGCCGTAGAAGAGGCAGAAGCACGCCGCTTTTTCGTGTTGTATATATATATATATATATATATATATATATATATATATATATATATATATATATATATATATATATGACTGCTCCAACAATCCCTCCCCGCAATCCTCGGGAAACAGGAGGCAGCACTCCAAAGGCAGGTTACACAAAGTTCCTTTAATATCTCACAAAGCGCTTTCGGCACTCGGCCTTCGTCAGTAATGAGACGCTGGCTACAAACATCAACATGTATTTAAACACCCGCGTTGCTCGGGTAGTAAACATAAAGATAGGACTACCATAACAATGATGAATGAATTTCTATTGTATTTTTCCCATTAGGATTGTGATACGTTGCAGGCATTATGTTGAATTTATGCCCATCCAGGGCTTTATAACATAAAGAAGTATATGGGACTATAGTTTGTGTTAATAATGTAGCCATATGGCGCTTGGGATCAATTTCGATTTCCAATCTTAGTTTAACACTATATGTTATACCCATTCAGAATTGACAGACACCGTCTGATATTGCACTTGCCCATTCAGGGCGTGATTCTTTGATTGACACTGTCGCATTGTATGCTTTCTTGAATTCGATATACACTGATGTATTACTGGCAGCATTACACATTGCGATTACAATCACTCCAAGATGGCGACCGCCACTTTTTCAATTTGATTTGTTATGGTAGTCCTATCTTTATGTTTACTACCCGAGCAACGCGGGTGTTTAAATACATGTTGATGTTTGTAGCCAGCGTCTCATTACTGACGAAGGCCGAGTGCCGAAAGCGCTTTGTGAGATATTAAAGGAACTTTGTGTAACCTGCCTTTGGAGTGCTGCCTCCTGTTTCCCGAGGATTGCGGGGAGGGATTGTTGGAGCAGTCATTGACGTCGGGTGCGCCCCCGACTGGCAGGCACCCGCCTCTGAGTGCGACAGGCTGGTGCGAGTGGAGCGGATATATATATATATATATATATATATATATATATATATATATATATATATATATATATATATATATTTAATGTGTATTGTTTGTTAAATGTCCTTGTTGTGCCTTGTTGTGCATTAATTCAGTTTATTTATTTGTATTGTTTCATTGTAAGTTATTACATGTTGAGATATGTTTTATATTTGTAATATGATGTGAATGTGTTTATATGTATTATATTTACTGCCCTGAAGAGGTTCAATAGAACGAAACGCGTTGGCTGGCTGTATCAATTTTCGTAGAAGAATTTTCGGGAACTTAATAAAGATGAATTAAGAAAAATTCATGTGTTTGCCATGACCATTCTTATAATTGGATTTTACTTTGAGCACCCTGTTGTTCTCTATCTGAACGGATGTTAGATCACAGCGTCCAGGCAGGAATGCACTAAACGTTTTGTCTTTCAGGTATGATGAAGCTATTTCTGACTGCCACTTGTAGACAAGGCGTAAAACATTTAAGGTAATCCACGTGTCGCCTGGCAGCCTCTGCAATGTACCTGGCTCCCGGGAGATATTGTCAAATTTCTTGTGATTAGTAGTGAATCAAGAGGCTGCACTATGTACCGACTGCACGTGATCAGTCTTATATTTAGGTAATTCCCCATTCAATGCATTTCAATAGTTTTAGTCTCATTTATCATTGATCACAGATTCGACAATCCTGTTTGATGGATCTCCTCGATGAATGGATAGAATTGCTTCAGCTGCCTCCAGTTAAACGAAGAGCAATCAAGCATCTGACCACTGGGGCATTTTTACATTGCTTTTTCAAGAAACGAGGGGGAATGTTTTAACCTGTCAGGGTGGTGAGGTATAGTGTCAATAAACTTGACTTAGCAGCTGGAGCGCAGTAAAATGACTGCAGTCCTTGTCCCATAGAGTAAGGCCACTGAGGGCAGGCTTATGGATACTTCATTCAGACTCTTTCTAATAGTAACAAATAATCCTGGGAGCCGTTGACACACAGATGCATCTTAAAGTCATTTTTAATCGGAAATAGAATGGAAGTCCACTATGTATTAATGAAGAGGAAGTAATAAAAACTATTGTGTTTTTGATATGACAATTTTGATTGGATTTTTAATTGATTAATACTCATTTGGGTGCGCCCTGTTGTTCTCAATATGTTTTCTCTGCTTTAGCAGCAGTACCATTGGCAACTGGTGCTGTACAGTGTGTGCACCATTTTTGACAACAGGGGGCGGGTTTGAATGTTATCTTTCTAACCTAGCTGTTGTATTAATAGTTTAACAACCTTTCTTGTTCGATGGTTTCACGGAGATGTATTAGATGGAAATGAGCATCAACAATAAGACCTGATCTACGTGGGCAATCAAATCTCTTTCCAATGTCTTAGTGGGAATGGGAGTATTTTTTCTCCTTCACCAACAACCCTTCATATAATACAGGTATTGTCCTACTCATACTCGCCTTCTCATTTTAATTCTTTTTTAATTTTAAAAATGTAAAAAGGCAAGGAAAAAACAACCCCCCTCTCAGTAACCTGTTACCCTGGTCACCTAGAATATCCTCTTCTTCAACAGGTATATATCACACAAAAATGTACATCGGTGTAAATGAAAAAATGTGTGAAAAACAAAGGAGCACCTCACGTGCACACCACCATAGGAGCTTACTGGTTATGTGTTGCCTGTTATGCCTACGTTTCTCATCATTGGTCACTACCATACAAAAAAATAATAAACAATATCGTGGATGTCCAGAAAACCAGTAAAACCAGTGCATATGTGTGCAATAATCACACAATATAACCCCGTGAGAATTAAAATTGAAATAAGCCCCACTGTTACCACAGAGCTACTTTTATTCTCAACTAGGGGGCTTATTCAAAATAAAAACAAACTGCATGTTTGCAGACCATGTAATGCTGGGCCAATGAGTTAGAGGGAAATGAGACCAAGACTTTCAGTTTTTAGAGCACATCTCTGGATCTCCTGGTCCCTGAATATTACAAAAAAACCAAACATCATGTAAATTCAGAGTCAAATGTAAAAAACGTGTTTTTTAAACAAATAACTTTACCAGATCAACACTCCTTGCACGGTGTTGCGATCCTTTTTAATGTTGTATTTTATAATATTTATTATCTATTCAAAGCAATACGTGTTCATAGAGGCTAAGTCAGGATTGGGACCAAAGGTATACATTACAACTTCAATAAAAAATATATTTCTCAAAATGTAACAGTGAATCTTTGCTGTAGCTTGCAGCTCTGCCTTTAGTGACAAGAACCACAATATTTATCCGAATAGCGAAGAGCTAGGCAGCCCCTATATCAACCTAAAGGAGCAGAATAATTACAGAATAATTAGGTATGGAAAAATAGCCTGACAGTCAACTGTCTGTAAGGAAAAAACGGCATAAATCTGAAGAATTGCTAGTGTTCTCTGTACAAATAAACACCGCTGTTCCACTCCATAATCAAATGATACGATTATAATATTAACTCTTATCACTCTGCTTTGCCTTCGTCAACCAGGTTTTGTAGAGTGTTACTCATATTCAGTTAGATTAACTCGGGTAGCTCTTCAAGGTACAGCTCTTTACTGGCCACACTGTCATCGGCTACAGCGACTGACCAGTCTTTGTTGTCAAAGGTAATCTTTCATCAGTTCTTCCACTCGTTTACCCAGGTTGTTCTCTAGGCAACTGCGCATTCAACCACCAGAGAACTGATTCAGAATTATCACTTTGTACCTGTTTTGCCCGGGTTCACCGGGCGCAAGCAGTAATTTCAAATGTACTCACTTTTGAGTTTCCCAAGGAAACATGTGGTTGAATACGTCATGGCATGCCATGGGTTCCACGCAGGGCTTATTGTTGGCCTGTGGTTGCAGGTGGGGCCCATCAGCACTCATTTTACGGAACAAGCGCTTATTTTTCCGTATCAGAATTTGACCCAGAGCAAAAGAGAGAAAAAACACATAATGAGAACGAAAGAGGAAGAGAACAACGGAACAGTGACAAAGAATAAAGCAAGAATGAAACATAACCAGCAAGATGGAGCTAGGTGGGCAGAGGGTGTCTGGAAGAAAGGAGCATGAAGTGAAGTAAGAGGGGAAATGGCCTTAACAATTTTTTTACATCGAGTAGCATTAACAACGCCTCCTAAACAACGACCTGGACCTGAACAACGACCTCCTTAACCACTACTTCATTTACAACGACTGATTGAACTACCGATTTTCACAGACTTTTGCCTAGTTACGTTTTTTTTTGTAACTTTGTGATAAGTGAGAACCTCTTAGACATATTTATTTGTTTAACTGCCATTCTTCCTCTGTGTGTGGTTATCCAGGCTATTGTTCATGTATGAACACGTCAGCAGCTCCCGGCGCAAGGCAGGGGTCCCCTGATTAAAGCGTATGGAGGAAAGAGACCGCTGCTACTACTGACAATAGGAGTATTACTATGAATAGTAATTGTAATAATCAGTAATAAAATAATGAGAACAGTAATAATATTAACGCTAATAATAATGACTATTCTACAGGGAAAACTGACTGTTCTGGGCTGAAATGCCGGCATGGCATAGGGGAGTGTGTCGTCTGTCATGAGACCAGTTATGCCTTAGAGAGGTGGCCCGCAGTGTAATTTCCAAACACAGAGGAAGAATAGCAGCATTTACCCAAAATAACAGGCAGAGTTAGGCACTTGGCACTGATTTAAAAAAGTACCGGGCAGACCTCCAACATAAAAAAAAAAACCGCTGATAACACACATGGCAACAAGTACCCAGTAGATCTTTGTATAATAAACAGTGTCTACGGGGCTCACCCTTGTAGAAAGAAATCCAGGAGGAAAATCCTTTGGCACATTGCAGATTGTAAAGTGGTATTCAAAATTTAAAAAATGCATCACAGATCGTTGCCAAAGAGGCCCCCAGAAGGTTAATTACAAATGAGTGAAGCAAGATAACTTAAATATTGCAAGTCCGCTAAAGCACAGCCAGAATGCAAGTTGCTTATGGTATGTTCTGTTTTGAAGGTAGAGGTAGGTTCGGTACTTATGTAAATTGAATGTGTTTCGTGGTTCAGGAAGTCGTGGTTTAATACTTAGTGGTTTGGCTTTGATCCTTGTTTAGCCTTCATTGTTTAAATACTAGTGATTTAGGAAGTAGTTGTATAATCATACAACCGAAGTAAGAGTGAACAGCCTTGGTATTCATCACCCCCGATATATGTAGTGGCGACTAAGAGCTTGTGACCAAAACTTTGGGTTCCAGTGCTTATTATTTTGCAAATTAGGCACTGCTTCTGACTCTTGTACCTTAATCCCAATTTCCCCAAAGACCAGGTAGATATGAATACCTTTTTCTGGTAGATTGTGGTATAAAAGTAACTTGGATTAACTCTGTCCTAGGCAAGACAGCCAATATAGTAAATTGGACAGATTATTCTTACCTTGACCTGTTGTAAGTCTGCATTAGACGTGGTATACTGCCCTTGCTGACCATTAGTAAGTAATATAAGTTTGTATGAACAATGCATCCCAGCTCAATAAAAAACTGCTAGTTCTTCACTAAAACCTGTAAAATAATATGGTTTAGCTTTTCGATTTAGCGGGAAAAAAACATGGATAGTCCACTTTGGAGCATTATTCAGAGATTTTGTGTTTCCCTGTGGAGGATTAACAGCCCGTCATTTTCAGTGGTTCTATTACACGAGAAGACAGTTAAATTGAGCCGGGTACAGACTTGCATAGCTTACCCTGTTTTCAAATTTATTGGGATCTTTGCCTTTGGAATAGTCTAATTTTAAGATGGCGCCTGATTTTTATGGCTTTTTGAACTGCAATTGCAGGCTTTTGGGTGCTTCTTGGCATTGTATGCAATAATGTTGGCCATAATATGACTGAACATATGGGGGAATGCACCAGAGGTTCCTGACAGGACAGTTTAGGGCCTCATTTAATAGCAAACAATTACTTTGTCAAATCCATCATTAAAGGCTCATCTTTATTTAATAGCTGCTGCACGTTTATAAGATGACCATTGCCTAAAATGGTTACAGTTTGATTTTCTATTAGATAAGCACTGGGTAGTGTAACACTTACTTCAAATTGCAGTCTGTTTCTTTAGTGGTAACCATAACTTCTTGAAGTAATATGGCAGGTTAAGGTTGTGGCGGCTTGTTGTGCCCCTTTTTCTATTATTCCTTTTAAGTGGTTAAAACTTCTCCCAGTAAATCTGCTTCTCTGACAGATTTGCCACCTTGCTTGGCCAAACTATTCGTAATCATACTTGGTGTAGTATGTATCTTGTTCCATTTATGCCATCTCAATCTTAAATATAATTTATAGTTAAGATTGAGACGGCATTAATGCTTCCATCACCAACATTATCCAAATCTTCAACTTGATGTCTAGTTTATGAGTGTTTTCGACCAAGAGAGCTTCCCAAACCAGGGAGTCCAGAAGAGTGTAGGTGCTTAAAATACTCTGCAATCTCATGGGAGATCTGCAAACGAAGAGCACACAGTAAATTGCTTTTCAATTCTGTCAAATGACCAGTTAGTGTTCAATCCCATTATTTCTTCAAGAGGACCAGACATGATTCTTAATGCTCAATTGAGTCTGAACTCCCTGATTTTATTTCCGTTTGGTGGCCCAGGGAACATTGCAAGTGATCCAGCGGTCCTAAAGAAATTGTGTCTCATAAGCACTACTCTACACCACAATACTGACCATTATCCATAAATTCATCACAGGGCCCATGCATGACTGAGACAAGAATTGACCAACTGAATCATGTGACCTAGATAATCAGAACTATTCACAAAACTATTTATATTTATATCCATCTGCAGTTTATCTTTGTCATTTTAATGAAAAAGTACATTAATTTAAGCCATCTAGGCAACAGATTAACTAATGGTAACTAGACTTGAAATAATCAATACCAGCTTGTCATTTCAAAATCTATTTTATTAACTTTATTATCAAGTAAAGAGCATTTTCAAAATATTATTTCTTTATTAACATTTATTAAGCTTCATTTAATTAAGTAAAGGCACATTAGACTGTCAGTTCAAATCAAATCAGCAAGAAAAGTATTTAAGCAAAAGAAACTCATTCCCTAAAACCCTATTTCCCTAGCAAAACTAAATGGAACCTAAAGGGAAAAAGCAAAGTTTGGATTTCTCTTACGTGAGTCAAAAGTCCGTCAGCATCTCACGATCACAGGAACGAGCCAGCCAAGCTCCTCCCAAGGGGCCAAGTTTTATACATTTTCTCTATCTAAAACTAGCTAAAAGAATTCATTTGGAAAACCATCCTGCGAATTGATTGGCTGACAGCTGTCAGTCCATGAAGTCATCGCCTCTTCATTCAAAATCATATTTTTCCATTGCAGCCTTGTCCATTGTCTTCGTGTGACATTATCTTCCGAGGATCTTCGCAACATTTTATTGAATAACAGTAGGTTGCTTCCTCAGCTTTGGCCTTTCTGCCGTGTCCTGTCCTTGGCAAAATTATACAACACAAGGCACATCCTGCACAGTTCAGTTCCACGTATTTGTTTTCTGAAGATTATAAACAACAGACTTTTATTCATTCTTTGCTGTGCACGGCTCATCATGACAGGACTTCAAAAACCTCAATTTTAAGTTAGGCCTCAGGCCTCTTTTTCAAAGCTCTAGTATGCAAGAAAACACAAGACATCAATTAATTTGAGTAATGAAAATCATTCTGTTACCCACCCCCTTTACTAATGTTAACCCATTAGTTTATGTTACCTAGCTTAAAGCACAAGAATGCAACAAACCTTTGCCACATTAAAGACACAACATAGAGAAAAGCACATTTAAAAATAAGCACACGCTATTATTTAAACAGCCGCAATTAATGTTGACAAAACGAAAAGACAAAGTTAATTTATTATTTTAAACGTACTGGCAAATGCAACAAGAGCACATAATGTTAAACCTGTGTATTCGTGTAGGTGCACATTATTCTAAGTTGAATTAATACAAAATCATGCAAAACTCATTAATATTATTATTTAATTATGGAAGTTCAATTCAACAAATAAAAATGTAATTAATTCTGAAAGTTTGCTTCTTCAATTCCCTCATCTGATGATTTCAAAATCACCAAACAATACCAAAAATTTTACCAAAATTTTCACTTTTGAAGACATCACATTATGAACACTTTCTGTGTTAGTAATTCTAAACTCCTGTCTCAGCAGTTTGTCTGGAGCTCTCATATTGACCCCTGCAAAACTCTTCCATTTCTATCTCCTTCTCCTGAGCCTTTCTGAGTTTATAGATCCTTCTCTTTTCCCTCACATGCTTCTTTCTCTTGTGAATCATGCAAATAATTTTTAACAGAAGTGTCACAATAACAATGATTATTACAGGATAAAGTACTTTGCCAATGATTGAACTGCCAATTTCACCAAACCATTTCCCAATTGCCTCAAACCTTTTGCTCAAACGTTCTGAAAAATTGTCGCTTTCCATGGGTTCTATTTCTGAGTGAAATTCGGTGATATTTTTAATTAGCATCTCTATGTTCTGGCTTTTATCTGGGATATAAGTACAGCAATGCTGGACATGTAAAATCCCACAGACTCATCCTTCTTTAGCTAGCAGAATGTCTAATGCAAGACGGTTCTGCATAACCATACTTCTGGTAGCGACAAGTTCAGTACTAACTAATTAGAAACCACTTGCAGTATCAGTGGACAATCTTTCAACAATTGTGGAGACCTTTCTAATTTTAATTGCATTCAGTGTTATTCCCACCATAGGAATTATTGCTCCAAATATGTCTATCATGATCTCAGAGAAACGTTCTCTCTTGTATCTGTTCAGGTGTTTGCCAATTTCAAATGAACCTTCTCCATTTCTGTCCACATGGAAAAAAAATTGAAAAACTAAACCAAGGTAGCACGTCCCACACCAATGGTCTGGGAGGCTAAAGTAAGCTTTGTTCCCACAAACAAAATAAATTCCAGGAAGAATTGGATCTTTGCCACCTTTAAATCCCCATCCCCCTACGATACGATAAGTATCCTCGCATTGGCTAGCACCGACAAAATAATTGTCATACAGCGTGTTGTCTCTTCTAATACAGAATTTTCCACTAACAGGATCATCTATATGAATAGCAGCATATCTATTTCCGCCATTGAGCTTCTCATCCTCAAGATGCCAGAACTTGGATTTAGTCTGTTTCAGCATCTCATTTCTTTTATAAATCGCCCTTCTCTCCTCAACCAACTTGAGAAAAGATCTTTCTTCATCTCTCATTTTGCAAGTTAAATTGTTCTTGTAAGCATATTTGTAAGTTAGTTCATTAGTCACCAAAAAGAATTCCCTCATCTGTTTAGCAGGTCTGACTTTGTTTAAGCTATTTACAACTTTCACGTTAGCAAAGATTTCATTGAAGTCTGAGTAATAGTACTCCAGACGACCTGTTTGATAGAATAAACTAGCTATAACACTGTATGTAATGCCATATGTAAGGGGTTTTTTGTTATATTTGACCCCTTCTGAAACTGAAGTAGGAAGCTTCACACAAACATAACAGTCCTTTACATCCATAACTTTCACATATTCTGACAGAAGCCTTGAAAAGGAATTAGTAGAAAAATCACCAACAGATCTATCTTGGTGGATCTCTAGTTTGTGCTCAATAACTCTATTAGTTTTGCCTGCAACATCATGAACAGCTTGTTTAGATTCAGCTTTGCTTGTCATATTAGCCTTGTAGACTTCCTTGTCTATGCCAAGAGGAAAGATAACTGCCAAAATTAAGCAAACTAATATAATTAGAATCACACAAATAGAAGACATTTTACAACATCTTCTATAGATGGCACACCTTGAATTGTCAGTATTAGGCATTCTTTTTTTTTTTTTACAAAGTTTTTACTTAAAACTAAAATTTAAAAATAGTAGAAATACTATATACACCTCCCCTTTAAAACATTTTTTTAGTAACCCTCTAACAGCTTTTCTTCGACCTTGCGTCTTACATCAAAGTGTTTTTTCAGCTAACACAATTTCTTCGACCTTGTGTCACCTAACACAATTTCTTAAGCCTTATGCCATAAATAAACCTCAACCTAAAGAAAATAACTTTCAATCAATGTCACTGTTTTCTTCCAAATCCTCCTGACTACTGCTACTAATCTCCACTACTGGTGGGATAATGATGTAGGTCTACTCAGGAGACGTGTACTTTTGATTTGGCCTCAGTGGTCTTTTGCTCCTACTGCTAATTACTTCAATTTTCTTTCCTGCCTGACCCTTTTTATCTGAGTCACCTTTTTGACTTGATATCTTGTTAATCTGCTCCTTTGATTTGTTCACTAATTTGAATTTTATATTTTCTATTGGCCAGTTATCTCCTTTTCTCAAGAGTTTCTTCTTAGGCTCAGTTTTGTTACATTCAGCTTTCCAAGCCCTTTTTCTGAATTTTCTTATTTCAGACTCTTCATCACTCTCGTCCGAATCCGTTTCAGAGATTTCAATTCTATATCTAGGAACTTCTTTACTCGGCAGCTTCACTCCGTTAGGAACATCATCCTTGTAGCTGGTACTCGGTAATTCGTCGTCCTCCTCTTCTGGAATTACTTCTAACTTCCCAGTTTCAGATTTCTTGTTCCTGCTTTCAGAGTTTTCAATCTGCTTTTCAATACTCTCCTGATCTTGAATCTCTTTTGTCTTAGATTCTTTTTCTTTTTCTAGAACATTCTCATCATTTTCTGAATCTAGAATCACAATCTCTAGATCTTTTTCATTCAGTGCCTGATCCGCATCAGAATCTTCCAGATGTCCACTTTCTTGTCGATCTTCAGAATCTGGATTTTCAGGTTCTTCTTCAGAGTCTGAATCAGTTGTCGTGTCGGTACTACCCTCATCAGGATTATCAGGAGGTGGTACACGAATGGTATGACTTGCATGCACCCATCTTTTCAAAACTTTGCATTTAACTGCATTTGATGTGACTAGTATCACCTGTCTTGCTTTTTGCCAACTGGGTACTAAACAGTTTCTTCTCCGGTGAACCTTTGTTCTGGCCCAGTCTCCTGGTAACAGATCATGAGCTTGCTCCTTTTCCTTTGAAATCACATCTGTTCCCACCTGATGGAATACAGAATTCACCACATCAGAGAGGTTTTTACAGTAATCTATAATTGCACTTTCATTTATGCTCAATAATTTCCCAACTGGTATAAAAGCCTGTCTCATCACTCTTTCCATGAGAATATCATGGGGACTTAGACCTGTCTTTTTATCACGTGTGCTTCTCAAGGACATTAAGACAAGTGGAAGTGCATCTGTCCACTTCATTCCTGTAGCTAGGCACATTTTTCCAATTCTATTTTTAATTGTGCCATTAATTTGCTCAACAACGCCTGATGCTTCTGGTCTGTATGCACAATGTAGCTTTTGCTTTATGCTGAAGGCCTCACAAATTAATTTCTGCAATCTGTTTTCAAAGTGTGTGCCGCGATCACTTTCAATAGTGACTGGAAATCCATACCTTGGTATGATCTCCCTTAAGAGCAATTTTGACACAGTAACTGAGTCATTGTGACGAGTTGGAAATGCTTCCACCCACCTTGAAAACAAACAGACAATTACAAGGACATATCTCAGCGTATTATGGGGCTGCATTTCAATGAAATGCATTTGCAACCTGGTAAAAGGACCACCCTCCCGTCCTATGGTTCCCATGCTCACAACTGTTTTTCGGATTGGATTAATTTGCTGGCAGATCAAACATCTTTGTCAAAGTGACTCCGCAATAATCCTAAATTTTGGATTATACCAAGTCTCCCTGAACATTCTAATCATAGAATATCTTCCTAAATGACCTGGACCATAGTACATCAGTGCCATGTCAGCAATCATGTAATTTGGCATAACAGGTCTGCCATCTTTGTAAACTCAAATCTCATCTTCCCCCCTCTGCCTGCAACCTTCTTTCAGCCATGCGTTTTTCTCCTCATCATCTGCCTCATCTTGTAGATCTTTTACTCCCTGCCATGTTTCAACTACCGATATTAGCATCAGAGAGTTCATAATGTGGTCATTGTCTTTTTCTCGATTAATTGAAAGATTGTTTTTCGCACAGTATCGTGCAGTTTCATCTGCAAAAGAATTACATTTAGAAATATAGTTTTCACCCTTTTTGTGAGCCCCACATTTGACACCAGCAATTTTCTCAGGTAATTTAATGCCATCGATCAATCTTTTGATCAATTTTGCATTTCTGATTAGAGTTCCCGCAGAAGTTAAATAACCTCTTTGAGACCAAAGCTGGCCATAGTCATGGACTATGCCATATCCATACTGACTATCAGTCACTATGGTAACCTTTTTTCTCTTTGGTCTTTCACATGCTCGAATTAAAGCTATTAATTCTGCCACTTGAGCTGAACGAATTCCTTCAAGAGTTGAACCTTCAACTACTTCTGCCACTGTGCAAACTGAATATGCTGCTCTCAGAATGCCCTCATCTGTTCTCAGACAGGAGCCATCCACAAAGTAAACAATGTCTGACTCTGGTAAAGGCACTTCTTTTATGTCCTTTCTAGGTTTGGTACAATATTCCAAAACATCCAAGCACTCATGATCAACATCAGCTTCACTTTTGATTTCAGTAATAACACCATCTGGCAATAGTGTAGAGGGGTTAAGGTTGATACACCTTGCAATCAATACATTATCTGATCCCAGAATCACTTTTTCATATTTGGTCAACCTGTTACTCGATAAGTGTTGAGTTTTACTTCTGGTAAGGAGAGTTTCAACTGAATGAGGTACATACACTTTTACAGGAAACCCCATTATGATTCCTTCACTTTGCTCAAGGTTTACACTTGTTGCAGCCACTGCTTTTAAGCAACCTGGCAATGCTTTTGCAACAGGGTCAAGAACAGCTGAAAAGTAAGCTATTGGCTTTCTCATTTTTCCAAGTCTCTGAATCAGAACTGACAATGTACAACCCTCACTTTCACTGCAATACAGCTCAAATTCCTTGTCGTAGTCTGGCTTCCCCAATGCTGGAGCTTCACACAGACTTTTCTTTAGCTTCTCAGAAGCCTCTAACTCAGTTTTTGTCAAAGTAATCGTGTCTTTTATTTCTGCCTTTGTCAGTCTTTGTAGTGGTTTCGCAATTACTGAAAATCCACTAATCCATTGGTGACAAAAACCTACCATTTCTAGAAATATTCTGACCTGTCTCTGTGTTGTTGGAGGTTGTATTGCTCGAATCATTTTTATTCTCTCAATTGTTACTTGTCTGATTCCTTTTGCAATTCTGTGACCAAGGTATTTTACTTCTTGTTTGCAAAACTGTAGTTTTGCAGGTGACACTTTATGCCCCTCATCTGCCCAACGATTTAAAAGTGTAATGGTGTCTGTCACACAGTTTTCTCATGTTTTTGCTGCCACTAGGAGATCATCAAAATACTGGACCAATGTTGATTTTCCAGGCAAATCTAAATCTTCCAAAGATTTCTTTAACAACCGATTAAAGATAGATGGACTCTCAGTATACCCTTGAGGGATACGGCACCATGCTAAAATACAATCTTGGAATCTGAACGCAAACATTTGTTGGCTCTCTGGAGGCAGTGGAACTGTAAAGAAGGCATTACACAGGTACCATTCTGCATCATGCGGAATCTGATATAGAATTACCGCTGGATTTGGTACAACTGGACAACAAGGAACGACAATTTGGTTAACCTTTCTCAGATCCTGAACTATTCTGTAAGTTCCATTCGGCTTTTTGATTCCCATAATTGGTGAATTACATGGGCTGCTCTCAATTTCTTTTAAAACACCTTGTTTTATGAATTTTTCAATCACAGGAATGATACCCTCAATAGTTTCAGCTTTCATTTTGTACTGGGGAATGCTTGGAAAATCTATCCCTTGCTTTACAGTCATTTTTACTGGGTCCACATGTTTCATTAAACCCATTTCATCTCCAGTTAAATCCCAAATGTTCGGATTAACTGCCTCTTTCAGTTCTTCAGGCACATTGTTTTTATCAAAGGCAGGAAACTGTTTATTTTCCTCCTCAACCATTAGCAGTGTTAATTTATACAGACCATCTTCTTCTAAGGTCTGGAGCTCAATACCATCCGCTGAGCAATATATTTTACAGATCATCTTACACAATATGTCCCTTCCTAACAGATTAACAGGACTACTGTTACAGACAACAAATTTGTGTTTGTCTTTGTAATTTCCAATTTCTATATTAACTGGTTCTGTCAAGTCTGTTTTAATTTGTTGATTTGCTACACCTACAACCTGGATTGACTCACGAGAGAGGAAGCTTTTCAATTTCCACTGATCTAACAGTAGAATGGGTAGCACCAGTGTCCACAAGAAAAGTGATTTCTACATCATTCACTTTACCATTTACAAATGGACCTGACTGATCTACCTTAAGAGTGGCTCCAAGCACACACTCTTCCTCCTCTCTCAGGCACCGTCATGAGTAATCCTCTGAATCACTGCATCTGTGGATTTAATGATGAATTTTTAAAATTTCTGGGTGGATTCATACACTCTCGCTTCCAGTGTCCAATCTTACCGCAATTAAAACATGGGAGCTTCTGTTTAAGCTCTTCAATATTTACATTACATTTTGGCTTGCTAACAAGGTTTCCCTTAAACTTTCCCTGATACTGCTGAACATTTTTATTTTCTACGGTTGCTATTTGTTGTTCAGCTACCCTCATTTGTGCCCACATTGCCTTCTCCTTAAGCTTTTTCTTAGCATCTAGCTCACCACTGCAGTATTTTACTTTTCTCAGGATGTCATCAACTGTAAGTGATTGCCAGCCGACAATTCCGTTTCTAATCATCTCATCAATTTCAGGTCTTAAGCCATAAACAAATCTGTAAATGAAGCGGCTCATGTCCTTTTCACTTAATTTTTCATAGCCACTGTATTGTTTAAATACCAGCAGTAATCTTTCATAAAATGAATGAACTGACTCTTTTGGTTCCTGGTTTGTTCTGTCAATTTTAACCCAATCCATTTCTTTTGGAGGAATCTTATTTTTTAGCCACACAATTACTTTGTCATAGAAATCCATGACATCGGCTGAAGGAGCACCTGTTATTTTATTTCGAGCAGGTTCTTCTCTGGGCCAACCCACAGAAATTTTACATTCTGTCCAGAGATCTGATGGGACATCAATGTCAAAGAAACCATCAAGATCAATCCGCAGAACTTTTGAAACTTTTATAAATCTGTTTACCTGACGATACCATTCCACTGGCTTTTCTCTCAGCCGAGGAAAATCATTTGTAAAAAGCAAAATATCCTGTCTTGTCCATGGGACATGAATATAACTTCCACCAGCTATTTCCCTCATAGGAAACTCAGTTGCAACAACTTCCCCTCTTTCTCTTTTTTTTCTTCTCTTTTCTTTGTCCATGTTACTCTCCATTTACTTAATTCACCTAATCTTTTTAGAAACACAATTAATTATTTTACATTGTTATCCTGCCTGTAGTATTCAAGTTTTCAATATCTTTCTCAGAAAAATCCACTCTGTAATGTTTTTGCAATTGTTTCTGTTGACTCAAATCTATATCTAATTCAGCAGCCACTTCTTCAAATTGATCATATTTGTTCTTTGTTTTCCATTGTATACTTTTGCAGATAAATAACAATTCATCATCCTGATATTGCTTTAAACAGTCAGTTCCAATTGTGCCAATAATGAATTCTTCTAAATCTGCTTTTAATTTTGCAACATCAATTTGTTTAGACTCAGGAACTTGTGGATTTATTGAAATCTGTGTTAAATCTGTTTTGTTCATGCTCTTTTCTGAAGATCCAGAATCAGATCCTGCAGCTGATGGTGTTTGACCATTTGACAAACTTTGATTAAAAGTTAAATTTGGCATTGTTTTTCTCGATGTATTTCTGATAATTCTGAATAAAAATTTTCAGCCACTTTCTGAATTTCTGCATTTAATGGAACAGTCAGAGCTGAATGTCTATTTTCACTTTGCTCAAAAACTGGTACAACAGGACCAATTGTTACTGGTGCCCTTACTGCTTCCATCCCTTCTGTCAATTGCTGAATTAATTCCCCTTTTGCTCTTAAATATTCTGAAATATTTGGTATATTTTCAGGTACTTCTGCTCTTTTATCAATTCTCGGGAATTCATTTCTCTGCTCTGAAATTTCTGGATAATTTCTGTTTTCTCTTGGGGTATGAGATTTACTTCTTGACCTAACTCTTTCAGGTAATCTTAAAAATCTGGGTGAATTTTCATCAGCTTCTCTAGGAGGTGCACTAGGAGAGATTCCTGAAGAAATTCTCGGGGTAGACTGTGAACAACTTGACTGATAAGGTGGTGGGTTAGTAAGAATTTCTTATAAAACTGCATCGTCTAATTCTTCATCAAGATGACCTTTCTTTCTGGAATTCTTTTGACCTGTTGTTTCAACAACCATCTCCCTAACTGGGTACAAACCATCATACATGTCTGCTTTTCTCCAACGATGCACTCTGTCTTGATGAGTTTCCCTATTTATATCTAATTTTGGGCCTCTTGATACACCCGTTTCCTCGTTCGAGTTCCATCATTTCAATTTCCCATTCAACTAAAGCTTCGAATTGAGTGGGTCTAGGCTTTGGCGTGAGAGCTATCATTTTTTCTCTCAGATTTCTCAAAACTTTACCATTAAATGATCGGTCTTCCGGCCATGCTAGTACACCATCATCTTTGGTGTATCGCATCCAATTTTCAAACCAGAGGACAGTATGAGAACCATATTCACCTTCCATGTATGCTGCGGGTGTTTTGAACTTATGAAGTAATTTTCCACCACGCGTTTCAATTTTCTTATCAGGGCTGAATACATTTTTAAATTTCTGAAACCATGAAGGCTTCTTTTCTCCTTTATCGTACCAATAACTCATGATTTAAAACTATTCTATTTAATTTAGAAAAGATCGTAAGTATTTCCTTGTTGTTCCTCTACTCTGACCAATCCGTGCGATAAACTCACCAACAAGCCAATCAGGTTAAGCCACGTCACTACCTTGCTCAACCAATGAAATTACTGTTTTCAGAAAGGACCAATCAGCTAACAGCTCATTTTGGTCACGTGAACCAACCAGTGCACTTGCTGTGACGTATGTCAACCAATCGCAGCGCGAACCCTGTGACGTATGCTGCCGCTGCAGCTTCACTGTCTCCGCTCCGCAAACTCACCCCTCCTTTACAAAATATTTTCACAGCGCCATTTTAAAAACAATTCTTTTCAATGAATTTCAGTTAATAACCACAGAAAAACAAACCATTTGTCTGTTTCGCTAAACAAAGTGATAGTTTTTATCAAACATTCAAGTACACACTTCTCGTGAAATAGAAAACGCTATTTTCATAAAATAATTTTTACGCATTCAAACGGAAAACCCTATCCATGTATACATGAAACCTTTGGCAGGACTTTAACCAACCAATAGAAATCCAAAATCACTAATAAGAATAGACGACGCTTCCTTACCCTTCACTCAAGCTTGGAAAAATCCTATTACTTTTTTCACAGCGAGTTTTAAAACGGGCTCCTAGTCCCTATACTCAAAGCTACAATTTCATTGGCAATCCTTACTATAATACAACCTGTCATACCTAAAATCCCTAAACTTGTGCTGTACGTCCACAACACTAGTGATATGTTCAATACCACTATTTGAAACAGAACAAATTAACTGTGTAACTGCACCTGTCACACTACACTGCCCGCAACGTTCCCAGAAATTTTCACACTTCTGGAAAAAATCTTTTGACTACATATAACAACTAAATAAACTTAACGTGTGTTAAACATGTATCCTATGTAATTACCATAGTAACCGAACTCTGCTACCAGAGAATTGCTCCAGCGGGCCTAAAGAAATTCTGTCTCATAAGCACTACTCTACACCACAATACTCACTATTATTCATAAATTCATCACAGGGCCCATGAATGAGTGAGACAAGAATTGACCAACTGAATCATGTGACCTAATTAATCAGAACTATTCACAAAACTATTTATATTTATATACATCTGCAGTTTATCTTTTCCATTTTAATGAAAAAGTACATTTAATTAAGCCACCTAGGCAAGGGCTTATCTAATGATAAGTAGACTCGAAATAATCAATACCAGCTTGTCATTTCAAAATCTATTTTATTAACTTTATTATCAAGTAAAGAGCATTTTCAAAATATTATTTCTTTATTAACATTTATTAACCCCTTCCATGCTGGTGACGAACCCCAGCCGTCATGCACTACGCTGCTCGTGTGCTGATGACGGCTGGGGTTCGTCACGGCCCGCCCCTGTTCATCTGGCGGCCGTACACGGGGGAAATCGCGGCCGCACGGAAGGGGTTAAGCATCATTTAATTAAATAAAGGCACATTAGACTGTCAGTTCAAATCAAATCAGCAAGAAAAGTATTTAAGCAAAAGAAACTCATTCCCTAAAACCCTATTTCCCTAGCTAAACTAAATGGAACCTAAAGGGAAAAAGCAAAGTTCGGATTTCGCTAACGTGAGTCAAAAGTCCGTCAGCATCTCACGATCACAGGAACGAGCCAGCCGACCTCCTCCCAAGGGGCCAAGTTTTATACCTTTTCTCTATCTAAAACTAGCTAAAAGAATACATTTAGAAAACTATCCTGCGAATTGATTGGCTGACAGCTGTCAGTCCATGAAGTCATCGCCTCTTCATTCAAAATCATATTTTTCCATTGCGGCCTTGTCCATTGTCTACGTGTGACATTAGCTTCCGAGGATCTTCGCAACATTTTATTGAATAACAGTTTATTGCTTCCTCAGCTTTGGCCTTTCCGCCTTGTCCTGTCCCTGGCAAAATTATACAACACGAGGCACATCCTGCACAGTTCAGTTCCACGTATTTGTTTTCTGAAGATTATAAACGACAGACTTTTATTCATTCTTTGCTGTGCACGGCTCATCATGACAGGACTTCAAAAACCTCCATTTTAAGTTAGGCCTCAGGCCTCTTTTTCAAAGCTCTAGTATGCAAGAAAACACAAGACATCAATTAATTTGAGTAATGAAAATCATTCTGTTACCCACCCCCTTTACTAATGTTAACCCATTAGTTTATGTTACCTAGCTTAAAGCACAAGAAAGCAACAAACCTTTGCCACATTAAAGACACAACATAGACAAAAGCACATTTAAAAATAAGCACACGCTATTATTTAAACAGCCGCAATTAATGTTGACAAAGCGAAAAGACAAAGTTAATTTATTATTTTAAACGTCCTGGCAAATGCAACAAGAGCACATAATGTTAAACCCGCGTGTTCGTGTAGGTGCACATTATTCTAGGTTGAATTAATACAAAATCATGCAAAACTCATTAATATTATTATTTAATTATGGAAGTTCAATTCAGCGAATAAAAATGTAATTAATTCTGAAAGTTCGCTTCATCACAAGGCTTAGGAATTGCAATATTTTAAAATTTTTGTGCCCTTTGCTCATAAAAGCACTCTTCTACCAAAGAGGTGTTCGTAAAAGAAGGCAGTTACTGGGTCGGCTTGCTTTACCCCAGTAGATCTGCAGCTGAACTCCCTCCTAGTAACATTTCTCAAAAGGGTGGAAGGGAAAATGGTGACACATGACATTCTACCAGGGTCTTACATTAACTAAACAAGTCTCTGGAAAGATGGAGAAAAACGGGGTTTTGACTAACCACTAAGGCTGCAAGCATTGAGACTTTGCCATAGTTATGCATTTTATTAGCCTATATCTGCAGCTAATTTTAACTTTGAGATATTGCACAGTTCCTTGTTTTCTCTATTCGGCCCACCTCCTGTTCCCACTGGCTTCGTTCAATTACTAACTCTTTACCCACATAGTTGAGTACAAATCAGCTAAGTACCTGAGAAGATGGTGGCAAATTTTGACCAAGAGCAAGAGCTTGTAAGCACTGATGGTACATTCCATGTATGCACTTTATTTGCCTGTATCTGTAGCTACCTCTGTTTTTTAACTTTGCACATTTCTCTACCTGACCCCACTCGCAGTTTTGCACACTATGGCCAATGGTCTTACTTATGCCAGGGGATAGCCAAACACTGAGGACCAGTTTCAGCATGAACCGTACTAATCTATACTTGTAGATACCCTTATCTTGCTACTTTGCACATTCCCCTAACTGAATACCTTTGTGTTTTGCATACTTTGGCCAATGATCCCATCTATGCCAAGGGGCAGGCGTCACTAACAACAACTTTAGCATTTAAACTGCTCCATGGAGGGATATTGGAACTATCTACCAGAGCATATTCATACACGTCAGAATCCACATTACGCCAGGCACCTCAACTTTTGTGCTGAATAGTCTGCTTCTGCAGTCACTTGCGTATTTGCATGGCATATAATCATGACCATTGTTTTTTACTTCTTTTCATACAGCTTGCGTTGAAGTATTGTGTACGGTGTTGAGAGCCACCCGGTATCCACACTCTTAATGTTGCCATTTCTAATTTCGGGCCAGGCTCGCCCTCAGAGTATAAATAAACATGAATGGGCAGAAGTATGCATTTCACTCTGCTAGCACTGCAATTTAGTGGCACTAGCATGAGCAGCACTAAAGAATCAGTACAAAAAGCACAATACGCTGCACAAGAGCACATGTTTATTCGAGTTGATTTTACTGCCGATCTGGTGATTCGAGTTGATTTTGCAGCCGCTCAAGTAGAAATTTTACTTGGGCGGCAGCTAATCTACTTGAGAGGCGGCCCTCTGACTTCGACCATTTGTGACCCCCTGTGTTAGAAAAGGATGCTAGTGCACGCCAATTCCCATGTGCATTTCTGGAGCATCATGGGAACTTCGCCAAGCAGCAATTACAAAAGGAATACAGAATTACCGAATTCCGCGGTCGGAATGAAACATTCCGTCCACCCGTACTTACAACACTGTATGACACAATACTGTACGACACGGCACTGAACGCCACTCAAGCCTATGCGACTCCAGTCTACTCCACTTTACAAGCCTGTATGAATAAGTTGGGTTTCTATAGAAATAATAAATACAGTTTTTCTACTATAATATATCATTAACTTTAGTTTTCTTCATTGAGTATGTATGTTCATTGAAAAAAAAAGGTTAAAGGTAAATTATAGGTAGGTGAAAATGAACACATTCTGTTTCAAATTAACAAAACCACTAAAATTCATCAGGTATAGTTATCTCAACTAAATGTAATTCATGCCCTAAAGTAGCTATAACTGCTTCACGCATCATGCACAACGATGTTATCAATGATGTAATTTCAATGTTGGAGCAATGTTGTCAATGATGTCATAGAACATGTCATGAGTGGTGTGACATGTGATGTAATTAGTGCATGAATTTGCGGCACTGATCAAAAAACAAAATACATTTTGGCCCCGAGGGCATCCCCCTAGCTCTCCTCTACCAGGCCTAGGGGATCATGGTATCCCTACCCCGCCCCTGTATGATTTTTAAAACTTTTTTGTAGGACAGGTGATTGAAGTCCTGAGTCCTAAAATGGCAGTTACCACATCTTGATTGATCTATCTGCTTTGTGGATCCCTTCATGGTGTGAATATATATATGTGTTTTGATGTGTGGCTATATATATAACCTACTGGCGGTCGCCAGTTTGTAGTTATAGTTAGGACCTAGTTTCCATATTCAAACCAGGAAGTGTTGGCTGCCATCTTGTGACTCGATTGAACTGAGCCACAAAAAAAAAGATCAAAGGAAAGAAAAGAGGGCAGGTTAGAAACACCGTGACCACCTAGGCCTCGTCAGTGGACCTCACAGAAAACCCCAAGGGCCAAACAAAAGCATAAAAAAAAATATTTTGCCGGGAGTGGCAAAGCATCCGCAAAACTAGCAAAAAAGTTTTAAAAACTAAGCGTGGGCTCCCGCCCTTTGTTTAATTAATCCCTCAGGTAGGCCAGGTCCTGGGGGCAATAAAAAATAAGACTGCGGGCCTACGTGGACCTCTGCAGCTCCGGGGACCGTCACCCCCGTAGCTAATTGTTTGAAATGCGGGGAACCACATTGTCCTCTGCAGGCCCAGGGACCACCACCTTCCCAGTGTGATTTTTTGTTATAATGCATGGGGCTTGAGGTCCCCACAAAGCACAGGGGACTGCCACTTTCCCAGAGCTAATTGTTTGAAAATGCAGGGGGACCACAAGGGGGACAAGAACTACTATTCTTAAATGCGGGGAGCTATTTTCAAGATGGGAGGTGGGCCGTGTGGCCCCCCTCCTGGAGCTGTAAATGGTCATGGGGACCACCACTCCCTAGCACTGGCTCCAACGATGTCCAGCAATGTCCCCGCGGTCCCCAACAAGGTGTCCACACCCCAGGGGATGGGGTCACCAGGCCAAAATCAACCTGGGGAGGGGGCCTCACTGCCCCTCCCCTTTAAAAAAAAAAAATGTAAAAAAGGCCTAGCCCGGTGTGGGTTCGGTGGGGACAAAGTCGGCTTTGAGAGGCTGTCCGTGTGCCACCCCCGTTTCATTTAATTAAAAAAATAAAAGAGTGGCTCCGGCCCCGGGGATGGGGTCCCCAGGGCCCAAAAGGATCAAAGAAAGGGGGTAATACTCAGCCTCTCTTCCTAAAACGAAAAAGAAATCTGAAGCTGGCTACTCACCAGAGGCCCCACCCCTTTTTTCCACTACTCTGCAAATGCATCTCCTGGCTCGCTCTTGGTTGGGGGATGAAGTTTCCTTTGCTGCTGAGGGTCCTCAGGGGCCAACTAGCCCACCTCTTACCTCCTGTTAGGTCCACACCATGGGATTGCTGAGAAGTGGTCAGAGGCCATGCCCCTTTTGCCACCACTCTACAAATGCACCTCTTATGGCACTGCTGGTGGGGGTGACGTCCCCTTGCTTCTTGAGGGCCTCAGGACTAAAGTGGATGTCTTTCCACAAGTAGCATTGCGCCAGGAGGCGTGTTCACAGAGTAGTGGCGAGAAGGGGGCGTGGCCTCTGACCACCTCTCAGCAATCCAGCAGTGTGGGCCTGGAAGTAACAGAAGGGCTAGTTGGCCCCCAAGGACCCTCAAGAGCCAAGGGGATTAAAACCCCTAAATGGTAGTGCACCAGGATGAGTGCTTCCAGAGTGGTGGAGAAAGGGGTCATCCTGTTGTATGGGATTTACTAGAGGCAATACGAGGAGTCTTTGACCCCCAAGGACGTCCTTGGAGACCAATTACCCCTCCTGTTACCTCCAGTAAGTTCCACACAGCAGGATTGCTGGAAAGTTGTCAGAGGCATGCCCCCTTTCTCCACCACTCTGCAAATGTGCCTCCTGGCACACTACTAATTGGGGGAAGAAGTACCCTTAACATTTAGGTGATGGTAGTGTTAAAGGCTGTAAAGGGTAATGTTAGGGCTTAAGAGTGAGTGAATGGGTAGGGTAAAGGGTGGTAATGGTAATTTTGGGGATTTGGGGTGGGTAGTGGTAAAGGGTGAAAGGGTAAATTTAGGGTTTTGGGGTTGGATACTGGCAATCAGTGGTAAGGGTAATTTTAGGGTTTAAGATTGGATAGTGTTAAATGGAGGTATGGGTAATTTAAGGGTTTAATGGTATGTAGTGCTAAAGGCACATTAGGAATGAAGAAAAAAAGTTGGGGGTTTGGATATTCCCCAAAAAAGGAAAATAAATGTAATATTAAATGTATATATATATATATATATATATATATATATATATATATATATATATATATATATATATATATATATATATATGTATATATATATATATATATATATATATATATATATATATTACCTACTGGCGGTCGCCAGTAGGTATATATAGTTAGGATTTTTTCTCTATGGGATTTTTGAAAATTCTATGTCTAATAACTTTGGCGTTTGTGGATGGAATTGGCTGAAATGTTCAGGAAAATGGAACATTTTGTTTCTGAGCAGCCCCTGACAATTTGGGGGGGTTTCATCAAGGGGGGGCCGAGAAAAAAGGGGGGTCCCAAAACGTGTTTTTCCCATGTTAATTTCCATAGGGCGGTTGGCCTCACTTTTAGCTCGAACGGCTGAATGGATTTGCACGAAACTTGGCAAAATTGTAGGGACTGTTAGCCCGATGTGCCTTTGCTAGGTCTCAATATATGTGCTCCAGTGGATTTTGAGTAATTTAGGTTCAAAACAAGATATATATCTGGGCGGAGCCTAACCACACATCTGATCTGATTGGCTGTCAGCGCTTCATCCAAGAAGTGTTGGCAGCCATCTTGGGACCAATATACATGATAGCACCTCATTAAAAAGCATTGTAGTTAATAGAGGGTTTTAGGACTTTAGTTACATTATAAATCATTTGTTGATGGTACCATACTCGTTTTAGGAATTGTGGTGGGTTCTAAGGTGATTTTACCATGTGAAAAAACCTTCTGCTGTGATATCATGAATATTGTTTGAAAGAAAACTAATATCTCATGATTTTCCCACACTGGTTTGGAAGGGGATCTATAAGCTAAACTGAAAGCATATTTTCTGTAAATTCACATTATCTTTCTCAGTCATGTGAAAATGAAGTCTGACATTCTCAGTAAAACATGTACATCCAACAAGGACAGAGACTGTCAGTTGATTCCTTTGTGTTCTACTGCAGCCTCCTAGAGTGTTCTAAAGAACAACTAGAGCGCTAACAGTCCTACTTATTACAAAGGTATGGCACACCTGAAGCCATCTTGATTGGAATAAAGTGGTAACTCTTAAAACATTTAATTTAAAAAGAAACAACATGAGGGGGTATATTTTGCCATAGAAAGTATGATTAGTGCTGCAGAATGAAAAATTAGGGCACATTTTGAGTGACTTCTCAAATCCTTTTCTATTTCATTAAAACATTCTGAAATGCAGTCTCCCAAAATGGCCACCAGAGACAAAAGAGCCCAAATGTAGCCCAAATATCACCCAGATGTAGCCCAAGTATAGCCCAATGACAGAATGTCCCAGAGTGTTCTAAAGAACAACTAGAGCGCTAACAGTCCTACTTATTACAAAGGTATGGCACACCTGAAGCCATCTTGATTGGAATAAAGTGGTAACTCTTAAAACATTTAATTTAAAAAGAAACAACATGAGGGGGTATATTTTGCCATAGAAAGTATGATTAGTGCTGCAGAATGAAAAATTAGGGCACATTTTGAGTGACTTCTCAAATCCTTTTCTATTTCATTAAAACATTCTGACATGCAGTCTCCCAAAATGGCCACCAGAGACAAAAGAGCCCAAATGTAGCCCAAATATCACCCAGATGTAGCCCAAGTATAGCCCAATGACAGAATGTCCCAGAGTGTTCTAAAGAACAACTAGAGCGCTAACAGTCCTACTTATTACAAAGGTATAGCACACCTGGAGCCATCGTGATGGGAATAAAGTGGTAACTCTTAAGACATTTAATTTAAAAAGGAACAAAATGAGGGGGTATATTATGCAATAGAAGGTATTATTAGTGCTGCAGAAAGAAAAATTAGGGCACATTTTGAGTGACTTTTCAAATCCTCTTCTATTTCATTAAAAAATTCTGACATGCAGTCTCCCAAAATGGCCACCAGAGACAAAAGAGCCCAAATGTAGCCCAAATATCACCCAGATGTAGCCCAAGTATAGCCCAATGACAGAATGTCCCAGAGTGTTCTAAAGAACAACTAGAGCGCTAACAGTCCTACTTATTACAAAGGTATGGCACACCTGAAGCCATCTTGATTGGAATAAAGTGGTAACTCTTAAAACATTTAATTTAAAAAGGAACAAAATGAGGGGGTATATTTTGCCATATGAATTATGATTAGTGCTGCAGAAAGAAAAATTAGGGCACATTTTGAGTGACTTCTCAAACCCTCTTCAATTTCATTAAAAAATTCTGACATAGTCTCCCAAGATGGCCACCAGAGACAAAAGAGCCTAAATGTAGCCCAAATATCACCCAGATGTACCCCAAGTATAGCCCAATGACAGAATGTCCCAGAGTGTTCTAAAGAACAACTAGAGCACTAACAGTCTTACTTATGACAAAAGTATGGCACACCAGAAGCCATCTTGATTGGAATGAAGTGGAAAGTCTGAAAACACTCAATTTAAAAAGGAACAACATGAGGGGGTTAATTTTGCCATAGAAAGTATGATTAGTGCTTCAGAAAGAAAAATTAGGGATCATTTTGAGTGACTTCTCAAATCCTCTTCTATTTCATTAAAAAAATTCTGACATGCAGACTGAAACATGCACTTTGAATACCAGCAGCAGACGTCCCTGGTGAGCAGTAGCTTTACTACAGTGATCTAATGTGCAACTAGAGTGCTAACATTCAGAATTTATGGCAAATGTGTGACACATCTGAATGCCTTCTTGATGGAACCAAAGTAAACAAGCATTGAAAATGCAATAGATCTCGCCCTCGTTTAAGTTAAAGCCATTCTGTTTGTAATGAGGTGGCTTTTTAGCTTTGCTTTTATTAGTGTTTTTTCAACTTTCATGTAAATAACGCACCGTGTTCACCAAATCGACTTTGCCCAAGCACACCCTTCCCTTCAGCCAACAAATCCCAAAAATTCGGCACACCTGCCGATCCACACTCCCTACAGCTCACCCAAGCCCCGTCCCTCTAGCGCAACTGGAACACCCTAAATTCACCTTCTCCATGCGCACCAAAAACTCCCATTGAATAACATTGCAATTCGCTACTCCGCACAAAAATTGCTCTTTAAAGCACTTCCACTGCTCCGATCCGCTTCAAACGTGGCTGGACACTAGTTCCAGCGATTCCCTAACATCTCACCAAAAATCAGCCCAATCCATCCACTGGAACGGGGACGAATTTCAACCCGAATACGCGCCCCCCGCAAACACAAAAAAAAGCCATAAAACGGCCAAATCTCGACCAAAAACCGCCAAAATCCCTCAAAACCTTGCCAACACCAATACGCACGAAACTGAACCGGCCCCTCAGCCCTAGGCTCTGGGAACCCTACTTAATTGACCCAAAAGCCCTAAAAAAGCAACATAATACACACGAAAACGCCCTAACAACCCTAAAATGCATATAAGTATATGTATGCATGCATTTATGTTTGTATTATATAGATATACAGATGATATATGTTTATATATGTATGTATATATATATATTCACTGAAAAAAACATAGGTTATAGACCATATATAGTTAGGAATTAGCATTTACAAAACCTTGAAAATTCACTGAAAAAACCATAGGTTATAGACCATATATAGTTAGGAATTCGCATTTACAAAACCTTATTTTACTCACACAAAACCATTGAAATTCCATATATAGTTAGTTGCACTAACTATATATCGCGCACCCGCAATCCACTGCTGATGATGTCACATATTACATCATTCATGACATGGTCAGTGACATCACTGATGACATCACTGATGACATCTCAAATGACATCACTGATGACATCACTGATGACAACATCCAGTGACTGTATGTTTCTGTAAAGTTAAAATATGTCTTAAATATTGAAGAATGAGTGGATGTATAAGTGTCTGGATGAAGGATTTAGTAGGTGCATGACTGACTGTATGAGTGAGTGATTAAATGTGTCTCACTGAGTGCATGGGTTAGTGACTAAACTGTCTTAATTTGTGCATCATTATGTCTGTTGTTCTGTAAACTGTTGCATGTGTTGATAAGTAGCTATATGAGTAACTATATGGGTTATTGATTGGTTGCCCAAGTATTTGTATGGGAGACTGAGTGTGTGTGTGGGTGGCTGGGAGGTGTATGACTCTGTGCATAGATGTGTGAGCAGTTGATTCACTAGATGTATGGTTTCAAAAGTGCATTTGGAAACAGCTGTATGGGAGGTTGACTGTGTGCATGAGTGTATTGGTGAGTGAATGGATATCTCAGTGCTACATGTCAAAGTAAGTACATATGTAAAACACAGTACATGTGAGAGTTGACATATATAAATAACTGTGCATAAGAGCCAGTGAATGTGTGAGTGGCTGTATGGATCATTGTGAACTTGTATCAGGGATTGTATAAGAGAGTAAATATGTGTTAGTATATGTTTGAATAAGTAAAGTTTGTATAACTGTATAGTTGAGGAAATGGAGGTGTGATTGATTCTTTGCATGACTGACTAGGTGTGTGAGTAACTCCATGGATGAGTGACAGTCTGTGAGTGTCTGTTTACACTGATTGTATCTAAGGTTATATTAGAGTCTGAAGAGGTTCATCGTATTATCACATGAATGATATCATCAGTGATGTGATCAGTAATGTCAAATGAGATGTCATCAGTGATGTCATCAGTGATGTCATTTGAGATGTCATCAGTGATGTCATTTGAGATGTCATCAGTGATGTCATCAGTGATGTCACTGACCATGTCATGAATGATGTAATATGTGACATCATCAGCAGTGGATTGCGGGTGCGCGATATATAGTTAGTGCAACTAACTATATATGGAATTTCAATGGTTTTGTGTGAGTAAAATAAGGTTTTGTAAATGCGAATTCCTAACTATATATGGTCTATAACCTATGGTTTTTTCAGTGAATATATATATATATATATATATATATATATATATATATATATATATATATATATATATATATATATATATATATATATATATATATATATATATATATATATATATTACCTACTGGCGGTCGCCAGTAGGTAGTTATAGTTAGGATTTTTTTCAATGTTAAATCTCAAAATTCTATTTGGAATAACTTTGGCACCGGTTGACGAATCTGCCTGAAAATTTCATGAAAATGGCCTCGTCGAGCTCCGGTCCTTCCCTGAAAGTTTGGGGGGGATACAATAAGCGGGGGCCGAGATAAAAGGGGGGTCCCAAAACGCGTTTTCCCCATGTTAATTTCCATAGGGCGGTCGATTTCACTTTTAGCCCGAACGGCTGAATGGATTTACACCAAACTTGGCAAAATTGTAGGGACTGGTAGCCCGATGTGCCTTTGCTATGTCTCAAGATATGTGCTCCAGTGGATTTTGAGTAATTTAGGTTCAAAAAAATATATATATCTATAGCAGCGCACCGGTGCGCGCACCAGGGAGCGCTCCGGGCGCGTGACGCGAGGTGCGCATGGAAAGCTGATTGGCTCTCGGGTGTCTGTAAACATTCCAAACAGTCCAGAGCGGTCGCCATCTTGTGTCTCGGTAAAATCGAGACATAAGAGGTGGCTAAAACAAAGTGGGAACTGACCATAAGGCGTCAGGGATAGACCCCTTTGACCCCCTAGGTTTGATGTGGGGGCTATAAAAGGGCCCCGCGGGGCATTTAAAATATTTTTTTTTTTTTCGTTTTGCGCAGGGGAAGCGCTCGGTGCGCGCACCAGGTAGCGCACCGGGGAGCGTAAAATGAGGGAAAAAGATGACAGAGTTTTAAAAAAATGAAGTTTTCATTTAGAAATTGGAGGTAGTTCTTAAAAGAACTTTTTTTTTTCTTCTTTTTGTTGTTTTATATTTTTTTTGTGTTTTTGGAACTTTTTGAACTTTTTTTGGCTTTTCAAAACAGTTTTATATTTTTTTTTTGTATTTTTTAGGGGGAGAAACAAAAAAAGGGAATTGAAACTGGCTCAACTGGAGCAAAAAAACAAAAAACCCCAAAAATTATTTCTTTTTGGGGCACTTGTGATTATCACCTGCAAGGACGATGAGCTTAATACTTTGTTCCCCATAGGAGATAAGCTTGCCACAAGCAGTGCAAGTAATTTTAAAATCAGCAAATCTCGGCTGAATGCAAGGCATCACCTCAGATGTTTCTGGTTGCGAGGAAGTGGGTTGGTTTCTTTGGGAGGGGGTCCTTGATGACTGGGGGAGGTTACTGGCCAGTTCCCGGAACTCTGCGCGAGAGTAGTTGTTTGGATGCTTTCTTGTCATGTGCCGAATCATGGTATAGTTACCAAAAGAATATTTCTTGTTTGGGTTGCCCCGTGAAAGTTCATCATTGCAGATGAGGCAAGTCACCTTGGGAGCATTCACCTTTTTTTTCCCCTCTGGAATTGAAAAAAACTGCCAAACAATGTGTGGTTTGGGTTTGTAAGGTGTATTTTTTTCTGGCAGCCATCTTCTTCTCCCCTCCTCCTCTTCCTCTTCCTCCTCCTCCTGTTCTTGACCACCAATATAATTTGGAGCTGGTCCTCTTGGTGGTGGTGGTGGTGGTGGTGGTGGGGCAGATGCACCAGCTGATGCTACTACTGAAGCCATTATTTGGAGCAAAAAAGTAGAGAGAGCAACAAACAGGTCTTCCTCAGTCAAAGGACAAAGTCAGAATAAGGAAAAAAGGTGGGGTCTTTCATCATTTAGAAAAAAAAACTGTCCTGAACCAATGAGAAGTGTTATTTTCAGGTCACAAGACCAGGGGCTTCATCATTATGAAACTAAAACTGTTATGAACCAATGAAAAGTGTTATTTTCTGCTCACATGACCCGACGCACTTATGCTACGCGCCCGGGGCGCGCCCGGGGGCGCGCAGCGTAAGCGCGTCGGAAGTTTACGTTGTGCGATCGTATTCGCTCGAGTACTTCCGGGTGCGCTTACGCCGTGCGTATCACGCGGTCGCGGCTACGCGATATGTCACGATCATGTTTTCGTTTGCGATATTGGCGCTCACGGGACGCTCCCCGGAGCGCGCCCGGGGGCGCTTTTCAGAAATACGCTTTTCGGGGCGCACTCCGGGGCGCGCTCTGGGAGCGCTCCCCCCAAAAATAAAAAAAAATAAAATGGGATAATTGTAGAGACAGGTAGCCCTATTCTGAAGTGGTTTGTAAAAAAATTAACTTTATAAAAATATGTATTGTGCTACATTGGGCTTAATATATGTTAGAGCCAAAATGTAGCCCAAATGTAGCCCAAAGTAGCCCAATGTAGCCCAAAGATGGCCACCAGAGATCAAAAATTGTAAATGTAGCCCAAAATTCAACTAGATGTAGCCCAACTGTAGCCCAATGACAGAATGTACCAGAGTGTTAAAAAGAACAACTAGAGTGCTAACAGTCTTATTTATAAAGTGAAACTTATAGTTAGGAATTAGCATTAAAAAAACCTTTGAAATTCACTGAAAAAAACCATAGGTTTCACACCAGTTATAGTTAGGAATTAGCATTTAAAAAACCTATTAAATTCACTGAAAAAACCATAGGTTTCACACCAGTTATAGTTAGCTGGAAATTTTACTGATATAAAACCATTGAAATTCCCACGTTATAGTTAGTCGGACTCACTATAACTTGCGCGTGCAATGCACTGCTGATGACATCACATATTACATCACTCATGACATGGTCAGTGACATCACTCATGACATCACTGATGACACCATGCAGTGAATATGTGTCTTTCTGAAAAATAAATATTAGTGAGTTATGTTTAAATATTTAAATACATATATTAGTGTTTCACTTTGTGTATAAGTGGCTACATGTGTTGATAAGTAGCTACATGCGTATGTATATGGGTTATTTGATATTTTTAGTAGTATCAGTATGAGTGTCTATATGGTTTGGTGGAGGTATTACTTAGCACATAGATGCATGAGTGACTGACTCTTTGTTTGTATGTGTTTTGAAGACAGCATATGTACAGGACTGTATGGGTGGATGAGTGTCTATATGTGTTTGTTAGTGAGTGAATGACTGTCTCACTAGTGTCTTTATCAGTAACTACATATGTTTTAATCTAGTATATATGAATATTGATGTATATAAGTGAGTATATGTGAGAGTAAGAGATTGTAAGATTTCCTGTTTAAATAAGTAGGTGTTTCTATAAGTGATTGTTTAAGAGAATAAATATGTGTAATTTTCAGTAGAAGTAAGGTGGAAGTGTGTGTATAACTCTATATTCAAATAAATGGTTGTTCAATAGTTTATTTGCACGTGTGAATATGTGTGTGAGTAACTTTTGGATGAATGTCGGTGTGTAACAGGATGTATAGGTGTATCTCTTCATATGATGAGTGAGTATATGTATGAGTGACTATATAGAACTGTTGGTGAATGAGTGGATGTGTATATAGATAGTGGAAGTACAGAATTGCTTGTTGTAACTGATATAGGTATGTCCATTTTTTAAAAATTTCAGTTTCTATTTTTGAATATGTGTCTCAAGGGTTACTTTACACTGAGAGGAGGTCTGTGACTGTGTCACAAGGATGGTGTCATCAGTGATGTCATGAGTGATGTCACTGACCATGTCATGAGTGATGTAATATGTGATGTCATCAGCAGTGCATTGCACGCGCAAGTTATAGTGAGTCCGACTAACTATAACGTGGGAATTTCAATGGTTTTATATCAGTAAAATTTCCAGCTAACTATAACTGGTGTGAAACCTATGGTTTTTTATATATATATATATATATATATATATATATATATATTCACTGAAAAAACCATAGGTTATAGACCATATATAGTTAGGAATTAGCATTTACAAAACCTTGAAAATTCACTGAAAAAACCATAGGTTATAGACCATATATAGTTAGGAATTCGCATTTACAAAACCTTATTTTACTCACACAAAACCATTGAAATTCCATATATAGTTAGTTGCACTAACTATATATCGCGCACCCACAATCCACTGCTGATGATGTCACATATTACATCATTCATGACATGGTCAGTGACATCACTGATGACATCACTGATGACATCTCAAATGACATCACTGATGACATCTCAAATGACATCACTGATGACATCACTGATGACATCTCATTTGACATTACTGATCACATCACTGATGATATCATTCATGTGATAATACGATGAACCTCTTCAGACTCTAATATAACCTTAGATACAATCAGTGTAAACAGACACTCACAGACTGTCACTCATCCATGGAGTTACTCACACACCTAGTCAGTCATGCAAAGAATCAATCACACCTCCATTTCCTCAACTATACAGTTATACAAACTTTACTTATTCAAACATATACTAACACATATTTACTCTCTTATACAATCCCTGATACAAGTTCACAATGATCCATACAGACACTCACACATTCACTGGCTCTTATGCACAGTTATTTATATATGTCAACTCTCACATGTACTGTGTTTTACATGTACTTACTTTGACATGTAGCACTGAGATATCCATTCACTCACCAATACACTCATGCACACAGTCAACTGCCCATACAGCTGTTTCCACATGCACTTTTGAAACCATACATCTAGTGAATCAACTGCTCACACATCTATGCACAGAGTCATACACCTCCCAGCCACCCACACACACACTCAGTCTCCCATACAAATACTTGGGCAACCAATCAATAACCCATATAGTTACTCATATAGCTACTTATCAACACATGCAACAGTTTACAGACCAACAGACATAATGATGCACAAATTAAGACAGTTTAGTCACTAACCCATGCACTCAGTGAGACACATTTAATCACTCACTCATACAGTCAGTCATGCACCTACTAAATCCTTCATCCAGACACTTATACATCCACTCATTCTTCAATATGTAAGACATATTTTAACTTTACAGAAACATACAGTCACTGGATGTTGTCATCAGTGATGTCATCAGTGATGTCATTTGAGATGTCATCAGTGATGTCATCAGTGATGTCACTGACCATGTCATGAATGATGTAATATGTGACATCATCAGCAGTGGATTGCGGGTGCGCGATATATAGTTAGTGCAACTAACTATATATGGAATTTCAATGGTTTGTGTGAGTAGAATAAGGTTTTGTAAATGCGAATTCCTAACTATATATGGTCTATAACCTATGGTTTTTTCAGTGAATTTTCAAGGTTTTGTAAATGCTAATTCCTAACTATATATGGTCTATAACCTATGGTTTTTTCAGTGAATATATATATATATATATATATATATATATATATATATATATACATTTGATATTACATTTATTTTCCTTTTTTGGGGAATATCCAAACCCCCAACTTTTTTTATATACATATATATATATATATATATATATATATATATATATATATATATATATATATATATATATATATATATATATATATATATATTTATACACACATTGAAAAAAACAGAGGTTTCAGGGGTGTTATAGTTAGCTGGACATTTCACTTGTATAAAACCATTGAAATTCCCCCGTTATAGTTAGTTGTACTAACTATAACTTGCGCGCCCACAATCAACTGCTGATGATATCACATATTACATCATTCATGACACAGTCAGTGACATCACTGATGACATCACTGCTCTTACCTACGGAGGTGACTTACTGGTGTTGTGGTTGACCTGCGGGACGCTGGGGGCTGGAGCCTGCATTTTGTCTCGCCCTCCTGCCCGAGGACTACAATTCCCGCCATTCCTTGCGGCGCTCCACGCCGCACACTATGTGATCGCACCAGGAGGCGCAGAAATGGCTGACCGGGACACCGCTGCGCCGGAGACCGTGCTCTTACCTATGGAGGTGACTTTCTGGTGTTATGGTTGACCTGCGGGGACGCTGGGGGCTGGAGCCTGCATTTTTCTTCGCCCACCCGCCGCAGGACTACAATTCTCGCCATTCCTTGCAGTGCACCACGCCACGCACTACTTGATCTCACCAGGAGGCGCAGAAAAGGCTGACCGGGACCCCGCTGCATGGAACGCGCGTGGGTGCGCTCCTGGCGATGCCCAGGCCAAGGGCGGGCCCGTCTGAGCCCGTAGGAGACTGGCGGAGGCTGGGCTGGGCCACCCCTCGAACATTGGTACACCTGTAAGACTATTTACCTCCTGGATTTCTTACTTTTCTTACTTTTTTTGCTGCTGCATTTGATATTTGATATTTGCCTCGTTTTGTGAACACCATAGTTGGGTAAAGTTATATATTGCAGTATTCAAGATTGATGGCGCAACGTGTAGGGAAAGGGAGGAAGGCAGCGATAGGTGGGAGTGTTACTGGGACACTGGACCAATTTATAACCAGGGCCACGTCTGATCTGGGGCATGACATCGCTCTTACAGAACGACGCCTTTCATTAGAACCCATGTATACTAAACAATCATTTTTGGGAGCTATAATGTTAGCTACTGCACCAGAACAAGTAGTAAGACAAACACTCAACTATGATGTTAACGCAGGAGATAGTAACGATCATCAGTCACAGGTGCTGATTAATCCACCCGCGACAACAGTGGCTAGCTTTACTGTTTCAATCAATGATTCACCTTCGGATAATACATCTAACGAAACTACCCCGTGCTTTCCTATGAGGTCTACAGCCAAAAATAATTCCAATCTTCAGTCTAAAAAACAATCTTTAGGACTAGGACCTACTGTTAAGAGGAAACCTGGTGGTGGCTTCCAGAAGGGAAGGTGCCCAAATATAATTAAAATGTCTAAAAAAAGCTGAGAATCCTGTAATGTCGATGCAGCCTTTATCGACTATTACATCCTCTATGACACCTATCCCTTCGCCAAAGGCATCGTCTTTAAAGTCGTCTGAGCCTCTGTTGCCCCCGTTTCAAACCACTGATGGCTTTATGGAGAAAGTTGAGCACTTAATGAAGTCTAAAGGATTAAACTGATCAGTGAAAGATTAGGAATTCTTGAACATGTAACCACAGCCAGTTCTGATATATTGAAAAAACGTGCTGATTATATTCACAACCAAAGAGTAGTAGGACCCGATACAACTAGTGAACCTATAAGTATTATCGCCTCACTGCTAACTCTGATAACACCCAATATACCCTCCTTGTCACTAAATGGAATTAGCCAAGTTAATA
The DNA here is from genome assembly GCF_964263255.1 of Lissotriton vulgaris. NCBI lineage: Eukaryota > Metazoa > Chordata > Amphibia > Caudata > Salamandridae > Lissotriton > Lissotriton vulgaris. The sequence continues at coordinate 747,315,608 of NC_141693.1, read as the reverse complement.
AAACCACAGGAAAAAGGATATCGATTCCCGAAGGGGAGGGATGACAAGGGGGTGGGAGGGAGTCGGTAAAGGACTCCGGGGTGTGGGACAGGTTAAAAAAGCCATATATACAGTTAAGGAAACTTCAAATGTTGTAAAACAAAAGAGTACTCATCCACGCAAAGATTTACCACCAGATTCTTCTCCATATACTATTGTGTTATCGGGGTCCCTGAGTTGGACAATGATAAAATAGAAACCTACCCTGAACTTAAAAACAAGGCAACCTTTTGCTGAATGAGAATAGACCCCTCCCGTCTAATATACATGGTGAAATTCTGTGTGTACGAAGAGTAAGCTGGGTGGGTCATAGATCAAAGTAACTTGTTGGTGATTGTATCATTGTTAACTTTAGGGATAGACGGGTGGTTAGTCATATTTGCGATTGGTACCACCAAAGAGGAGATGGCGGTATACAAACTTTTGATATAAGCTATTTTTATCCCCCCTCCTTTTTTGTTCCACTAAATGTGCATGTCTTTGGGATACACTGTGGAGGATTTATGGTTGCACATAAAAATAAATGTAATATTCCTACATTTAATCACTTTGAGATGCTCTCTGGGTTTGAGGGTGTAGACTGACTTGGGTCTGGGAACTCTATTGTCAAACCGGTGTCAAATTTCGCAATTGTGATACCTTTGACTTGGGATGCCCATGAAGGAGTACACTGCCCACGGATGGACCCTAGGTCAAGATCTGGGATAACTTACTTTGAAGAGACTGGCGTATTGAAGGAAAGTGCCATAGCTGTGAATATACCGTTAGAAAACAATATTAACACTTCTGGCTCTATTGGTCCAGTGGATATTTTAGCTAATACGGGTAGGTGGTCGATAACGTACTGGAATGTAGCAGGTTTAAAACCAAAAATGTCCATTCAAATCTGGGTTAATCTTGTGAATGATTATGATATAGTGAGTTTCCAAGAAACCTGGGCTACAGAGGCCCTCCATTTGTGCGGTTTTAAAACTTTATTTTCACCGTCAATAAGCTCAGTATATGGTAGGGCCAAGGGGGGGCTATGTACTTATGTATCAAACCTGTTCAAATGTGAGAAAATTGAGGTAGTTCCTAATAATAGATATTATCATATGGTTAGGATACATATTGATAAAGTGTTCTGTCTGATTATTGTTAATTTTCACAATAATGCTTCTGCGGAGGCAATGGAAGAAATGCTGAAAGCATTGGGCACAGATATCAATTGTTTGTTAGAAGGTAGATCTAAAGAAGTTTGTGTTATTTGGGGAGGGGATTTTAATTGTTCTCTAAACAAAAGAGGAGAACAAGGGACATGTGGTATAATGCTGAACAATGAGATCAGTTTAGCGCATTTTGAAAACACTACATGTGGGGACCTCTTTAATGAAATTATCTTTTCCTGTGATATGGGTTTTGCAAATAGAATTTGTCAAATGGAGGTCCTGTTCTGCCCCACCTTTAATGGCAGAGGTGCTTTCTCAACAATTTATTTTATATTGATATTGGCTGGACATGGAGTACAGGTCCAAACGTTTAACACTCTAGATATCGCATTAAGCGACCATTTCCCTTTAAGCGTGGAAATTTTAAATCTACACAATAATTATGTTACAGACAGCACGCCAAGACAGCCGATACGTAACATTGCTTTGAATAGACAAAACGTTTACTACCTAAAGTGGACTAAAGTGGTTCCCAAGGATTTTCTTTATAATTTAATTAAGAAATGCAAATCAAGTATAAGTGCCTGCCTGGACAAAAATTCATATAATTATGTAATTATTAAAAACATTTTAAATATTGCCTCTCACATCAAAAATAGCCTTTGGGTAGAAATGAAAAACCCTAAGGAAAAAACAGCGAGTTGGTTTGATACAGCTTGCACTAAGGTTTATTCTAATCTCAAGAATGCCTTAAATGCCCCCGTCAAAGATCAGATTTTAATCAGGGAATTGCGAAAGGTTTATAAGAAGACTCAGAAAAAGAGGAGGTACATTATGAAAAAGGAAGCCTGGGATTCTTTGTGTGAGGCATCTTCGAACAGAGACACCGCAGCTTTTTGGAAAGCAGTTAATGCCCCATTTTTAAATGATAAAACAATGGCAAGGGTAGAAATAGCTATTTCTGGGAGCGAATGGGTAAAGCAATATGCAGATTTATATAGTGCCCCGACTCCACTGGAGCAAATACCAACTGAGAACATAGTGGTTGAGGAGACCCCACATACTAACACGAAACTGGATCTGGGTATTACCCTGAACGAAGTAATTTCAAGTATAAAAGCCAGTCTGGGAGGAAAGGCCCAGGGCCCCGACGGGGTGCCGGTTGACCTGTATAAAAATAACATGGACATATAGGGTCCACTTCTTACGCAACTGTTGAATGCATCCTGTTCCAATGGCTTGCTACCATCATGGTTTGAGTCAATCAATCAATCAATCAATCAATCAATCAATCAAGGAATTTGTAAAGCGAGCTACTCATCCGTTTGGGTCTCAAGGCGCTGGGGGGTGGTTGCTACTGCTCGAACAGTCAGGTCTTGAGTTGCTTCCTGAAGGCGAGGTGGTCCTGCGTCAGCCGGAGGTGGGTGGGGAGGGAATTCCATGTCTTGGCCGCTAGGTAGGAGAAGGATCTTCCTCCGGCGGTGGCTTTGCGAATGTGTGAGACGTTGGCCAGGGCGAGGCCGGCGGAGAGGAGCTGGCGGGTTGGTGTGTAGAATGCGAGGCGGTTGTTGATGTACTTGGGGCCCGCGTCGTGGAGGGCCTTGTGTGCGTGGGTGATGAGTTGGAATGCGATTCTCTCGCTGACAGGGAGCCAGTGCAGATTCTTCAGATGGGCGGAGATGTGGCTGTGGTGGGGGATGTTCAGGATGAGTCTTGCTGAGGTGTTCTGTATGCGCTGTAGTCTTTTCTGGATCTTGACTGTGGTTCTGGCGTAGAGGGTGTTTCCGTAGTCTATGTGGCTGGTGACGAGGGCCTGGGTGACCATCTTCCTGGTAGTGGTGGGGATCTATCGGAAGATTTTCCAGAGCATGCGCAGGGTGTCTATTATTGTACCGATATTTAAAAAGGGAGATAGAACAAGTTGCTCGTGCTATCGCCCTATATCATTATTAGACTCATCCATTAAGATTTTTGCCCGTGTGATTTTAAACAGACTACAAATATGGGCTGAGGAACACTCAATAATTAGTGATCTACAATATGGATTTAGGAAGGGCCTTGGCACTATCGACCACGCCCTTAATTTGCACATTCTTTTAGAAAAATATACCAAAGCCAACGGAGGTCGCATATTTATAACCTTTGTTGACTTAACGCCAGCTTTTGATTGCGTCACTCATAGTAAGCTTTGGTTGATTCTGGAGAAACTTGGGGTAGATAAAATATAATCCTTTTTCTTAGGGAGCTTTATTCGGGGGCTTTAGCCACAGTTAGATTTGGTAAGAACGGAGAGTGTACCAAGTCATTCAGCATCGCAAGAGGAGTGCGGCAAGGCTGTGTACTTGCCCCCTTTTATTTACAATCTATATCAATGATCTGGAAAGGACATTGTTGCAGGAGTGCAGGGACATGCCTATGATAGTAAATAGATCTGTCCCTGCACTCTTATATGCTGATGATGTGGTCCTGATGGCCGGACGCCCTTGGCCATGCAAAAAATGGTTATATCTTTCTCCCAATTTATGACTAACCTGGATTTGAGAATTAATTGTACTAAAACATTCTGCATGAACTGTGGATTTGGGGCAGATAAAAAGAAACAAGTAATGTAGATTAATTCCTAATCATTGGATTTTACCCCAACTTTCCCATATCTAGGTGTATTGTTCGATCAATCTGGCCCATGGAATAGTGCAATAAAGACACGGTGGATGATGTTTTGTAAATCTATAATTGCCTTTAAAAATTGTAATAATAAGATGGGCAAAAAAAAGATTGGGAAACTCTTAACCGTTTATAGAGTGACTTGTGTAGCAATTGCCATATATGGTGCAGGAATATGGGGATATGCAAACATGAAATCATTGCTGGTGGTGAAAAACATTTTTATGAGATACCTTTTAGCAGTCCCGGATAGTGTCTCTACGTACTTTTGTCATGCTGAACTTGGTCAACCATATATAGAAGATTTTATTAAAGTAGCACCTGTTCTTCTATGGCACAGGGTATGGACTGCGGAGGAGTGCATTTTTAACCGTTCTATTTTGAGGGATGTGATGGGTCTTGAAAACGTCAGCAAGATGGGATGGTTATGCTATGTAAAGAAGTTTCTTACAAATATAGACCACCATGACTATTATGATGATCTCTCATTGATTTGTCAGGTATCCAGAAAAGACTGTGGCTGCGCATCAACTAATAATGACCACTAGCAATATGTAACCATATGTTAAGCTACACATGAGTGATTTTGAAAGGTTTCTATTAACGCATTTTTGGTTAAACCTTTTATTTAGACTCTTTAGTTTCCCTGGCATGAACATCAGGTCAAAGCAACTTAGTAAATGCCCATGTGATGATTTGGCCGAAAAATCAGACATTCATATCCTGCAAGTTTTATACATTTCCTAGGAAAAGATGGATCGTGCCCATATTGAAGATCCTGGAACTTATTCAGTGTTGCCCTGCTTTTTTAGCTATTCAAATATTAGATAACATACTAACTGTTGCATCTGTCTCTGCATTTAAAAAAATGTTTTTAGATCACGAAAATCAATTTATGTATGAAATGTAATAAGATTATTCTTATTGTGCTATGATTGTTTTTATATGTTTTAAATGTGATTTATTAATTGTACTTTTATGTTTGTTTCTTCGCATAATAACCAAATAAAGTTATTAATGAATGAATGACATCACTGATGACATCTCAAAAGACATCACTGATGACATCATCCAGTGAATGTAGTTTGGTTCGATATTTAAATGAGTATTATATATATATATAGCAATCTGCCTTGAAGAATGAGTGCATGTATAAGAGTCTGAAAGGAGGATTTAGTAGCAATGTGATTGACTGTCTAAGTGACGAATCTAAAGTGTCTTACTAAATATATTGGGTAGTGATTAAACTGTGTGAATACCTGTATCCCCCTATCTCTTGTTGTGTAAACTACTACATAAATTGGTTAGTAGCTATGTGAAAGTCTATATCAGTTATTAATTAGTTAAGTGAGTATTTGTATGGGATACACAACAGCTTCAGCCCTCAACCGACGCACGCCACGACTGAACCACCGCCCCCCACCACCACCCTCCGCGCCTGGACCCCGATCAGCACCGAAGACACCGTCCGCACGATGAACTCCATCCACTCCAGTTCTCCGACCGACCCCTGCCCTCACCACGTCTTCAACAAGGCCGACGCTGTCATCGCACCCCACCTGCGGGACATCATCAACACCTCCTTCGACACCGCCACCTTCCCGGAGAGCTGGAAGCACGCCGAACTCAGCGCTCTACTAAAGAAGCCTTCAGCCGACCACAACGACCTCAAGAACTACCACCCCATCTCGCTGCTCCCGTTTCCAGCAAAAGTCATCAAGAAGACCGTCAACAAGCAGCTGGCTGCCTTCCTCGAGACGAACGGATCCCTCGACCTCTCGCAGTCTGGCTTCCGGGCCAACCACAGCACCGAGACCGCCCTGATCGCAGCTACCGATGACATCCGAGCCCTGCTCGACAACGGAGAAACAGCGGCCCTCATCCTCCTAGACCTCTCCGCGGCCTTCGACACGGTCTGCCACTGAACCCTAGTGCAGTGCCTCAGCAACGTCGGAATCCAGGAGAAGGCACTGGAATGGATCACCTTGTTCCTCGCCGGAAGGACACAGAGAGTCCGCCTCCCCCCGTTCAGATCAGAAGCCACCGAAGTCATCTGCGGCGTTCCTCAAGGCTCCTCGCTCAGCCCAACCCTCTTCAACGTCTACATGAGCCCCCTCGCAGCCATCGCACGCCAACACAACCTCAATATCATATCCTACGCCGACGACACCCAGCTGATCCTCTCCCTCACCAACGACCCCGACACCGCCAGAGCCAACCTACACGAAGGGATGACAGACGTAGCCAAGTGGATGATGAGCAGCCGCCTGAAACTGAACTCGGACAAGACGGAAGTCCTCATCCTGGGATCTTCACCCTCCGCCTTGGACGACTCCTGGTGGCCCCCTGCCCAGGGCAGCGCACCCAAACCAACAGACCACGCACGCAACCTGGGCTTCATCCAGGACTCCTGCCTCTCCATGACCAGACAAGTCAACGCCGCCTCCTCATCATGCTTCAACATCCTGCGCATGCTATGCAAGATCTTCCGGTGGATCCCCACCGAGACTAGGAAGACAGTCACCCAGGCCCTCGTCACCAGCCGTCTGGACTACGGCAACTCTCTCTACACCGGAACCACCGCCAAACTCCAGAAGAGACTCCAGCGGATCCAGAACGCCTCAGCACGACTCATCCTGGACATCCCCCGTCGCAGCCACATCTCCGGACACCTGAGAGATCTGCACTGGCTCCCGGTCAACAAGAGAATCACCTTCCGTCTCCTCACCCACGCACACAAGGCCCTACACAACCAAGGCCCAGGATACCTCAACAGCCGCCTCAACTTCTACGCTCCTGCACGCCAACTTCGATCGACCGACCACGCCCTCGCCGCCGTCCCCCGGATCCGAAGAGCCACCACAGGAGGAAGGTCCTTCTCCTACCTGGCCGCCAAGACGTGGAACTCCCTCCCGACCCACCTCCGCCTGACCCAGGACCACCTCGCCTTCAGGAAGCAGCTCAAGACCTGGCTGTTCGAGCAGTAGCGGACCCCCCTCCCCCAGCGCCTTAAGACCCTCCGGGTGAGTAGTGCGCTATATAAATGCTGTGATTGATTGATTGATTGATTGAATGTGTGTGTGGTTGGGTGGAGGGTAGGTGACTGTCCAAAGTTGTGTAAATAGTTGATTTAGTAGGTATATGAGGTTAAGACTGTATGTGGAAACAGTTGTTTAGGTGAGTGAACCTCTTTATGAGTGTGGTGATGAGTAAATATATTTCTCAATCATACATGTTCAAGAAACTAAAAATACAAAAGGCACTGTATGTGACAGTTGTATATAGTAAAGTATACCTAAGACTCAGTGATTGTATAAGTGACTGTATGGATAACTGTATACTTTTAATAGTATTTTTATAACACACTAAGCCTGACTTTCTAACTATATGAATAAATAAAGTGGTGTTTGTGAAAGTGGTTAGCTTAGTTAATATAAATAAGATGGATTGTTTGCATAAGTGAGTAAGATTTATGCATAAGTGAATAGGATGTGTGCTGGTATGTAATGTTGATGTAAGTGTATAAGTATATTTAATAGTATTCTATTGATCTTTCTTAGCATGTATAACTGAATGTATATATAACTGTTTAGATATGTGTGTAGATGTATGAATCACTAAGTGGGTTTTTAGAAACTTGTATTGGTGTGTCACTGGTTTCAAACATGATACTCCATATTTTATAATGTGTGTTGAAAGGTTGTGCTACTGTATGACGAGGTGTATCAGCTTGTCACATGGATGATGTCATAAGTGATGTCATTTGAGATGTCATCAGTGATGTCACTGACCATGTTATGAATGATGTAATATGTGACATCATCAGCAGTGGATTGCGGGCGCGCGAATTGTAGTTAGTACAACAACTATAACGGGGGAATTTCAATGGTTTTATACGAGTGAAATGTCTAGCTAACTATAACACCCCTGAAACCTATTGTTTTTTCAATGAATTTCTAAGGTTTTTTAAATGCTAATTTCTAACTATAACTTGTCTGAAACCTATGGTTTTTTCAGTGAATTTCAAAGGTTTTCTAAATGCTAATTCCTAACTATAACATTTCTGAAACCTATGGTTTTTTCAGTGAATTTCAAAGGTTTTTTTAAGTGCTAATTCATAACTATAACATCTGCAAACCCTATGTTTTTTTGTGAATTTCAAAGATTGTGTAAATAATAATTTGTAAATATATTTATTGTTTTTTTGTATATTTTCTAACTACTTTTTTTGATCTTTTTATTTTTAGATGTTATTTTTTAAAGTACATTACACATTTATTTATTTTTTTACATAAAATAAATGTTTTCATTATTATATATTGTTCATAATATACTTAAATTATTTTAATTTTGTAAAATAAATTTGGGGAGTTGCGCACCCTACGAACACCCTGCTCGTTTACTACGCGAAACGTGTCTGCCATTTTAGGGCCGCTGTCTAGGATCCGCGTAGGGTGTGCGATGGGAATGATGTTTCCAACGCGGTTGCTATGCGACTTGTGCGCGACGCTTTGCGCATACTCGAGGTGTACGTATTACGCAACGTGACGGATGCCCGGTAGTGCGTGAAGTCATATGCATATCAGACGCGGTAGATGTGCGACTACCCTGATTTCTTTAATGTTGGAAAACTTATTTTAATATATTTAATATAAATATTACAACAAGAGATTATCTGAGGTTATTATAAAAATAATACTCTTTAACTTTCTTAAAAAGTACATCACTATTTAATGCAATTTCGCGAACTCGTGCTGGACGCGAGCATGATGCAAGCAGGCTGTGTGCTGAGTGTGCGCATCCTACGCCCAACCTACGGGCACCCCTTGTGACTTCAAAAACAGAGATTTGATTGGTTCATTACACTTCCTATTGAAACTATTGAAGGAGCCCACCCATTTTAATCCCTCTTATAAGAACTTTTCTTATGGAAAGACTTCCTGAGAAGATCTGCTGCTCTTTCTTGTTTGGAGAATAGATTCATTTAAAGATTCTATGGCTGCTAATCCACCATTATCCTCTGATTCAGAGAACTCATCAGAGCAAGAATTTGTTCCTGAACCTCCACCAAAGGAAAAATATAGCAGCATTGTCTGGACATTTTTCACCTTTCCACTAAGCTTAAAAAAGGTGAATGCAACAAAAGTTACTTGCTGTGTATGCAAGGAAGTGCTTTCAAGGGGAGACTAGGGAAACTTAGAATTAACTGTGTAACATGTGGACGGCTCATAGCATATGGAGAGCAGTCGGCTGATCTGGTGTGTCGAGCTGTTAACCACCACCATTGTTAGATTTCTTTTCTCCTCTCCTCTCCTCCCAGTTATTAATTCTCTTTTCCCACTTCTTATTTTTTCCCTGTTTTAAAAAACAAAATCGTTCAAAAAAGCCACACAAAAAAACAACAAAAAGAAAAAAAAAGTTTTTTTCAGAACTAACTACACTGGTTAAAGAAAGATCTAAACTAGTATGCTAGTGTGTGAAAGTTAAGATGCTTGTATGTGTAGTGCATAATTGACTATAAAAATAGATTTCTGATGTGTGGTGAATGCATAAGTGCAGAATTATAGGGAAATGCTGCAGCATGACACTTTAAACTGTTTAACTACAGCGGGCTGTAGTACTTCCGAAGCACAGGGATGTAACATATGTACATAAATATGTTGCAACTCTGTGCTTTGCTCTGCACAGCTGCACAAACTGCAGCCATGTGGTGAGACAGCCACCCTTGCACCATGGTGCAAGGATGTCCGTGTCATGTGGAGATTGTTTTTGTGCAAGAAGGGACAGCTTCCTGCACAAAAACAATCAGTAAAGGCTTTTTTCTCCTTTAATAAATGCTGTGCATTGCAGCATATATTGAAAGTGAAAAAATGAGGAGAAGTGAAAACAATTTTCCTCGTTGTGCTTTGCTACACCAATAGGAGGATGGTGTAGCATTCACAAACATGTCCGGATTTAAGATTTCTGATAAGTCTGGAGATGTGTCTTGTCTATGAGTGTTCTGTGCAAATACGCACAGCAAAACCTATAGAACACCTTTTAAACGCAAAATACTGTGTATGATGAGATTATATTTACATGGAAAAGAAAAGATATACAGAATGCCTTTTCCTCAACTTATAAATAAGAAAGGGAGTTAATGGCTAGGCCAATTGTTATTCTAGGAGTACATTTGTGTACTGAAAACAAAGAATAACAAACATTTACAACTACTTGCATTTTAGGAAACTGATAGGACATAATTATATATTACTGAAGGGAACGGATGCGATCTAATATCACATATGCAATAACACTGACTGATGTGGTTTAAGTTATAGACTTTCATTTCTTTTAATTCTAAAATTATCAGGACCTGCACAACAACCATATTAGTCTATTCTGTACTATATCATATATCTTACAGACAGGTGTTCTGAAGCTGTCCCCTATTTTATACCTTTTTGCATTTAAATTTTCTGTCAGAAATCTAGTCCATCCATGTTCCTTTTCTTCAACTGTGTGGAAACACAGTCCATTGTGCATTTTAAGACTTACTAAAACTTACCTCAACAGTAATACACGTACAAAACAGTTCACATTTTATTCACTTGCTTTTTATAATCTAAATGGTGGTAAACTTGATATCTTAAAATTAAGATCTGTAAAAAAAAGAAAAATAGTTATAACATATAATAATAAATTTTTAACAACACAGCAAAATTTTAACATTTTACAAAGTAATTTCTTTGCCTTTTTTACTATTCTCAGAATATATTGACTTTCACTAGAAACAGTGATTTCAATTGTACCCATCACATAACAGTGGGCATAAAAATACCTAATCAATTAGATTGTTTAAAAATAAAAAACAATAATACACCTATAGTAAAATACTAGATAATACAAATCACATGTATATAAAATGATTACTGCTAAGAAAATGTTATAACTTAAATTAATAAACACTATAAATAATGCCAGTTAAAATTAAACACCGAGACAATGTGCAACAAAAAGTCCATAATTCAAAGAAATACATTTCCTTGAGGCAAAATTGTATTTTTGCAGTAATTTTATGTAAATTGTCCAATGATAATCCTATGAAATGATAACAATAAATTCCTCAGAGGCTGAATTATCTTCCTAAAACTTTGGCTTTGAAAATATTAGGTAGGAATTTGGTAATTTGAAAGGCAAACTTTGTTTGAAAACCAACTCAGCATCATTACAAAGACTCCAGCCTTTCTCACTTTTAAGACATGCAGTGTAATGTCCAGATGTTATTGAAAGACCATTGTGGAAAATTTTTGCTACTTCTACAAAAGTCTTTCCAGATATTGATAGTTCTGTAGCTACAAAATGTTTTATTAAAGTGTCCATTTTTCTTTTGTCAGCTGTACAACATTGCATCATTGAAATGACATATTTTCCATATCTTTGTATAAATAATGTTGATAACATTTCTGATTGGCATTGCCTACACTCCATGTTTTGGTTTGCAGCTTTAACTAATTTACTGAAAGACACTGATGTACAGTCCGGTAATGTCAAATATAAAAATCTTTCAGTGTCTACATTAGTGCTACATGTATACATACAATGTTCACATTGATGTTCCCATTTATAACAAAGGCCAAAAATATTCTCTATGTTTACACCTTCATTTTCCAATTCTGTAAGCATATACATTAGAAACTCCTGAGCATCTTGTTGGATATTTTGTTCTAAATTGTGTAGAACCAGAATATACATTCAGAAGATTACGAACATCAGAAACGCTTTGTATTTTACTTTTATTTGTTCTCAATTTTTCATAAAGAGAATGTAAAAAGGAACAAAATCTTTTTTCACGATTCTCCGTAATTTACTGTTACAAACCTTCAAGAAAAAAAACAACATTGACCACTACATTAGCATAGCAGTTGACACCAGATCTATTTTCAAACTGAAAACCAACAATCTCTTCAACAGTGTGCTTTTCCTTTTTGCTTGCAGTCACAACATTATCTTGTTTTTTCCCTTCTCTACACCTTTAGTACAGATTTTCTCATACCTTCTTTTTCGAGCAACCACACGCTTTTCAAATACAGGATATTGACCTAAATTAGGAGCATATGTTCTTCTTAACCCATTCTACTCTTTGACACAGTTGGCATTTGTAGTAATCTTAGTATCATCAAAATCAATCAAAAACAAACCAGTTAATGTTCTGACTCTTGACAAAGCAACATGTGCCATACCTTCTTTAAACACAGAATTTCCAATATTCACCAAAGCACTGTCAACACTTAAACCTTGGATTTATGAATAGTCACTGCATATGCCAGAGAAAATGGAAACTGTTTTCTACAGCCATATAAATCTTTAACAAGCAAAAAATTAACAGAACAACTACCAATTTGTTTCACTTCTTCAATCTGATCAAATTTAATCTTTAAGAATTCTATACCAACTTTATTTTGATAATTAACAAAATCCATAACGTTGCCCATTGGTGCATTTACTAAATCTTTTTATACATCCAAATTACGCCTTAAAAATATTTGACAGTTCCTACATGTATATAGATTCTTTTCTAAACCAGCAGTTTTAGATATTGATTTTTCTAAAGAATCAAATTTTGGCTTCAATTTTTCGGTCAAAATAATAGTGGTTCCTTCATGTTCTATTTTATTGATGGCTTCCATTTTTATAATTTCATAAGTTTCCAGTTTCAAAAGTTGTTCAGTGAATATAGAACACTCACGCAGTGTTGGCATTAAGCAGATTACAGATTTCTTATCTGCAATTTCCATGTATATTTTCTCAGGAACTATGTTTTCATTTGGAAACAAATTAGAAAGTAATCGAGACTGCAAAGCTTGTTTGCCATGTTCTGTCAGTAGTCCAATTCTTATATCTTGGAGAAGAGTTCCATAATCAACATCATTTGCCTGTTGCATATGTGTAATGAGTTCTTTGTATTCAAAATATGACCAAATGTTCACCTTTCCAACACTACCCAGATACTTTATGGTATCTTCATGCGCAAGTGTTTTAAATACTGGTTGTCCTTTTACAGAAGTCAGTTGCAGTACATCTCCAAAAACTATGACATGTTTTCCTCCAAATAACAGGTCATACTCTGTTTTAAGAATGTTCTGCATTCTTAAATGCACAAAGGCAGGCATTAAGTTTGATACCATGCTAACCTCATCAATAATGAGAAGTTTCATTTTCTTAAAGACTCTTGAAACTTCACAACAAGCTTCTCCAGATAGCTTGTGGTATTCCAATTTGTTTTCATGCTCTAATAGTAGCATTAGTAAACAATGTAAAGTAACTCTTTTAACCCCTCCCACGCTGGTGACGGAACCGCTCGGTCACGCCCCTCGGGTGAGCTGTGCTGGTGACGGAATGGTCCCATCACGGCCCGCTCACCGCACCTGCACAGCGCTGATTTCTCGCCTGTGTGGCGCGTTCCATTGAGCGGGCGGGGCCATGACGGAACCGTTCCGTCACAGGCACAGCTCACCCAAGGGGCGTGACGGAGCCGTTCTGTCACCAGCGTCGGAGCGCGCTCGCCGCCCCGCCCCTTAGCACTGCGGCGGAATAGCTGCCGCAGCGAAAGGGTTAATGTTGTGAGCTGCCAACCCAGTTGGAGCAGTGACAACACAAGACAAATGCGACTCAGTTGTTTTCTGTAGATAACTTGTAATTAAAAAATGTGTTCCTGTTCCAGCTTGTCCACTCACGTATATTCGGATAAGTTGAAATGACGTACATGAGCACTCTTTCTTTTCGAGAAGTAATCCATGGTCAATCTGTAGTCTCACTTGCTCATATATTTGTTTTTGTTCAACATTTAGTTGTTCTTCAAAGTTTCTACATCTTCTTGAGCTCGATACATTGCTGTTTTCATCTTATTCATGGCAATTGCTGCTTCGTTTTCAACAATTGCTTGTCCTAGTGGATCTTGACTCAGCGTAGCAGAAGTTTGACTGTCTTGAGAACTGTCTCTAGCAATCTCAGCTGCAATTGTAGCTTCTTGATCAATTCAATCATTCAACATTTTCACATAATTTACAAAAGCACTGCATTGTATGTTGTCTTTACAAGCATTAAAGGAATCTTCATAGCTCTGGAAATCTCCAAGTAATTCCAGTTCTGAACGCCATGGTTTGAATGGTTATAAAAGAGTTAAATAGTAAAATTCCCTTTTAACAGCAGTGTCACAACTCAGCTTCCTGTGATTAATCAAATTTCCTTTTGTTTGTTTCACCAAACATCCTCGGAACCAATGACTCCATATTTTCCATCATTGATGTTCTCTGTAGTATTCAGTTTAAAAGTGTAATTTTGCAGCTCTTCATAGAGACACAAGTTCTCAAGATGATGATTTCTGTTTGGGCAATATGTATTCAACATATTCGTTTTCAAAATATCTGTACTTTATGGAACTTTTGCTGCTAAATATTCAATTTCTCGTACAGATTTCAGTAATCGATTTCGCATTGCTGCAAGACCTAGACTCAAATAAATGATTCTTGTAAATTTGGAGTATAGACATGCAGATGATAACCGATCTGAGCATTCATATGCTCCAATTTCTTGATGCAATAACATCTTTAAAGTAAAACTGTATAATTTCTTACTTAGAGTCTTCTCGTGAGAAATCTCTTCCCACATTTCGTTCAAATCTGTCTTTTCAGATTTTGTAATATAAGATCGTACATATCGAGCAACAGCAATGGAATTGTCCGCAACATATCATCTGCATCTGTTCCAAATATGGGGGCGTCCTTAATCCATAACTGCATATGTATATGAGGAGCACCTCTTGCTTGATACTTCTTTCTCCAAAAGAAATCCACAACTTCTCCAAGAGGAGGATTTTTTTATTGCAGATAAAATACATCATAGCCTCGAATCTATGATTGAAATGCCTGCATACATTAACAGGATCCAAAGAGCACAATTTTCCAGGTGTCTTGTATTCAATGTTTTTTATAATCGAATTTGCCTCTCAAAGAAATTATAGTAAATCATCCCAAGTGTACTTAGCACAGCTCAGGGAAACGAACCATGTAGGAGTTCCTAAGTTCCGTAGCATACATTTCAGTTCTCCATGATGACGGACCCAATATTCATTAAACCCATGCTGACATGCCATCAAATTAATGAGCTGAGATTCTAGATTATCATCTCTCTGGTTCACTTTATCCATAAAATCTTTTGCAGATACATTTTGCAGACGTATTCCAGATTTTAGAATATGGTTGACTGCATATGAAAGTCCAGACAAGTCACTTTCAAACAAAAGATGAAATATATAAGGGATACATTGTCGAAATCTTGGATCTTCTGCATATCATCTTGTTGTCCGATATTCAGATGCAGGAATCTGCATAGGACGTTCATCATATCGTCCTCCTTTTCCAGTTGGGAACAACTGTGGAAAACAACGAGCTTCCAAACTCTCTTCCCATACACTCATGGGACTTCCTTTTGCTTTTTTTCATTTGGAACAAATCAATAGTGTTTCTCATCACTTCTTTTGAGTTAAGTGGATGCACACTGTAGTGTTCATATATTTCTTCATATCTTAACATATCTACTTTTTCAATTTGTCGACTTGACGTTTCAATATCTTCTGCTAAAACTATTTCTTCTTCTCCTATATAAACATTCTTATAGTATGTATTGTTTTTTATCAAATACAATGTTCGATTTTGCACTTTCCTAACATCCACTAACGCCTGCAAGATTTTCTTTTTCTTAGTTGGCACACTATTAACAAGAATAACTACTGGTTCACTTTCTACACTGTCTACACCAATAGTTTCAATATTTTTCTTTAAATCTAACGGTAAATACCTAATTCTTCTTTTTAATCCTCTTTGTAAATCTAAAGGAGGCAATTTACCTGTTTTAGGTTTCATACGAACAATAGACTGAAACGGTTGCACACATTGAATGAGAATAGACTCATAGGTATTGAGATCTGTCAGTTCTGGAGCAATCAACCAACTCTAAATTATTATGCACAGCTCTAGCAGGCATTCTATTCTCATCTAATTTGTTATAACAATATTTACAAATTCGCTGATCATTAAACAAATCAAAACAATTCTGTACTAACAAATGTAAATGTAAATGTGGGTGTACTTGTAAAGCGCACTGCGACTCCATGGAGTATCCTGGCGCTGAAGACCACTGGGGAACCCGTCCTGGTTTTCCCTGTGAGATGGTCCCTTTTCGGTATCTCCAAGGTGAAACCAGGCATCCCTGGCATCTGTGAGGGGCCGATGTAGAGATGAGGCAAGCTTAATGCCCAGAGTTGCGGAGTGTGTTCCCTGGTTAGAGTAGGCACCGAGGCGAGAATTATCGAGTCAGTTTTGACCCTGGTCCACGACCCTGCCGCGTCGGGAATTGAACCCTGGTCCCGGGCTGTTCTCTGCTTAAGGGTCTGCCGCCTCTAACCAGTGAGCCACACCACTCCAAATAAGTAGCAAATTCCTTCCACTTATCATTATTTTCTTCTTTACCTTTTAAATACAGATCAACACTCCTAGTCTAATTTTTGTAGTGAGTTCGGCGACATCAAATACAAGAACATTATGGCCTTTCACCTGAAACCACCGTAAACTTTGTAATTTCATTTTCAAAATTTTTTGTACAACTATGTTCAACATTCTCTACATTTTCTTCTATTAACCTCTTGCATGCTCATGACGAGCTCAGCTCGTCATGAGCTACAGTGCTCCGGTGCTCATGACGAGCTGAGCTCGTCATGGCCATTAGAACGCTCGCACGCTGGGATAATTCCCCTGCTGTGCTGAACGTTCTATTGAAACGGGTTTGGCCGTGACGAGCTCAGCTCGTCATGAGCACAGGAGCACTGTAGCTCATGACAAGCTGAGCTCGTCATGAGCACCGGGGTGCTGTGCGCGCCCGCCCCCAGCACAGCAGGAAAATTACCCCAGCAGCCAAGGGGTTAATGTCTGGGTTTCTTCACTCTCTTCTTCTGGACCAAAGTAACAAAACTCAATATCATCACAAACCTTTTTCACATATGATACTGACCCACGTAAAAGAGCACTGTTCAACTCATTTAACTTTAGTGCTGGACTTTATGCATAATACAATCTTTTCTCTAACTTCCACATTTAAGTATGATGTCCTGCCAACATCCTGAAACGGTGAAAAACACTTTGACATACTTTCATAGAAATACAAGCCAGAGAATGACCTTGCAAACCAGTGTGTTTTCTCACTCTGCAAGGGTCTAGTCCTTACAACACCTTGGCCTCCCTTGATAATAATTTTCACAAAGATCTCTTGAGGCTGCCCCACAGTACTCCTACAATCCCCATTTTGCTTGATGCGGGTTCTCGCCCAATATGTGACCAAGCAAAACTACGCCCGCTATTACTATGGTCTAGAATCTGGAATGTCCCTGAACTCCACAGTTATGCAGAGGCCCTGGAAGATCTTTTGTCCCTTACAGGATGCCACAAGATCACTTGGCTTAGAGATGTTAAATCCCTTCTCTTCAAATTGGGGCTAGGAGATGCATGGGATAGCAAAACATCGCCCTCAAAACAAGTAATAAAAAAAGCCTTCTGGTCGTGGGTGGATAATGAAAGACTGTGCAATTCTAATCACTGTAAAACTGTCGCCCAGTTCCTGTTAATTAAAGAGCTCCCTTTTAGGGAACTCTATCTGGACTCCATCCACAACTCTGGAGACAGAGCATTGTACATAAAATTCAGGTTAGGTGTACTCCCTCTTTGTCAATTTACCTCATCCTGGAAACCGCCTCTACAAACTGTGCCATATTGTCCCTTCTGCGAAATGAGGGTTGAATCTGTTGCACATTTGTTGTTCGAATGTAACACCTATGTTGCACCCAGGAAGTTGTGGTTGAGACCATTATGTAGGACCCTGGGAACAAGATCGCATGTAGAAGCCTTGCGTATATTGTGCACTGACGCAAGACCCTTCTTTGCCTGCTGTTTGGCAAAATTTTTGGGCTGGGCCTGGCGCATAAGAACTGCAAAAAAACTGTTGATACAGTAGTATGCTTTCCACCTCTTCTTTTCCCCCGTTCAAAAATTTCAAATTGACTACTTAGATTGTTTTTATATTGTATATTGTGAAAATGTTGTTATTGTATTGTATGTGCTAAATATTGCTTTTTATTATTGTAAAAATGCAGCTTTTATGATATGTTTTTATATCGAAATAAAGCTTATCTATCTACAACACCTTCACCTTTTGTTTAACACTTTTTTTTACAATATTCTCGTAAGAAATTACATAATTAATCAATAGCTTCTTGTCGTACACTACAAATACTACTACAATCCCAAGTGTCCACTGGGGCTTTAGGACGTCTACCTAGAACTTCATCAGCTATCACTTCTTCTGCATTTCTAGGAACCATTTGCTCTTTCTTAATTGGACAACCATTTTTAACCTCATAAGCTCGACCACTGGTGTCAACTGCATGCAACAAATCATTGCTCTGTAAATAACTCTCTTTATTTAAAAAAGGCTCTGAACTTGAACTCTGTTTTCATTGCCCTAAAAAAATATCACAAAAATTACTCCTGTTAATTAATCTTTTCCTCTTACTTTTGGCCTTCATTAAATGGATTGATTAATCTAGTGATCAAATTCTCTTTAATACTAAAATGAAGAGTTTCCTCTTTACTTCAAAGGCCTTTTCAACAATGAATTCAACATGCTTCTTCTTTTTATGAAATTGTGTTCTCTTTCTATATTTATTTGTGTGTTTCAGTAAATTATTGACAGCTCTGTTGTGAAACAATTTTGGACGAATTTCTTTATATTGATTTTCTCTTCTTTTACCATAAGTTGTATCCTTTGTTTTTACATTGCCTTTTTTGCCTTTCCTATTCTTTGCATTTTTTTGTGCTTGGAAAATGTTCACTGCTTTGCACATTTGCATTTTTTTTCTCAATCTAGTATTATTTTTTATGAAGTCTTTTGTAGTCTTACCAGAAATAGTTTTTTTTTGTCACATTATGTTGGTCTTCTAATACTTGTGGTTGAGTTTTTTTCAAATAAATATCCTTTTTCTGACTTTTTCTTCTTCTTTCTTTCTGCGGCATGATAACTTTATTTTAACGATGATAAACTGTATCTGTAACATAAATAAGTATTTATTAAAAACTTAAAAAAATTATAAATTTGTATTACTATACAAACACATTTCATACAAATTCTGTCTAAAAAACTGTAGGCCTGAAGCACAACTATGAAGGTGATAAGAGCACTACATACATAACGCATAGTAGTTTGAAGCACTCCAGAACACTAGAACCTGAAGCACTGTATGACTACATGCATATTTACTAAATGATTACAATACTATAAGGAAAGAAAATGAATGAATTCATAATTGGATCACTTTTACTTTGATAAATAGATTACTTTATAGTACATTAACACTCACTATGGCTTTGCAACAGTACAGATTTAGAATTTACAGTAGAGCAGTGTTGTTTCTCTACCGTAGGGAGTCATGCTGAGGTACTGTTATAGGGTAGTGCAGTGGTATTTCAGTAGTGTAGGATCTCGTGCTGACGTAGATTTAATGTTTAGGGTAGTGTAACAGTGTTTTGTTAGTGTAGGGGTTCGTGCTAGGGTAGTGTTTTAGAGTTTAGGGTACTGCACTTGTGATTTGGTAGAATAGGTAGATCTACTGGGGGTAGATTTAGGGTTTAGGGTAGTGCAGTGGTCTTTGTGTAGTGTAGAAGGTCCTGCTGGGACAGTGTTCCAGGATAGTGCAGTGCTGGTTATATAGTGTACAGGATCGTGCTAGGGATAGTGTTTTAGCATTTAAGATAGTGCAGTGGTGTTTGTGTAGTGTAGGGGGTCATGCTGGGTACTGCAATGGTGTTTGAGTAGTGTAGGAGGTCATGCTGAGTTACTGTTCTAGGGTAGTGCAGTGGTGTTTATGTAGTATATGGGGTCATAATAGAAATAGTGTTTTAGAGTTTAAGGTAGTGTAGTGGTATTTGTGTAGTATATGGAGTCGTGCTGGAGTAGTGTTTTACAATAGTGCAGTAGTGTTTGGGTAGTGTATGGGGTCATGTTGGAGTATTGTTCTAGGATAGTGAAGTCGTGATTGGGTAGTGTAGGGGGTTGTGGTGAGTTAGATTTAATGTTTAGGGTAGTGCAATGGTGTTTGAGTAGTGTACAGGGTCATGCTGGGAAGTGTTTTAGTGTTTAGGGTAGTACAGTTGTGTTTATGCAGTGTAGGGGGTCATACCAGGGTTAGATTTAGAGTTTAGAGTTGCGCACTGGTTTTTGTGTAGTATATAGGGTCATGTTATGGTAGTGTTTTAGGGTAGTGCAATAGTGTTTCGGTAGTGTGGGGGTCATACTGGTATATAATTAAGGTTTAGCGTAGGTCAATGGTGTTTGGGTACTGTAGTGGGTCGTGCTGTTATAGTGTTTTAGAGTTTAGGGTAGTGCATTGGTAAACAGGTAGTGTAGGAGGTTGTGCTGGGGTAGTGTTGTAGGGTAGTATGTTGGTATTTATGTACTGTACAGGGTCATGGTAGGGATAGCGTTTTAGGGTGTAAGGTAGTGCAGTGGTGTTTGTGTAGTGTAGGGGATCATTGTACGGTAGTGTTCCAGGAAATAAACTGGTGTTTGGGTAGTGTAGGAGGTTCTGCTGGGGTAGATTTAAGCTTTAGAGTAGCGAAATGGAGATTAGGTAGTATAGGGAGTCATACTGGGATAGTGCTCTAGCATAGTGCAGTGGTGTTTATGTACCATAGGTGATCATGCTAGGGATAGCGTTTTAAGGTTTAAAGTAGTACAGTGGTGTTTGTATATTGTAGGTGGTCGTGGTTGGGTACTGTTCTAGGAAATAAAGTGGTGTTTGGATAGTTTAGGAGGTTCTTCTGGGATATATTTAAGGTTTAGAGTAGTACAGTGGTGAATAGGTAGTGTAGGTGGTCATGCTGGAGCTAGATTAAGGGTTTACAGTAGTGCAGTGGTGTTTGAGTAGTGTAGGAAATCATACTGGGGGTAGTGTCACTGCAAGACTACATGTACTTATTTGTCTGCAAAAACATCAAGCATACATTCCATATATTTCAGAACTGCATTTTACTATTAATACTAAACTCATTTTGGAAACACATAACCAATGACTATTTTCAAATTCTACGAAAATGTGAGAACACAATACATTTTTCACCAATAACATGTCAGGAAACACATAAACTACCAAAATGCTTCTCTCAGAGTGATTCCTAAATGCACAGACTCTCTGTGTAGTTCTAGACAAATGACAATATTTCTTATAATTACAGTAGTAGGATACTATAGTGGTGTTTGGGTAGTGTAAGGGGTCCTGCTCTGATAGATTTAAGCTTTAGAGTAGTGAAATGGTGATTAGGTAGTAGAAGGAGTCATACTGAGTTAGTGTTCTAGCATAGAGCAGTGGTATTTATGTACTATAGAAAATCATGCTAGGGATAGCGTTTTAGGGTTTAAGGTAGTGCAGTGGTGTTTGTGTAGTTTAGGGGGTCGTGGTAGGTGAGTGTTCTAAGAAATAAACTGGTGTTTGGGTAGTGTAGAGGTTCTGCTGGGGTAGATTTAAAGTTTAGGGTAATAGAGTGGTGAATAGGTAGTGTGGGTAGTCATGCTGAAGGTAAATTAAGGGTCTACAGTGCTGCAGTGGTGTTTGAGTAGTGTAGGAAATCATACTGGTGGAAGTGTCACCGCAAGAATACATGTACTTATTTGTCTGCAAAAACATCAAGCATACATTCTATATATTTCAGAACTGAATTTTACTATTAACATTAAACTCATTTTGGAAACACATAACCAATGACTATTTTCTAATTCTACGGAAATGTGAGAACACAATACGCTTTTCACCAATAACATGTCGGGAAACACATAAACTACTAAAATGCTTCTCTCAGAGTGATTCTTAAATGCACAGACTCACTGTGTGATTCTAGACAAATAACAATATTTCTTATAAATACAGTAGTAGGATACTAAAGTGGTGTTTGGGTAGTGTAAGGGGTCCTGCTGTGATAGATTTAAGCTTTAGAGTAGTGAAATGGTGATTAGGTCGTTTAAGGAGTCATATTGGGGTAGTGTTCTAGCATAGAGCAGTGGTATTTGTGTACCATAGGACTTCATGCTAGGGATAGCGTTTTAGGCTTTAAGGTAGTGCAGTGGTGTTTGTGTAGTATAGGGGGTCGTGGTAGGGGAGTGTTCTGGGAAATAAACTGGTGTTTGAGTAGTGTAGGAGGTTCTGCTGGGGCAGATTTAAGGTTTAGGGTAGTAAAGTGGTGAATACGTAGTGTCGGTGGTCATGCTGGAGGTAGATTAAGGGTTTACAGTAGTGCAGTGGTGTTTGAGTAGTGTAGGAAATCATACTGGTGGTAGTGTCACTGCAAGAGTACATGTACTTATTTGTCTGTAAAAACATCAAGCATGCATTCCATATATTTCAGAACTGCATTTTACTATTAATAATAAACTCATTTTGGAAACACATAACCAATGACTATTTTCTAATTCTACCAAAATGTGAGAACACAATACATTTTTAACCAATAACATGTTGGGAAACACATAAACTACCAAAATGCTTCTCTCAGAGTGATTCCTAAATGCACAGACTCACTGAGTGATTCTAGACAAACAACACTATCCCTTCTATTTTACCAAAACACATTTCATAGTGCAGAATGAGTACTGCATTTAAATGTAGAAACTTCACTCATTTTGCAAATACATAAAAAATAACTGGTTTCTAATTCTATCAACACATTAGAACAGCATATTTATCTGTGTGCAAACACATAAAATAAACAAATGCTTATCTCAGAATACTTTCTAAATGCACACACACTCGCAATAAAATTCTAGAGAAAAAAATATATTTCCTGAACTTTACCAGGACAAACACATTACTTCTGATTAAAAACAAAATGCACCACATACATCCCCTTTCCAATTGTTTTGTAGAATAAGAAGTATGTCAGTCACACAGCAGATTTTCTTATTCAGAATCTCTGTTTTCAACATCTCTCACCAGAACCATAGAATGGCAAAGTTTCCCTCTCATTTTCAACACATATACACCTTCACATCACATCACATTGCTTCCCACATTAATTCAAAACCAAACACACATTTCTATTGGTTAGACATTTCAATCCTTTCCAAACCACATATATTTGAACCCTACCCTCATTCTGCCTTCTGCCTGTTACCATAGAAACACTTCATAAACACGTAACTGAGCACACAGGTCAAAACTTCATCACACAATGTTGCTAATGAAAACAGCAAGTGTGCTTAACTTCTCAATATGCCATCTTATCCTACGTAATGTTCTTTTCAGCCACTTTCTGATAACCAATAAGGATCATGCTTTTAAAAAACACAAACATGCACCCTAGTTTTCAGATTACAATGTTGTCAAACAACCAATCATTTCTTTTCTTTTTTCAACAGTGCATCTTATCCACCATTTTAGAAAGATCTTAGTTTTCAAACTGCCACTTAATTTACAGAGACCACCTGAGTGCATCCAGACCTCCCTTCAACATGCTTACAGTGTGGATTGTGGAACACAGCTTTATTTTCTGGAACCAAAAGTACACAGAACAGAAAGGAATTCACAAAAACCTAGGTTTACCAAACGTAGACATTAAATGGATTGGACAGAGAGGACTAAAGTGACACCAATTGATGCCACTGGTGAAATCCTTTTTACATCTCCAACACCCTGACCTCATATTTGTGCACTGTGGTGGCAATGACCTAGGGAGTTTGACTGGAGTGGGTCTGGAAATGCTTATGAAGGAGACCTTTGGAGAACTGATGTCACTTTTCCCCCAAACTGCCTTTGTCTATTCTAACATATGCCATAGGCAGAAATGGAACTTGTCCAATCAATTTTGTCCACAGATTGAGAAAGCTAGGAAACATGTGAATAAATCTGTTTCTGCTTTTCAGGCTT
The DNA here is from genome assembly GCF_964263255.1 of Lissotriton vulgaris. Taxonomy (NCBI): domain Eukaryota; kingdom Metazoa; phylum Chordata; class Amphibia; order Caudata; family Salamandridae; genus Lissotriton; species Lissotriton vulgaris. The sequence goes on along the minus strand of NC_141693.1, from coordinate 747,291,758 downwards.
GATATAGTTAGGAATTAGCATTTAAAAAACATTAAAAATTCACTGAAAAAAACGTAGGTTTTAGGGGTGTTATAGTTAGCTGGACATTTCACTCTTACAAAACCATTGAAATTCCTCCGATATAATTAGTTGTACTGAGTACATCTTGCGCCCCCGCAATCCACTGCTGATTATGTCAAATATTACATCAATCATGACATGGTCAGTGACATCACTGATGACATCTCAAATGACATCACTGATGACATCATTGATGACATCATCTAGTGAATGTGGTTTGGTTCGTTATTTAAATATGTATCATATATATATATATATATATATATATATATATATATATTTATATATATATATATATATATATATATTCACTGAAAAAAACATAGGTTATAGACCATATATAGTTAGGAATTAGCATTTACAAAACCTTGAAAATTCACTGAAAAAACCATAGGTTATAGACCATATATAGTTAGGAATTCGCATTTACAAAACCTTATTTTACTCACACAAAACCATTGAAATTCCATATATAGTTAGTTGCACTAACTATATATCGCGCACCCACAATCCACTGCTGATGATGTCACATATTACATCATTCATGACATGGTCAGTGACATCACTGATGATCGCCAGTAGGTATATATAGTTAGGATTTTTTCTCTATGGGATCTTTGAAAATTCTATGTCTAATAACTTTGGCATTTGTGGACGGAATTGGCTGAAATTTTCAGGAAAATGGAACATTTTGTTTCTGAGCAGCCCCTGACAATTTGGGGGGGGTTTCATCAAGGGGGGGCCGAGAAAAAAGGGGGGTCCCAAAACGCGTTTTTCCCATGTAAATTTCCATAGGGCGGTTGGCCTCACTTTTAGCTCGAACGGCTGAATGGATTTGCACGAAACTTGGCAAAATTGTAGGAACTGTTAGCCCAATGTGCCTTTGCTAGGTCTCAATATATGTGCTCCAGTGGATTTTGAGTAATTTAGGTTCAAAAAAAGATATATATCTGGGCGGAGCCTAACCACACATCTGATCTGATTGGCTGTCAGCACTTCATCCAAGAAGTGTTGGCAGCCATCTTGGGACCAATATACATGATAGCACCTCATTAAAAAGCATTGTAGTTAATAGAGGGTTTTAGGACTTTAGTTACATTATAAATCATTTGTTGATGGTACCATACTCGTTTTAGGAATTGTGGTGGGTTCTAAGGTGATTTTACCATGTGAAAAAACCTTCTGCTGTGATATCATGAATATTGTTTGAAAGAAAACTAATATCTCATGATTTTCCCACAGTGGTTTGGAAGGGGATCTATAAGCTAAACTGAAAGCATATTTTCTGTAAATTCACATTATCTTTCTCAGTCATGTGAAAATGAAGTCTGACATTCTCAGTAAAACATGTACATCCAATAAGGACAGAGACTGTCAGTTGATTCCTTTGTGTTCTACTGCAGCCTCCTAGAGTGTTCTAAAGAACAACTAGAGCGCTAACAGTCCTACTTATTACAAAGGTATGGCACACCTGAAGCCATCTTGATTGGAATAAAGTGGTAACTCTTAAAACATTTAATTTAAAAAGAAACATGAGGGGGTATATTTTGCCATAGAAAGTATGATTAGTGCTGCAGAATGAAAAATTAGGGCACATTTTGAGTGACTTCTCAAATCCTTTTCTATTTCATGAAAACATTCTGGCATGCAGTCTCCCAAAATGACCACCAGAGACAAAAGAGCCCAAATGTAGCCCAAATATCACCCAGATGTAGCCCAAGTATAGCCCAATGACAGAATGTCCCAGAGTGTTCTAAAGAACAACTAGAGCGCTAACAGTCCTACTTATTACAAAGGTATGGCACACCTGAAGCCATCTTGATTGGAATAAAGTGGTAACTCTTAAAACATTTAATTTAAAAAGAAACAACATGAGGGGGTATATTTTGCCATAGAAAGTATGATTAGTGCTGCAGAATGAAAAAAATTAGGGCACATTTTGAGTGACTTCTCAAATCCTTTTCTATTTCATTAAAACATTCTGACATGCAGTCTCCCAAAATGGCCACCAGAGACAAAAGAGCCCAAATGTAGCCCAAATATCACCCAGATGTAGCCTAAGTATAGCCCAATGACAGAATGTCCCAGAGTGTTCTAAAGAACAACTAGAGCGCTAACAGTCCTATTTATTACAAAGGTATAGCACACCTGGAGCCATCGTGATGGGAATAAAGTGGTAACTCTTAAAACATTTAATTTAAAAAGGAACAAAATGAGGGGGTATATTATGCAATAGAAGGTATTATTCGTGCTGCAGAAAGAAAAATTAGGGCACATTTTGAGTGACTTTTCAAATCCTCTTCTATTTCATTAAAAAATTCTGACATGCAGTCTCCCAAAATGGCCACCAGAGACAAAAGAGCCCAAATGTAGCCCACATATCACCCAGATGTAGCCCAAGTATAGCCCAATGACAGAATGTACCAGAGTGTTCTAAAGAACATCTAGAGCGCTAACAGTCCTACTTATTACAAAGGTATGGCACACCTGAAGCCATCTTGATTGGAATAAAGTGGTAACTCTTAAAACATTTAATTTAAAAAGGAACAAAATGAGGGGGTATATTTTGCCATATGAATTATGATTAGTGCTGCAGAAAGAAAAATTAGGGCACATTTTGAGTGACTTCTCAAACCCTCTTCAATTTCATAAACAAATTCTGACATACAGTCTCCCAAGATGGCCACCAGAGACAAAAGAGCCTAAATGTAGCCCAAATATCACCCAGATGTACCCCAAGTATAGCCCAATGACAGAATGTCCCAGAGTGTTCTAAAGAACAACTAGAGCGCTAACAGTCTTACTTATGACAAAAGTATGGCACACCAGAAGCCATCTTGATTGGAATGAAGTGGTAAGTCTGAAAACACTCAATTTAAAAAGGAACAACATGAGGGGGTTCATTTTGCCATAGAAAGCATGATTAGTGCTTCAGAAAGGAAAATTAGGGATCATTTTGAGTGACTTCTCAAATCCTCTTCTATTTCATTAAAAAACTTCTGACATGCAGACTGAAACATGCACTTTGAATACCAGCAGCAGACGTCCCTGGTGAGCAGTAGCTTTACTACAGTGATCTAATGTGCAACTAGAGTGCTAACATTCAGAATTTATGGCAAATGTGTGACACATCTGAATGCCTTCTTGATGGAACCAAAGTAAACAAGCATTGAAAATGCAATAGATCTCGCCCTCGTTTAAGTTAAAGCCATTCTGTTTGTAATGAGGTGGCTTTTTAGCTTTGCTTTTATTAGTGTTTTTTCAACTTTCATGTAAATAACATGCATCTGTATGCATATAAGTATATGTATGCATGCATTTATGTTTGTATTTATATAGATATACAGATGATATATGTTTATATATGTATGTATATATATATATTCACTGAAAAAACCATAGGCTATAGACCATATATAGTTAGGAATTAGCATTTACAAAACCTTGAAAATTCACTGAAAAAACCATAGGTTATAGACCATATATAGTTAGGAATTAGCATTTACAAAACCTTGAAAATTCACTGAAAAAACCATAGGTTATAGACCATATATAGTTAGGAATTCGCATTTACAAAACCTTATTCTACTCACACAAACCATTGAAATTCCATATATAGTTAGTTGCACTAACTATATATCGCGCACCCGCAATCCACTGCTGATGATGTCACATATTACATCATTCATGACATGGTCAGTGACATCACTGATGACATCACTGATGACATCTCAAATGACATCACTGATGACATCACTGATGACAACATCCAGTGACTGTATGTTTCTGTAAAGTTAAAATATGTCTTACATATTGAAGAATGAGTGGATGTATAAGTGTCTGGATGAAGGATTTAGTAGGTGCATGACTGACTGTATGAGTGAGTGATTAAATGTGTCTCACTGAGTGCATGGGTTAGTGACTAAACTGTCTTAATTTGTGCATCATTATGTCTGTTGGTCTGTAAACTGTTGCATGTGTTGATAAGTAGCTATATGAGTAACTATATGGGTTATTGATTGGTTGCCCAAGTATTTGTATGGGAGACTGAGTGTGTGTGTGGGTGGCTGGGAGGTGTATGACTCTGTGCATAGATGTGTGAGCAGTTGATTCACTAGATGTATGGTTTCAAAAGTGCATGTGGAAACAGCTGTATGGGCAGTTGACTGTGTGCATGAGTGTATTGGTGAGTGAATGGATATCTCAGTGCTACATGTCAAAGTAAGTACATGTAAAACACAGTACATGTGAGAGTTGACATATATAAATAACTGTGCATAAGAGCCAGTGAATGTGTGAGTGTCTGTATGGATCATTGTGAACTTGTATCAGGGATTGTATAAGAGAGTAAATATGTGTTAGTATATGTTTGAATAAGTAAAGTTTGTATAACTGTATAGTTGAGGAAATGGAGGTGTGATTGATTCTTTGCATGACTGACTAGGTGTGTGAGTAACTCCATGGATGAGTGACAGTCTGTGAGTGTCTGTTTACACTGATTGTATCTAAGGTTATATTAGAGTCTGAAGAGGTTCATCGTATTATCACATGAATGATATCATCAGTGATGTGATCAGTAATGTCAAATGAGATGTCATCAGTGATGTCATCAGTGATGTCATTTGAGATGTCATCAGTGATGTCATTTGAGATGTCATCAGTGATGTCATCAGTGATGTCACTGACCATGTCATGAATGATGTAATATGTGACATCATCAGCAGTGGATTGTGGGTGCGCGATATATAGTTAGTGCAACTAACTATATATGGAATTTCAATGGTTTTGTGTGAGTAAAATAAGGTTTTGTAAATGCGAATTCCTAACTATATATGGTCTATAACCTATGGTTTTTTCAGTGAATTTTCAAGGTTTTGTAAATGCTAATTCCTAACTATATATGGTCTATAACCTATGGTTTTTTCAGTGAATATATATATATATATATATATATATATATATATATAAAAAACCATAGGTTTCACACCAGTTATAGTTAGCTGGAAATTTTACTGATATAAAACCATTGAAATTCCCACGTTATAGTTAGTCGGACTCACTATAACTTGCGCGTGCAATGCACTGCTGATGACATCACATATTACATCACTCATGACATGGTCAGTGACATCACTCATGACATCACTGATGACACCATCCTTGTGACACAGTCACAGACCTCCTCTCAGTGTAAAGTAACCCTTGAGACACATATTCAAAAATAGAAACTGAAATTTTTAAAAAATGGACATACCTATATCAGTTACAACAAGCAATTCTGTACTTCCACTATCTATATACACATCCACTCATTCACCAACAGTTCTATATAGTCACTCATACATATACTCACTCATCATATGAAGAGATACACCTATACATCCTGTTACACACCGACATTCATCCAAAAGTTACTCACACACATATTCACACGTGCAAATAAACTATTGAACAACCATTTATTTGAATATAGAGTTATACACACACTTCCACCTTACTTCTACTGAAAATTACACATATTTATTCTCTTAAACAATCACTTATAGAAACACCTACTTATTTAAACAGGAAATCTTACAATCTCTTACTCTCACATATACTCACTTATATACATCAATATTCATATATACTAGATTAAAACATATGTAGTTACTGATAAAGACACTAGTGAGACAGTCATTCACTCACTAACAAACACATATAGACACTCATCCACCCATACAGTCCTGTACATATGCTGTCTTCAAAACACATACAAACAAAGAGTCAGTCACTCATGCATCTATGTGCTAAGTAATACCTCCACCAAACCATATAGACACTCATACTGATACTACTAAAAATATCAAATAACCCATATACATACGCATGTAGCTACTTATCAACACATGTAGCCACTTATACACAAAGTGAAACACTAATATATGTATTTAAATATTTAAACATAACTCACTAATATTTATTTTTCAGAAAGACACATATTCACTGCATGGTGTCATCAGTGATGTCATGAGTGATGTCACTGACCATGTCATGAGTGATGTAATATGTGATGTCATCAGCAGTGCATTGCACGCGCAAGTTATAGTGAGTCCGACTAACTATAACGTGGGAATTTCAATGGTTTTATATCAGTAAAATTTCCAGCTAACTATAACTGGTGTGAAACCTATGGTTTTTTCAGTGAATTTAATAGGTTTTTTAAATGCTAATTCCTAACTATAACTGGTGTGAAACCTATGGTTTTTTTCAGTGAATTTCAAAGGTTTTTTTAATGCTAATTCCTAACTATAAGTTTCACTTTATAAATAAGACTGTTAGCACTCTAGTTGTTCTTTTTAACACTCTGGTACATTCTGTCATTGGGCTACAGTTGGGCTACATCTAGTTGAATTTTGGGCTACATTTACAATTTTTGATCTCTGGTGGCCATCTTTGGGCTACATTGGGCTACTTTGGGCTACATTTGGGCTACATTTTGGCTCTAACATATATTAAGCCCAATGTAGCACAATACATATTTTTATAAAGTTAATTTTTTTACAAACCACTTCAGAATAGGGCTACCTGTCTCTACAATTATCCCATTTTATTTTTTTTTATTTTTGGGGGGAGCGCTCCCAGAGCGCGCCCCGGAGTGCGCCCCGAAAAGCGTATTTCTGAAAAGCGCCCCCGGGCGCGCTCCGGGGAGCGTCCCGTGAGCGCCAATATCGCAAACGAAAACATGATCGTGACATATCGCGTAGCCGCGACCGCGTGATACGCACGGCGTAAGCGCACCCGGAAGTACTCGAGCGAATACGATCGCACAACGTAAACTTCCGACGCGCTTACGCTGCGCGCCCCCGGGCGCGCCCCGGGCGCGTAGCATAAGCGCGTCGGGTCATGTGAGCAGAAAATAACACTTTTCATTGGTTCATAACAGTTTTAGTTTCATAATGATGAAGCCCCTGGTCTTGTGACCTGAAAATAACACTTCTCATTGGTTCAGGACAGTTTTTTTTTCTAAATGATGAAAGACCCCACCTTTTTTCCTTATTCTGACTTTGTCCTTTGACTGAGGAAGACCTGTTTGTTGCTCTCTCTACTTTTTTGCTCCAAATAATGGCTTCAGTAGTAGCATCAGCTGGTGCATCTGCCCCACCACCACCACCACCACCACCACCAAGAGGACCAGCTCCAAATTATATTGGTGGTCAAGAACAGGAGGAGGAGGAAGAGGAAGAGGAGGAGGGGAGAAAAAGATGGCTGCCAGAAAAAAATACACCTTACAAACCCAAACCACACATTGTTTGGCAGTTTTTTTCAATTCCAGAGGGGAAAAAAAAGGTGAATGCTCCCAAGGTGACTTGCCTCATCTGCAATGATGAACTTTCACGGGGCAACCCAAACAAGAAATATTCTTTTGGTAACTATACCATGATTCGGCACATGACAAGAAAGCATCCAAACAACTACTCTCGCGCAGAGTTCCGGGAACTGGCCAGTAACCTCCCCCAGTCATCAAGGACCCCCTCCCAAAGAAACCAACCCACTTCCTCGCAACCAGAAACATCTGAGGTGATGCCTTGCATTCAGCCGAGATTTGCTGATTTTAAAATTACTTGCACTGCTTGTGGCAAGCTTATCTCCTATGGGGAACAAAGTATTAAGCTCATCGTCCTTGCAGGTGATAATCACAAGTGCCCCAAAAAGAAATAATTTTTGGGGTTTTTTGTTTTTTTGCTCCAGTTGAGCCAGTTTCAATTCCCTTTTTTTGTTTCTCCCCCTAAAAAATACAAAAAAAAAATATAAAACTGTTTTGAAAAGCCAAAAAAAGTTCAAAAAGTTCCAAAAACACAAAAAAAATATAAAACAACAAAAAGAAGAAAAAAAAAAGTTCTTTTAAGAACTACCTCCAATTTCTAAATGAAAACTTCATTTTTTTAAAACTCTGTCATCTTTTTCCCTCATTTTACGCTCCCCGGTGCGCTACCTGGTGCGCGCACCGAGCGCTTCCCCTGCGCAAAACGAAAAAAAAAAAAATATTTTAAATGCCCCGCGGGGCCCTTTTATAGCCCCCACATCAAACCTAGGGGGTCAAAGGGGTCTATCCCTGACGCCTTATGGTCAGTTCCCACTTTGTTTTAGCCACCTCTTATGTCTCGATTTTACCGAGACACAAGATGGCGACCGCTCTGGACTGTTTGGAATGTTTACAGACACCCGAGAGCCAATCAGCTTTCCATGCGCACCTCGCGTCACGCGCCCGGAGCGCTCCCTGGTGCGCGCACCGGTGCGCTGCTATAGATATATATATTTTTTTGAACCTAAATTACTCAAAATCCACTGGAGCACATATCTTGAGACATAGCAAAGGCACATCGGGCTACCAGTCCCTACAATTTTGCCAAGTTTGGTGTAAATCCATTCAGCCGTTCGGGCTAAAAGTGAAATCGACCGCCCTATGGAAATTAACATGGGGAAAACGCGTTTTGGGACCCCCCTTTTATCTCGGCCCCCGCTTATTGTATCCCCCCCAAACTTTCAGGGAAGGACCGGAGCTCGACGAGGCCATTTTCATGAAATTTTCAGGCAGATTCGTCAACCGGTGCCAAAGTTATTCCAAATAGAATTTTGAGATTTAACATTGAAAAAAATCCTAACTATAACTACCTACTGGCGACCGCCAGTAGGTAATATATATATATATATATATATATATATATATATATATATATATATATATATATATATATATATATATATATATATATATATATATATATATATTCACTGAAAAAACCATAGGTTATAGACCATATATAGTTAGGAATTCGCATTTACAAAACCTTATTTTACTCACACAAAACCATTGAAATTCCATATATAGTTAGTTGCACTAACTATATATCGCGCACCCGCAATCCACTGCTGATGATGTCACATATTACATCATTCATGACATGGTCAGTGACATCACTGATGACATCACTGATGACATCTCAAATGACATCACTGATGACATCTCAAATGACATCACTGATGACATCACTGATGACATCTCATTTGACATTACTGATCACATCACTGATGATATCATTCATGTGATAATACGATGAACCTCTTCAGACTCTAATATAACCTTAGATACAATCAGTGTAAACAGACACTCACAGACTGTCACTCATCCATGGAGTTACTCACACACCTAGTCAGTCATGCAAAGAATCAATCACACCTCCATTTCCTCAACTATACAGTTATACAAACTTTACTTATTCAAACATATACTAACACATATTTACTCTCTTATACAATCCCTGATACAAGTTCACAATGATCCATACAGCCACTCACACATTCACTGGCTCTTATGCACAGTTATTTATATATGTCAACTCTCACATGTACTGTGTTTTACATATGTACTTACTTTGACATGTAGCACTGAGATATCCATTCACTCACCAATACACTCATGCACACAGTCAACCTCCCATACAGCTGTTTCCAAATGCACTTTTGAAACCATACATCTAGTGAATCAACTGCTCACACATCTATGCACAGAGTCATACACCTCCCAGCCACCCACACACACACTCAGTCTCCCATACAAATACTTGGGCAACCAATCAATAACCCATATAGTTACTCATATAGCTACTTATCAACACATGCAACAGTTTACAGAACAACAGACATAATGATGCACAAATTAAGACAGTTTAGTCACTAACCCATGCACTCAGTGAGACACATTTAATCACTCACTCATACAGTCAGTCATGCACCTACTAAATCCTTCATCCAGACACTTATACATCCACTCATTCTTCAATATTTAAGACATATTTTAACTTTACAGAAACATACAGTCACTGGATGTTGTCATCAGTGATGTCATCAGTGATGTCATTTGAGATGTCATCAGTGATGTCATCAGTGATGTCACTGACCATGTCATGAATGATGTAATATGTGACATCATCAGCAGTGGATTGCGGGTGCGCGATATATAGTTAGTGCAACTAACTATATATGGAATTTCAATGGTTTTGTGTGAGTAAAATAAGGTTTTGTAAATGCGAATTCCTAACTATATATGGTCTATAACCTATGGTTTTTTCAGTGAATTTTCAAGGTTTTGTAAATGCTAATTCCTAACTATATATGGTCTATAACCTATGTTTTTTTCAGTGAATATATATATATACATACATATATAAACATATATCATCTGTATATCTATATAATACAAACATAAATGCATGCATACATATACTTATATGCATTTTAGGGTTGTTAGGGCGTTTTCGTGTGTATTATGTTGCTTTTTTAGGGCTTTTGGGTCAATTAAGTAGGGTTCCCAGAGCCTAGGGCTGAGGGGCCGGTTCAGTTTCGTGCGTATTGGTGTTGGCAAGGTTTTGAGGGATTTTGGCGGTTTTTGGTCGAGATTTGGCCGTTTTATGGCTTTTTTTTGTGTTTGCGGGGGGCGCGTATTCGGGTTGAAATTCGTCCCCGTTCCAGTGGATGGATTGGGCTGATTTTTGGTGAGATGTTAGGGAATCGCTGGAACTAGTGTCCAGCCAAGTTTGAAGCGGATCGGAGCAGTGGAAGTGCTTTAAAGAGCAATTTTTGTGCGGAGTAGCGAATTGCAATGTTATTCAATGGGAGTTTTTGGTGCGCATGGAGAAGGTGAATTTAGGGTGTTCCAGTTGCGCTAGAGGGACGGGGCTTGGGTGAGCTGTAGGGAGTGTGGATCGGCAGGTGTGCCGAATTTTTGGGATTTGTTGGCTGAAGGGAAGGGTGTGCTTGGGCAAAGTCGATTTGGTGAACACGGTGCGTTATTTACATGAAAGTTGAAAAAACACTAATAAAAGCAAAGCTAAAAAGCCACCTCATTACAAACAGAATGGCTTTAACTTAAACGAGGGCGAGATCTATTGCATTTTCAATGCTTGTTTACTTTGGTTCCATCAAGAAGGCATTCAGATGTGTCACACATTTGCCATAAATTCTGAATGTTAGCACTCTAGTTGCACATTAGATCACTGTAGTAAAGCTACTGCTCACCAGGGACGTCTGCTGCTGGTATTCAAAGTGCATGTTTCAGTCTGCATGTCAGAATTTTTTTAATGAAATAGAAGAGGATTTGAGAAGTCACTCAAAATGATCCCTAATTTTTCTTTCTGAAGCACTAATCATACTTTCTATGGCAAAATTAACCCCCTCATGTTGTTCCTTTTTAAATTGAGTGTTTTCAGACTTTCCACTTCATTCCAATCAAGATGGCTTCTGGTGTGCCATACTTTTGTCATAAGTAAGACTGTTAGTGCTCTAGTTGTTCTTTAGAACACTCTGGGACATTCTGTCATTGGGCTATACTTGGGGTACATCTGGGTGATATTTGGGCTACATTTAGGCTCTTTTGTCTCTGGTGGCCATCTTGGGAGACTATGTCAGAATTTTTTAATGAAATTGAAGAGGGTTTGAGAAGTCACTCAAAATGTGCCCTAATTTTTCTTTCTGCAGCACTAATCATAATTCATATGGCAAAATATACCCCCTCATTTTGTTCCTTTTTAAATTAAATGTTTTAAGAGTTACCACTTTATTCCAATCAAGATGGCTTCAGGTGTGCCATACCTTTGTAATAAGTAGGACTGTTAGCGCTCTAGTTGTTCTTTAGAACACTCTGGGACATTCTGTCATTGGGCTATACTTGGGCTACATCTGGGTGATATTTGGGCTACATTTGGGCTCTTTTGTCTCTGGTGGCCATTTTGGGAGACTGCATGTCAGAATTTTTTAATGAAATAGAAGAGGATTTGAAAAGTCACTCAAAATGTGCCCTAATTTTTCTTTCTGCAGCACTAATAATACCTTCTATTGCATAATATACCCCCTCATTTTGTTCCTTTTTAAATTAAATGTCTTAAGAGTTACCACTTTATTCCCATCACGATGGCTCCAGGTGTGCTATACCTTTGTAATAAGTAGGACTGTTAGCGCTCTAGTTGTTCTTTAGAACACTCTGGGACATTCTGTCATTGGGCTATACTTGGGCTACATCTGGGTGATATTTGGGCTACATTTGGGCTCTTTTGTCTCTGGTGGCCATTTTGGGAGACTGCATGTCAGAATGTTTTAATGAAATAGAAAAGGATTTGAGAAGTCACTCAAAATGTGCCCTAATTTTTCATTCTGCAGCACTAATCATACTTTCTATGGCAAAATATACCCCCTCATGTTGTTTCTTTTTAAATTAAATGTTTTAAGAGTTACCACTTTATTCCAATCAAGATGGCTTCAGGTGTGCCATACCTTTGTAATAAGTAGGACTGTTAGCGCTCTAGTTGTTCTTTAGAACACTCTGGGACATTCTGTCATTGGGCTATACTTGGGCTACATCTGGGTGATATTTGGGCTACATTTGGGCTCTTTTGTCTCTGGTGGCCATTTTGGGAGACTGCATTTCAGAATGTTTTAATGAAATAGAAAAGGATTTGAGAAGTCACTCAAAATGTGCCCTAATTTTTCATTCTGCAGCACTAATCATACTTTCTATGGCAAAATATACCCCCTCATGTTGTTTCTTTTTAAATTAAATGTTTTAAGAGTTACCACTTTATTCCAATCAAGATGGCTTCAGGTGTGCCATACCTTTGTAATAAGTAGGACTGTTAGCGCTCTAGTTGTTCTTTAGAACACTCTAGGAGGCTGCAGTAGAACACAAAGGAATCAACTGACAGTCTCTGTCCTTGTTGGATGTACATGTTTTACTGAGAATGTCAGACTTCATTTTCACATGACTGAGAAAGATAATGTGAATTTACAGAAAATATGCTTTCAGTTTAGCTTATAGATCCCCTTCCAAACCAGTGTGGGAAAATCATGAGATATTAGTTTTCTTTCAAACAATATTCATGATATCACAGCAGAAGGTTTTTTCACATGGTAAAATCACCTTAGAACCCACCACAATTCCTAAAACGAGTATGGTACCATCAACAAATGATTTATAATGTAACTAAAGTCCTAAAACCCTCTATTAACTACAATGCTTTTTAATGAGGTGCTATCATGTATATTGGTCCCAAGATGGCTGCCAACACTTCTTGGATGAAGCGCTGACAGCCAATCAGATCAGATGTGTGGTTAGGCTCCGCCCAGATATATATCTTGTTTTGAACCTAAATTACTCAAAATCCACTGGAGCACATATATTGAGACCTAGCAAAGGCACATCGGGCTAACAGTCCCTACAATTTTGCCAAGTTTCGTGCAAATCCATTCAGCCGTTCGAGCTAAAAGTGAGGCCAACCGCCCTATGGAAATTAACATGGGAAAAACACGTTTTGGGACCCCCCTTTTTTCTCGGCCCCCCCTTGATGAAACCCCCCCAAATTGTCAGGGGCTGCTCAGAAACAAAATGTTCCATTTTCCTGAACATTTCAGCCAATTCCATCCACAAACGCCAAAGTTATTAGACATAGAATTTTCAAAAATCCCATAGAGAAAAAATCCTAACTATATATACCTACTGGCGACCGCCAGTAGGTAATATATATATATATATATATATATATATATATATATATATATATATATATATATATGATACATATTTAAATAACGAACCAAACCACATTCACTGGATGATGTCATCAATGATGTCATCAGTGATGTCATTTGAGATGTCATCAGTGATGTCACTGACCATGTCATGATTGATGTAATATTTGACATAATCAGCAGTGGATTGCGGGGGCGCAAGATGTACTCAGTACAACTAATTATATCGGAGGAATTTCAATGGTTTTGTATGAGTGAAATGTCCAGCTAACTATAACACCCCTAAAACCTACGTTTTTTTCTGTGAATTTTTAATGTTTTTTAAATGCTAATTCCTAACTATATCAAGCCTGAAAAGCAGAAACAGATTTATTCACATGTTTCCTAGCTTTCTCAATCTGTGGACAAAATTGATTGGACAAGTTCCATTTCTGCCTATGGCATATGTTAGAATAGACAAAGGCAGTTTGGGGGAAAAGTGACATCAGTTCTCCAAAGGTCTCCTTCATAAGCATTTCCAGACCCACTCCAGTCAAACTCCCTAGGTCATTGCCACCACAGTGCACAAATATGAGGTCAGGGTGTTGGAGATGTAAAAAGGATTTCACCAGTGGCATCAATTGGTGTCACTTTAGTCCTCTCTGTCCAATCCATTTAATGCCTACGTTTGGTAAACCTAGGTTTTTGTGATTTCCTTTCTGTTCTGTGTACTTTTGGTTCCAGAAAATAAAGCTGTGTTCCACAATCCACACTGTAAGCATGTTGAAGGGAGGTCTGGATGCACTCAGGTGGTCTCTGTAAATTAAGTGGCAGTTTGAAAACTAAGATCTTTCTAAAATGGTGGATAAGATGCACTGTTGGAAAAAGAAAAGAAATGATTGGTTGTTTGACAACATTCTAATCTGAAAACTAGGGTGCATGTTTGTGTTTTTTTATGAAATAGAAGAGGATTTGAAAAGTCACTCAAAATGTGCCCTAATTTTTATTTCTGCAGCACTAATAATACCTTCTATTGCATAATCTACTCCCTCATTTTGTTCCTTTTTAAATTAAATGTTTTAAGAGTTACCACTTTATTCCCATCACGATGGCTCCAGGTGTGCTATACCTTGGTAATAAATAGGACTGTTAGCGCTCTAGTTGTTCTTTAGAACACTCTGGGACATTCTGTCATTGGGCTATACTTGGGCTACATCTGGGTGATATTTGGGCTACATTTGGGCTCTTTTGTCTCTGGTGGCCATTTTGGGAGACTGCATGTCAGAATGTTTTAATGAAATAGAAAAGGATTTGAGAAGTCACTCAAAATGTGCCCTAATTTTTCATTCTGCAGCACTAATCATACTTTCTATGGCAAAATATACCCCCTCATGTTGTTTCTTTTTAAATTAAATGTTTTAAGAGGTACCACTTTATTCCAATCAAGATGGCTTCAGGTGTGCCATACCTTTGTAATAAGTAGGACTGTTAGCGCTCTAGTTGTTCTTTAGAACACTCTGGGACATTCTGTCATTGGGCTATACTTGGGCTACATCTGGGTGATATTTGGGCTACATTTGGGCTCTTTTGTCTCTGGTGGCCATTTTGGGAGACTGCATGCCAGAATGTTTTCATGAAATAGAAAAGGATTTGAGAAGTCACTCAAAATGTGCCCTAATTTTTCATTCTGCAGCACTAATCATACTTTCTATGGCAAAATATACCCCCTCATGTTTCTTTTTAAATTAAATGTTTTAAGAGTTACCACTTTATTCCAATCAAGATGGCTTCAGGTGTGCCATACCTTTGTAATAAGTAGGACTGTTAGCGCTCTAGTTGTTCTTTAGAACACTCTAGGAGGCTGCAGTAGAACACAAAGGAATCAACTGACAGTCTCTGTCCTTGTTGGATGTACATGTTTTACTGAGAATGTCAGACTTCATTTTCACATGACTGAGAAAGATAATGTGAATTTACAGAAAATATGCTTTCAGTTTAGCTTATAGATCCCCTTCCAAACCACTGTGGGAAAATCATGAGATATTAGTTTTCTTTCAAACAATATTCATGATATCACAGCAGAAGGTTTTTTCACATGGTAAAATCACCTTAGAACCCACCACAATTCCTAAAACGAGTATGGTACCATCAACAAATGATTTATAATGTAACTAAAGTCCTAAAACCCTCTATTAACTACAATGCTTTTTAATGAGGTGCTATCATGTATATTGGTCCCAAGATGGCTGCCAACACTTCTTGGATGAAGTGCTGACAGCCAATCAGATCAGATGTGTGGTTAGGCTCCGCCCAGATATATATCTTTTTTTGAACCTAAATTACTCAAAATCCACTGGAGCACATATATTGAGACCTAGCAAAGGCACATCGGGCTAACAGTCCCTACAATTTTGCCAAGTTTCGTGCAAATCCATTCAGCCGTTCGAGCTAAAAGTGAGGCCAACCGCCCTATAGAAATTAACATGGGAAAAAGGCGTTTTGGGACCCCCCTTTTTTCTCGGCCCCCCCTTGATGAAACCCCCCCAAATTGTCAGGGGCTGCTCAGAAACAAAATGTTCCATTTTCCTGACAATTTCAGCCAATTCCGTCCACAAACGCCAAAGTTATTAGACATAGAATTTTCAAAAATCCCATAGAGAAAAAATCCTAACTATATATACCTACTGGCGACCTCCAGTAGGTAATATATATATATATATATATATATATACATATTTTTATATATACATATATATATATAGCAATTTGCATTGAAGAATGAGTGGGTATATAAATATAAATATCTGGATGGAGGATTTAGTAGCAGTGTGATTGACTGTTTACTTGACTAATTTATAGTGTCTCACTAAATATATTGGATAGTGACAAAACTGTGTGAATATCTGTATCACTTTATCAGTTGTTGTGTACACTGCTGCACCAGTTGGTTAGTAGCTATGTGAAAGTCTATACTAGTTATTGATTAGTTAACTGAGTATTTGTATGGAAGAGTGAATGTGTGTGTGGTTCAGTGGGGGGTGTGACAGCCCAAAGATGTGTGAATAGTTGATTCAGTAGGTATATACAGTTTAAACTACATGCTATAACAGTTCTTTGGGTGAGTGAATATCTTTATGGGTGTGGTGAAGAACACATATATGTCTCAGTGGTACTTGTCCAACAAACTAGTAAAATAAAATCCAGTGAATGTGTTAGTTGTATATAAATAAGTATACATAAGAATCAGTGATTGTATGAGTGACTGTATGGATAACTGTATACTTGTAATAGTGATTTTATAACACACTAAGTATGAGTTACTATCTATATGAATAGATGAAGTGGTGTTTGTATAAGTGTGTAGCTAAGTAGAAGTAAGTATGATCCATTGTTTGCATAAGTGAGTAGGATGACTTCATAAGTGATTAGGATATGTGCTGGTGTGTAATGTCAATATAGGTGTATAAGTATATTTGATAGTGTTCTATTGATGATTGCCATCATGTATGAGTGAATCTATAGGTAACTGATTAGATGTGTGTATAGATCTAGGAATCACTGAGTGGGTATTTAGAAACTTGTATTGGTGTTTTAATGGTTTCAAATATGGCACTCTATATTTTACAGTGAGTGATGAAAGGTTATACTAGTGTATGATGAGGTGTATCTGATTGTCACGTGGAGGGTGTCATTAGTGATGTAATTTATGTCCTCAGTGATGTCACTGACCATGTCATGATGATCTAATATGTGACATCATTAGCAGTGGATTGCGGGCGCGCGAGATGTAGTTAGTACAATTAACTATATCCGAGGAATTTCAATAGTTTTGTATGAGTGAAATGTCCAGCTAACTATAACAGCCCTAAAACCTATGGTTTTTTCAGTGAATTTCTAAGGTTTTCTAAATGCTAATTCCTAACTATATCAAGCCTGAAACCTATGGGTTTTTTCAGTGAATTTCAAAGGTTTTTTTAAATGCTAATTCCTAACTATATAAGGCCTGAAACCTATGTTTTTTTCAGTGAATTTCAAAGGGTTTTAAATGCCAAAAAAATGCTAATTCCTAACTATAACTTGTCTCAAACCTATGTTTTATTCAGTTAATTTCAAAGCTTTTGTAAATGACAATTTTTAATGTATTAATTGTTATACTGATTTTTTATACTGATTTACTACATTGTTTTAACTATTTATTACTAGATATTTAATTTTTTTAATTACATTATACATTACAATACAAAATATAATTTTTCAGAATGAATTACTTTAGTTTAAATACTTTGCAAATAGGCAATAGACATTTAAGTACAGTATTTACAGTTTTTGCAATGGGCAACACAATTTTAAACACAATGCAACCTTGTGCTTAATTTCTAGTCAAATGCAATTCCTGACTTTATGGATTACTTTTCTAACCATAGGACTGGATCCTAGATTCAATCCTTGGACATCTCCTGTAAACAGTTGAGTTAAAGCGTTTTGGTTACAGTAGTGATTTGTAAGGAATATTAGTATTTTAAAAGTTGACAATTAGACATTTTTCACATAGAATAACCAATGATATCCTACGGCAGAAAATATACTTAGCAGGTAAGTAGTGTAATCATTACTTTTTCTTACTCAGCGGTGGATCCTAGATCCAGCACTGGTGCATCTCCTGGAAACAGTTGAGAGAATGTGTTTAAGTCATACAGACGATTTTTTAGGAATATTTTTAGTTTGTGAAAATAGACAGAAACTTTTCTGCTGAAAAGCACACAATGGATTCCTATGGAAGGAAATACAAGTTACCGGTAAGTACGCTTACAATTACTTTTCAGGGTCAGTGCTGGGCTAAAAGATGCAGCACTGCGGTCACTCCTGAAAACAGGAGAGTAAATCGGAATTCATAGTTCGGATAATTGTAAAGGAATATTTGTAAGTTTCAAAAATCGACACTTAGAAACTTTTCTGGAGAAAACCACACAAATGATTCCTATGGAAGGAAATTCAAGTTACTGGTAAGTACGGTTAGAATTATTTCCAGGATCAGGACTAGGCTCAAAGAAGCAGCACTGAGGTCTCTCCTGATAACAGGTGAGTAAATCGGATATTGTAGTTCAGCTGATTTTAGAGGAATATTTGTAAGTTCCAAAACTCCACACTTAGAAGAATTTCCAAGTGAAAGCAGTCAATGTTAGCCTATGGAAGGAAATACAAGTAACTAGTTAAAATTACTTCTCAGGATCAGTACTGGGCTCAAAGTTGCAGCACTGCAGTCACTCCTGAAAACAGGTGAGTAAATCGGAATTCATAGTTCGGATGATTGTAGAGGAATATTTTTATGTTTCAAAAATTGACAGAAACTTTTCCAGCAAAAAGCAGGCAATGCTATCCTAGGGAAGGAAATTCAAGTTACTGGTAAGTACGGTTAGAGTTACTTTTCGGGATCAGTACTGGGCTCAAAGATGCAGCACTGAGGTCTCTCGTGATAACAGGTGAGTAAATCGGAATTCGTAGTTCGGTTGATTTTAGAGGAATATTTGCACAATGGTGAAGGAAGGGGGAGGGGCCTGAGGTGACATGTGCAAACACGCCCTGTGGGGCGTTTTAAGTTGGGGAATTAATTTCTCTTCAATTCTAAGGTCTCCTGGGGGCCAACTAGCCCACCGGATACCTCCAGGATACGCCAGGGAGTTGCGTTGCAGAGAGGTGTTCAGAGGACACGCCCCTTTTTACAACACTCTGCAGCGCAGCTCTGTGGAGCTTACTGGAGGTACCTGGTGGGCTAGTTGGCCCATAGGGGACCTCAGGATTGAAGAGGATTTAATTCCCCAACTTAAAACGTGCCACAGGACGTGTTTGCACACATATCACCTCAGGCCCGCCCCTACATTCACCACTGTGCAAACGCACCCTGTGGTGTGTTTTAAGTTGGGAGATTAATTCCCTTTGAATCCTGAGGGTCCCTGGGGTCCAACTAGCCCACCAGGTACCTCCAGTAAGCGCCACAAGGCTATGTTGCAAAGAGGTGTAAAAAGGGTCGTAGCCTGGAGCACCTCTCTGCAACACAGCCCTGTGGCGCTTACTGGAGGTACTTGGTGGGCTAGTTTGTCCCCAGGGACCCCCAGTATTAAAGGGGTATTGATTCCGCAATTGAAAACGCACCACAGGGTGCATTTGCAGAGTGTATTTGAAAGGGGGGCTGTGTGGCCCCACTTCCTTTTACTTTTTTTGTGGCCCTGGGGACCCCATTCCCCAGGACCTCACCCTCAAATTAAAAATTTTAAAAATATTTATGGGAACGGGGCCGCGTGGCCACCCTCCTGTGGCCGATTTTGGGCCACGGGGACCCCATCCCTCAGGGCATAGCAGATTTTTAAATATTTTTATGGAGGTGGGCTGCATAGCCCCCCATCCTGAGGCCACTTAAGGCCCCGGGGGCCCCATCCCCCGGGGCCAGCCATTCTTTTATTTTTTTATAGAGAGGGGTCCACTTGTAGCCCGGGGACCCCATCCCCCGGGGCTGGCCCTCTTCATTGGGGACTGTGAGGGTCCCCAATCCCCCCACGGTCCCACTGGCTCCCCGCCTCCTGCGGGAGCCGGCATTGCTTTTCCACATGGGGAGCAGCTAACATGTTGCTCCCCATATGCAAAAGCAAGCTGATTTGCTTCATTGAAGCAAGAGCAGTTTTTCCTGCTCTCGCTTCAATGAAGCAAAGCAGTTTGCAATGGCAGGGTGGGTGACACGAGGCTCCGGCCCTGCCATTGCAAACAGCATTGTCTTGGGGGACGGTACCCCAGGACACTGTAGGAGCCAGCCCTGGGGGGTGGTGGTCCCCAGGGCCTGTACAAGGCTCCCGGAGGGGTACAGTGTGGCCCCCCTCCCACATTTGTTAGAAGCCCCGGATGTGGTGGTCCCTGAGGCTGGGGGCCCCTCTGGGCCCCCCTTTACATAAAGAACATTGCCCCGGAATTTGGCCCCCCCAGGCTAAATACTAATAAAGCGCAGTGGCCCACGCTGAATTTTTTTTATCGGCAGGATGCACAGATCATGCGCACATCCTGTTTTTTGGGGGGGGGGCTACTTGGGGGTCCTTGTGGCACCCCCTAAGCAGGCCTAATGGGTCAGGGTGTTTCTACACTGCCCCCTTTTCGCATTTTGCAATGGTTTGTTTTGGGTTTCTTGTGCCTCGGTTCTACCAAGGCACAAGATGGCTAACAACACTTCCTAATTTGGGGTGTTGACAGCCAATTAAAATACAGCTCGTGCACGGCAGGTTGCACTTAGGCTGCGCTTAGGCTGCGCTTAGGGTACATGGACCCTTCGAGGCCATAGATATATATACTTTTAAATGTCATTTTCTCAGGAACTACTGAACGGCTTTACACTATTTAAGCAAAAGGCACGAGTCTGAACTAAGGACTACCTCTTTGCCAAATTTGGTGTAATTCCGTTCAGCAGTTCAGGCTGCAGCTGTGGCTAAATGTCCTATGGGAAATTGCATGGGGAAAATTGGTTTTTTGACCCCCTTTTTTCTCATCCCTCGCTTGACGAAAGTGAAACTTTGAGGATATTAGCGGACCAGAGCTGACCGTAAGTTTTGAAAATTTCGCTAAGATTCGTCAATCGGCGCCAAAGTTATTCCAAATAGAATGTTGCCGATTTCCTATGGAAAATAGGTCCTAACTATATCTACCTACTAGCGACTGCCAGTAGGATTTATATATATATATATATATAAATATATATGTATATATAATATATATATATATATATATATATATATATATATATATATATATATATATATATATATATATATATATATCGCCACGTGTGCCCCTTCGCTGCGCCAGCTATCAATGTTAAGCTAACACCAACGAGGACACGGAAGACCCAGAGTGCAGGTGAGTTTTTTATTTCTTCGCACACCACGCCAGGATAACGTTTCACCCTACACAGAGGGCTTGGTCACATGGCGCCACGAAAAAAGTTGCGTAAATTTAAAGTGCCGGTGCAACCTCAGCGTCTAATCTGATTGGTCATTACTTAAGCAATCAAATTTAAAACACCTGTGCAAACATTGTTTCAACTACATGTGCAGAAACACAACTATATATGGCCTAAAACCAATGGTTTTTTCATTGAATATATATATATATATATATATATATATATATATATATATATATATATATATATATATATATATTCAATGAAAAAAACATTGGTTTTAGGC
This sequence comes from Lissotriton vulgaris, assembly GCF_964263255.1. Taxonomy (NCBI): domain Eukaryota; kingdom Metazoa; phylum Chordata; class Amphibia; order Caudata; family Salamandridae; genus Lissotriton; species Lissotriton vulgaris. The sequence goes on along the minus strand of NC_141693.1, from coordinate 747,269,934 downwards.
CATATATAGTTAGGAATTAGCATTTACAAAACCTTATTTTACTCGCATAAAACCATTAAAATTCCATATATAGTTAGAAGCGCTAACTATATATCGCGCACCCGCAATCCACTGCTGATGATGTCACATATTACATCATTCATGACATGGTCAGTGACATCACTGATGACATCACTGATGACATCTCAAATGACATCACTGATGACATCACTGATCACAACATCCAGTGATTGTATGTGTCTGTAAAGTTTAAATATGTTTTACATATTGAAGAATGAGTGGATGTATAAGTGTCTGGATGAAGAATTTAGTAGGTGCATGACTGACTGTATGAAAGAGTGATTAAATGTGTCTCACTGAGTGCATGGGTTAGTGACTAAACTGTCTTAATTTGTGCATCAGTATGTTTGTTGTTGTGTAAGCTGCTGCATGTGTTGATCAGTAGCTATAAGAGTGGCCATATGGGTTATTGATTGGTTGCCCAAGTATTTGAATGGGAGGCTGAGTGTGTGTGTGGGTGGCTGGGAGGTGCGTGACTCTGTGCATAGATGTGTAAGCAGTTGATTCACTAGGAGTATGAGTTCAAGAGTGCATGTGGAAACAGCTATATGGGCGGTTGACTGTGCATGGGTGTGTTGGTGAGTGAATGGATTTCTCATTGCTACATGTGCAAGTAAGTACGTATGTAAAACACAATACATGTGAGAGTTGACATATATAAATAACTGAACATAAGAGCCAGTGAATGTGTGAGTGGCTGTATCGATCACTGTGAGCTTGTATCAGGGATTATATAAGAGAGTAAATATGTGTTATTATATGTTTGAATAAGTAAGATGTGTATAACTGTATAGTTGAGGAAATGGAGGTGTGATTGATTCTTTGCATGACTGACTAGGTGTGTGAGTAACTCCATGGATGAGTGACAGTCTGTGAGTGTCTGTTTATACTGAGTGTATGTAAAGTTATATTACAGTCTGAAGAGGTTCATTGTATTATCACATGAGATGTCATCAGTGATGTCATTTGAGTTGTCATCAGTGATGTCATCAGTGATGTCATTTGAGATGTCATCAGTGATGTCATTTGAGTTGTCATCAGTGATGTCATCAGTGATGTCATTTGAGATGTCATCAGTGATGTCATCAGTGATGTCACTGACCATGTCATGAATGATGTAATATGTGACATCATCAGCAGTGGATTGCGGGTGCGCGATATATAGTTAGCGCTTCTAACTATATATGGAATTTCAATGGTTTTATGCGAGTAAAATAAGGTTTTGTAAATGCTAATTCCTAACTATATATGGCCTAAAACCAATGGTTTTTTCATTGAATTTTCAAGGTTTTGTAAATGCAAATTCCTAACTATATATCCACTATAACCTATGGTTTTTTCTGTGAATTTCATTGGTTTTTTAATAGCAAATATGAAAAGCTTTAAAATGTAAAGTACGTGATAGATAAAAACATTTTCGTATTTATGCACGCTGATGTGCTTTGAACGCTGCCCCCCTCCCCTCTTTTCTCTTAGTAGTACTCTCTCTTTGCAGATAGTGAAGAGTAGTTAACGCAGGCCTTTACCCCCGTTGTAATCCGTCCTGCCTGCTTGTCTCTCCATTTGATTGATTATTATCCAAGCATTTACTGTTTTTCAATTGATTCTCTTTGGTTCATTCTCTATTTACAAACAAGCACAAAGTCGCAATACTCTGTTTAGTCTTTGCAGATCGTGAAAAATCGTGTAAAAAATTAAAAGTAATCGAGCAAAATCAGTAGGCCACTAATTGGATCTCTTTTTGACCTCGCTAAAATAGAAATATTATAAACAACCCTTCATGAGAAATACGAAAATAGTGAGATGAACTGAGCTCCACACCATGAGGGCTGCAAGACAGCTCGGCTCCGTCACCCACCCCGCCCAAAATAACGACAAACCCTATGCAAATATTAAAAATATAGACAACACACCAGCAAAGAAACAGGGTAAAACATTTTATTAAATAACTATTTACATAACGTTGGTTTATAAGATGATGTCAGTAGTGGACCGATGTGTGAATAGGTCGGAAGCAGCACAAGGCGCCAAGATCCGGATGGAAAGTCCTGGATATTGGGTGCCATAGTTCAGAGTTCTGAGTTTGAGCCTTTTTCAATGCCTGTGCTTTGTTGTTTCCCCTCCATCAAAAACAAAAAAAATATATAAAACTGTGCAAAAATACAAAAAAAACAAAAAATGTTTACAAAAGCAGTGCTTGTAAGACTGTCTGAAGCTTATTTCCACCTACTGCAGCTTCACTATTCCAAAGTAAGTGAAGGTCGTTTGTGGACCTGACTGCATTTGAAAACAATGTTATATGGGACCTCCCTAAACCGCTTGACGGAGGCCCCCGAGGGGCGGTGTGATGACACGGACTCGGAGAAGACGCTTGGCTCCGACCCCCTCCCCAAGTCTTATAGCACTGGTGTAGCCTGAGATCGCCCCCGACATAGGCGGCCGGCTCCCGGGGTCCGGCGGAACTTTTTGCCTTTTGATGACTCTTCTATTCTGGACTTTGTCCCACAATCCGTTTGACCTGAAGACACGCTGTAGTGGGGCGCCCCTTTACCGTTTTAGTTGCCATTCCGCCCGCTTTTGCTACACTGTGCCTCTTCCGCCATTCAGCTGTTTACCGCCCGCTCTTGCGACTACAGCGTCTCGCTCACCATGTAGTTAAGTTGCTCCCGCTCTTGCGGTGCAGCGATAGGCGGCTGCCACAGGACTCTCAAAATGGCGGCCGGCTCTTCGGTTTTGGGCCTGGTCCACTAAAATGGCCCTGGGACACCTTGGAACTCGGACGCTTCCCTGATAGGGCTTGGGTCCCATTCTCGAAAAGCGTCCCCTCAGCCGTGAAGATTCTACAAAAGTCTTGGGGGCCTCCGACTCCCGCAGGCTTCTGGTGGGGAGCGGCTGCCATGATTGCTCGTGGAATGGCCACGACGGAGCTACGAGATGGTAGTGGTCTCATGCTGACGCCAGCTTTAGTCTGAAACATCCAGAAACACTATAGACTACCAATTCGATCAGTTCCAGTAGCGCCCCAACATGACCCGGAAGAGAAGAATTTGCCCTCCCCTCTTTGACTGATGGTTCTTGTTGCCTGTCCCCTCTGTTGTCATTTAACAGAACTTTTTGGACTGCTGAAAGGGGTTGTGTTCTGAACGCTGGTTGGTGGAGACATTTAGACTATATTCTTGACCTACGTTGTCGCGTAATGCGTTTTATGACACGCCGCGTTAGCGCACCCGGAAGTGATCCGAGGCGCGGCGCGCAGCGCGTAACGTAAGCATAACAGGTCATGTGACTTGTTAATAAAACTTTTCATTGGTTCATTTTACTTTTGTTAATTTAATGATGAAAAGCTTGGTCATATGACCTAAAAATTACGCTTTTTATTTTTTTCGAACATTATTTTTTTTTCAAACATATGTTATAATATTCCAGGCTAATGTACTTTCCCGGAAAATTTACAACTGTCCTGCAAGTAAAATATATTCCATTTTCGAGAAAAAGGGCGTTTCTTCGTTCCATGACGGAGCCGTTGAGTAAGAGAGACTCGGCCTGCTGTCTTAGTCGCCGATACGCCTGATTATCAGATTCTTATCGATCACTTTACGTTGCAGAAATGAAAAACACAACTGCCCTTGACCATTTATCTTTACTGCGTTCCTACATATTATACCTTTTATCCGTCATGTAATTGGACTGCTTTATTTCACTTGCCTTTTACTGATTCGAAAACAGTGACTAAAAGTAAAAACTTTACCAATGTAAATACTACTACCGTGTTTTGTTTTAAAAACCTTTATTGTGAAAATATCAGTATACAAATACGGGCCTATAACCACGTGGGCCGGCCACGGAGCAAACTGAAATCGTATATGATGAGGAGACATTTACACTGTAGAGGAACGTAACGAGCGGGCCATTAGGTTGCAAGAACTAAGGTGTCTAACAGTTGCGGAATCGGTGGACGTACATTTTGTAATTAAAATAAGACAGGGCCACTTACAATAACATTTTCTAGATATACATTTGCGGGCAAGGAGTTACGAGTCCCATTTATACCGGCGCCATTTTGGGCGAGGCCGGGCAGGTCCAAGATATAGTCAAAATGTCTTCACCAACAATCGGCCAGACCAGAACCCCTTTCGGCCCTTTATGCTACAAGATGGTGTCTTCCATTCAGAAAATATTGTTGGCAGCATTTTGAAAGGAAAGATAAACAGCCGTTCTCCTAGTGAGTCTCACATTGTTACATTTAGGAAGAATGTTGAAGAGTAATATGTGGAAAATCTGAAGCCATTTTTCTACAAACTCTCAATCAGCCTAAGTCATGGGCGATCTTTGTCCACACCAGGGCAATAGTGAAGCTGCAGCAGGTGCAAAGGAGCTTCAGACAGTCTTACAAGCACTGCTTTTCTAAACATTTTTTTGTATTTTTGCACAGTTTTATATATTTTTTTTTGTTTTTGATGGAGGGGAAACAACAAAAAACAGGCATTGAAAAAAGCTCAACAGTGCAGGGCGCCTTGTGCTGCTTCCGACCTATTCACACATCGGTCCACTACTGACATCACCTCATAAGCCAACGGGGCACCCCACACTGACTTTCGGCGCAGCATTGTAGGATGGCCACACCAGTGCGGCAACTTGCTGGACACCACCTCGGTGCCATCCGGATCTCGGAGCGTTCGAGTCACTGTACCGCAAGAGTGACCGGAACTCAGCTGGTCACGCCGTCTTTCGGCGCAGCATTGTAGGATGGCCACACCAGTGCGGCAACTTGCTGGACACAACCTCGGTGCCATCCGGATCTCGGCGCGTTCGACTCACTGTACCGCAAGAGTGACCGGAACTCAGCTGGACACGCCGTCTTTCGGCGCAGCATTGTAGGATGGCCACACCACTGCAGCAATTTGCTGGACACCACCTTGGGCAACAGTGAAACTGCAGCAGGTGCAAATAAGCTTCAGATAGTCTTACAAGCACAGCTCAGAACTCTCAACTATGGCACTCAATATCCAGGACTTGCCATTCGGATCTTGGCGCCTTGTGCTGGTTCCGACCTATTCACACATCGGTCCACTACTGACATCACCTCATAAGCCAACGGGGCACCCCACGCCGACTTTCGGCACAGCATTGTAGGATGGCCACACCAGTGCAGCAACTTGCTGGACACAACCTCGGTGCCATCCGGATCTCGGCGCGTTCGACTCACTGTACCGCAAGAGTGACCGGAACTCAGCTGGACACGCCGTCTTTCGGCGCAGCATTGTAGGATGGCCACACCAGTGCGGCAATTTGCTGGACACCACCTCGGTGCCATCCGGATCTCGGCGCGTTCGAGTCACTGTACCGCAACAGTGACCGCAACTCAGCTGGACACGCCGTCTTTCGGCTCAGCATTGTAGGATGGCCACACCAGTACGGCAATTTGCTTGACACCACCTCGGTGCCATCCGGATCTCAGCGCGTTGTGCTGCCTTCGGCCTATTCGCACATCGGTCCGCTACTGACGCCGCCTCACGTGCCAACAGATTTTCTACGGTTTTTGTAGCCCTATGCCGCATAACAGGTCATGTGACTTGTTTATAAAACTTTTCATTGGTTCATTTTACTTTTGGTTTCCTAAAGATGGAAGGCTTGGTCATATGACCTAAAAATAACACTTTTCATTGGTTTAGAACATTTTTTTTTCCCAAACGATGAAAGCCCCACCTTGTTTCTGGATCATTCAGACTGAAGCTGGCGTCAGCATGAGAGCACCACCATCTCGTGGCTCCGTCGTGGTCATTCCACGAGCAATCATGGCAGCCGCTCCCCACCGGAAGCCTGCGGGAGTCGGGGGCCCCCAAGACTTTTATACAATCTTCACGGCTGAGGGGACGCTTTTCGAGAATGGAGCCCAAGCCCTAGCAGGCAAGCGTCCGAGTTCCAAAGTGTCCCAGGGCCATTTCAGTGGACCAGGCCTAAAACCGAGGAGCTGTCCGCCATTTTAAGAGCCATGTGGCAGCCGCCTATCGCTGCACTGCAAGAGTGGGAGCAACTCAACAACATGGTGAGCGAGACGCTGTGGCCGCAAGAGCGAGCGCAACTCAGCTAGATGGCCGCCACCTGGGGAGGCCCGTTCACGCCGCCTCCCCCACGCCCCCCCCCCCGGGCCGCCGCACGCCAATTTTCGGAGCAGCATTGTAGGATACCAAAACCAGTGCGGAAGTTTACTGGACATCACCTGGGTGCCTGTCGTACATGTTGTGTCAGCCATGTGACACTGGACACAGACCGCTACTGACGAGGCCTCCCCCCGCACCACCCGGGACGCCCCACGCTGTTTTTCTGTGCTGCATTGTAGGATCCCTAAACCAGTGCGGCACCCAGGCGACATCACCTGGGTGCCGTCCAGAACTCTGCACGTTGTGCTGCCTTGGGACTATTCGCACAACAGACCGCTACTGACGAGGCCTCCCCCCGCCCCACCCGGGACGCCCCACGCCAATTTTCGGAGCAGCATTGTAGGATCCCTAAACCAGTGCGGCACCCAGGCGACATCACCTGGGTGCCGTCCAGAACTCTGCACGTTGTGCTGCCTTGGGACTATTCGCACAAAAGACAGCTTCTAACCATTGTTGCTTTTTGTGTTGAGAAATGTTTAAATGTTTTTAGTTTTTGTTCCGTTCGTTAAAGTTAGTAGTTAATAAAGTTTTATAACCTTACTTTGTTGGAGTGTTATCTATTTTTTTTAAAACGAGTGAATGGGGCCTTGAATCGGGTTATTGTCATGTGTGGGCTTTGGAAGTGTGCTGCTGCAGGATCGGACATTTCAAACTCAAATGCACGTTCTTTTTCTTACCTTTCCGAAGCATGGAGCGCAATAGCAGGCAGAGAAAGGGTGATGCACGTGTTGAACACTACCTGACCTGGCAAGTTGCTGGCAGTGCCCCCCCGCCCGCTCCTGAAAGAGGGCACACACACACCGCCGCCCCGAGTACTTCACAAATCTTTAAAAGACCATGCGCTTGTTCATGAGGCTTAAATGGTTTATCACCTCTTCTAGAACCCCTGCATCGACCCTCTGACGTTTCATGGAAAAATTACCATGTAACACAATACCAAGCCCTGTCAGCTGAAACCCCCAAGGAATCGTGGGGCATATTATCAAGGGGGTTTATCTCCGCTTTCTTGGCTTTAAAAGCCATGAAAGCGGAGATAAAATTATTTCCCTATTACCAAGCTGTCGCTAACACCAGTTAGTGACAGCTAAAAGGAGATAGCGACCATCTTGGGCCCCGCTTTGCATGTCAGTGATACTTATCACTAATGACATGCAAAGTGGCGTGCCAAGATGTTAGCGACTGGAAACAGTCCCTAACATCGCTACCTTCTATTACCAACTTTTGGAGATATTCGCGCTAAGCGCGAATATCTCCAAAATCTAACACCTGCCCTGAGCAGTTCTTAGCCATGTTATCCAATGGGAGGTGGATAACATGGCTAAGAGCATTAGGTCGATAATACATGAATATCGCTAACTTTTCTGCGATAATAGCAAGGTTTATCTGCGATAAAAATCGCCGATGTGCGGCGATAATTTTTGTCTCTAAACAAGTTAGAGACAAAAATTATCGCTAGTTGTTCGTAATATGCCCCCGGGTTTTTGCTTGCAGAAATCGGGAGGCGGGAGACTAGCACTGAAATCAGTAGTCACACGCCTGAATCAGGAGGATTGGCATGTCTGAATTCTCTACAGCTGGGGCCATAAACTACATCCGCAGGGTTAGGTGATAGCCTGGGACCAGCCTGGCATCTAAAATGGCTGCCGTGCACGACAAAATTGTGGCATTCGAAAAAAGGCAAGATGGCGCAGCCGCTGGAAGAGATGTATCAACATATATCAGCCTCCTCAGCCACCCTCAGGAAACATAGGGGATTAGGATACGTCTCCCGCACCCCCTTATACCTAGTACTTTAATTAACGAAGCACAAAATGGCGAATTCCCGTTTCGCTACCAGTTTGCGGCCCAGTTCGCGGCCCGTGAAGCGCTTCTACCGTGAAAAATCATTTTTTTTTTATTTTCCCCACGGGACCCTTTAATAACCCCAACAACATTCCTAGGGGGTCAAGAGGGGGATACCTTGCCCCCTTTCATTAAATTCCCCCTTAGTTTTTCACCTTTTCTTCTCTCTCGATCCTACCGAGAGACAAGATGGCGGCCGCTCCGGACTGTCACGCAGCAAAAAAAAAAAAAAGCTCACGCACAGCCGCTGGAAGAGATGTATCAACATATATCAGCCTCCTCAGCCACCCTCAGGAAACATAGGGGATTAGGATACGTCTCCCGCACCCACTTATAACTAGTAATTTAATTAACGAAGCACAAAATGGCGAATTCCCGTTTCGCTACCAGTTCGCGGCCGCGCTTCTACCGTGAAAAATCATTTTTTTTTTATTTTCCCCACGGGACCCTTTAATAACCCCAACAACATTCCTAGGGGGTCAAGAGGGGGATACCTTGCCCCCTTTCATTAAATTCCCCTTTCGTTTTCCACCTCTTCTTCTCTCTCGATCCTACCGAGAGACAAGATGGCGTCCGCTCCGGACTGTTTAGAATGTTGACAGACACCGGAGAGCCAATCAGCTATCTGCGCGCAAAGTTCCGATAAGCGAAAAGTAAGCGGACCGGATCGCTGCCCAGAGCGCTGTTACAGATATATATCTTGGTTTGAACGTTAATTTCTCAAAAACTACTGGAGCACATATATTGAGACCTAGCAAAGGCACATCGGGCTAACAGTCCCTACAATTTTGCCAAGTTTCGTGCAAATCCATTCAGCCGTTCGAGCTAAAAGTGAGTCCAACCGCCCTATGGAAAAATGAATGGAAAAAACGCGTTTTGGGACCCCCCTTTTTTCTCAGCCCCCCCTTGACGAAACTCCACCAAATTTTCAGGGGCTGCTCAGAAACAAAATGTGCCATTTTCCTGAAAATTTCAGCCGATTCCGTCCACAAACGCAAAAGTTATTAGACATAGAATTTTCAGAAATCCCATAGGGAATTAATCCTAACTATATATACCTACTGGCGATAGCCAGTAGGTAATATATATATATATATATATATATATATATATATATATATATATATGTATATATATGTATATAGAAATGTTCCTGTTCCCGTCAATGGGTGACGGAAGCACACCAGGTGCGGACCTCCAGACCAACCTCGTAACTGCAGTGAAAGGATTCAAATCCTCAAGTAGGTGGCAGAGTGAAGTTTTTATTTAAATTCAAGGACAAATGTCCATTCGACAATGCGTTTCACTCCTCTAGGGAACTTGATCATATATATATATATATATATATATATATATATATATATATATATATATATATATATATATATATATATATATATGTATGTATGTATGCATGTATGTATGATTGTGTGTGTTTGTGTGGTTTACTTGTCTTATTATACTTTCCAAGAGTCTTTAAGGCATCCAGGGCATGTGTGGTAAAGACATGTGTTGTGTAATGTCATACGACCCTCTAATCCCCATTCTTTCACTTCGCCAACTGAAGGCTTTTCACTGAAAGCTTACCACACACAGCTGCGGGCAGGGAGTCTAAAGGTCCCTTGCCCATTTTACAGGTTCCCGTCTTCCCTTCTTCAGCCTCAGTGCAGGCATCCAGTCCCAGACTTCTCAGTTGTGCATACAGTCTTTTTTTTTAGACAGTGGTTGAAGGTGGGTCCCGAAGTCTAATTTTTGGGGATCAGCACTTACTTTCCCTTATGAGCTTTGACACTGAGCTATAGAGCGAAAAACGTATAAGCAGAAAAAAGTAGGAAGAGAAAAATGGAAAAACAGTGACAAAGGGAGAAATCAGGGATGTTAAATTACTTGAAAGAGTGCAATAAAGAGGCTGGGAGTTTTTGGAGGCATTCAATAGCACCAGCTGTGTGCTTTTGAACAAAACTTTGGGCACCAACACTTATTCTTTTACAAATTAGCACTGTGTATGTACAGTAGAATTGCACTCTGTGGACTATGCGACTGGCAGAATCCTCTGGGTATCCACTCCTGACTCAAAGTCCTCAGCCTAAAAAGAACAAACTGCACCAATGCACACCATTGCTCCCCATGCACGTCTATGTTTACTGTACTACCTCCCGCTTGCTGCCTCGTCCTACGTGCTTTGAGCACCTGGCCGGATGAAAAAACTGTTCAGGACCAGGCGCTTCTTCTCACCGACAGTGCACATTATCCAGTTTATGTAAACAGCTGCAGGCAATTAACCATTACACTTATAACGTTGTCATCTCAATTAGGAAAATCAGTATCTGTTAAATACTTGAATCAGATATTAGTTGGGTTTGAGTATTGTGACTGTCAGCGGAAAACATTGTCCATATTAAGCAGCAACCTGAGCAAATGACCATGTAGGTGAGGCAATATACTTACACATATGTCTAATGGGTAGCAACATGTACATAGGTACCTGATAGGCCTGCGTGGCCGGTTTGGGTAAGAGCGATGGGGAGGGGTAGGGAGGAAGTAGACAGACGACGGAACAGGGAAAACAAAATAAAAAAAGAAATAAAACTACTTACCTTGCGCTGGCCACATCACCGAGTCGGCGATGCGGCAAGCACAAGGTAAGTGGTTTTATTTATTTATTTTATTTTCCCTACTCCGTCGTCTGTTGACAGACTCCCCACCATACCATCGCTCTTACCTGAAATGGCTGTGCCTGCTGATAGGGATGGCACATGGTCATGTAGCACATAAATATATTTCCCATCTATTTGTTGGTTGTGTTTCTTTCCTTATATTTATTTACAGAGTTTAAATGTTTCCTATTCAGGGCTTCTAAATTGTGCACATGGTAATGTCCAAGTAAATGCTATTTAAAGCTAGTCACCCTACTCTCTCCTCTTAAACAACCTGTCCTTCATACTTTCTTATTCAAATCTCATTCCCTACCTTCTTACCACTGCCTCAAACCCTTCCCCTCTCTCCTGTAAAACCCCTCTCCCACATACCTCTGTCATGCATCTCACACTGTTCTCCAAGGCACTTTTCTCTTTCTCCTCCCACCCTCGGTTTCATGTGTTCATTTGACGTCTCACTTGCCTTACAGGCTCTCAATCTCAGAGCAATTTGTCTCAATCCTCTTTCACGTTTAGCTATTCCAATCTCCCCTTCACTTCTGCTTCATCATCTCTTTTGCATGTGGTTACCTCTCCCACATTCTCTCTAATATCTTGCTCATACACTTTCACATCACACCCTTCCCTTATACCTTCTCTTAAATCTCCCACATGCTTTCACTGGACACCCTCTTCTTCATAGCCCTTCTCCACATGCCTGCCCCTCGAGCCTCTCCCTCTGTTACTCAGTTACTCATGTCCCCTCTTGTTCCTGGCTCATACACTGTCCTACTCATATCCTCTGTCATATACCTCCTACCCCTTCCTGTCCCTCTCTTGCTTCAGTCATTCATACCTCTTATACCTCTCTTCTGCCCTCAACTTTGCCCACTTCACATCTCTCCTTTGCAACCTCTCACATCTCCTCCTATTTTCCCCTCCCAATCACTCTCACTCATAAAATAAACGCATGAGGACCTCATTCCCACCTCACATGGCTTGAGGGCATATCCTACCCAAACAGTGAATATACATCTGCAGCCGCTCCACCAACCACCTCGGTTCAATTAAATGCAACCTGAATGCATATTACTTCCTACAAAAAGGTCTCTGTCACTCACCCATTATATGTCCATCACCGCTCTCTAACCGTAAATATAATTAATCAAAAAAACACTCTCTTGTATCCAAGTAGCCCTACCAAACACAGGACTTAAAGCCTAATTTGGAGTTTTGCGGACAGGATACTCTTTCACAAATGGGGGATGTCCCGACCGCTAAATTACAAGTGAATTATAGGTATGGTGCTTGTAAAACGGCTGACGGATATGCACCACGTTTTTACTGTCTATCCCATCTGTCAAACCCTAAAGAAAGCTCTTAGTTCTCTGTCAACAAAATATGCAACCCCCCCATCCTCTGACATTTTTAGGATTTCAGTGTCAAAGCCCATTACCATATTTACCCTCTACACGAGCTCACTGACCACACCCCTTCCAGCAACACATATATGCCCTTAACTCAGTGCCTACAACTCCTCTTCAAACACCTGCATATACACAATTATGTCCTGATCCCAACCTCCACTCCAAAGGGATGAACACAATGTCTAAGTACTCTTCATGATTCATCTCCATCCGCCCCTCACACCCTGACACCTCTCTACAATAGCAGCTACTCACAAGTCTCTTGACACCGGCAACAGCTTCACAGATACACACCTACATTAGGCTCCACATTTCCCAGACCACTGGAAGCTGTAGTAATCCTATTCACTGTACTTGAAAGAACTATGCTCCTTTGGAAAAATGTGGCTGCTCCAATGTGAACCCTAACTCACACAACATCAGTCTCCATCTGAGGCGGAAGCCGGAGGACTGTGACCTTTAGACTTTTAAAACTGTTTAGACTTTTAAAAAATTGTTATCTCGTGCTCTTGTGTGTGATTTAAAACCTGAGAGCTCACCTGTTTATAGCGCTAATCCCTTCACGCTGACACAGCCCTCCTCGTTCTTCCCTGAGACAGCGACCCTCGCTGAGACAGGGAAACGCCCAAGGCGGTAGCCACGCCCACAGCGAGGCCACGCCCACCCTCAAGCACTACAAATACGCTGAGAACAAGCGGTTTGTTATTACTTTGTTTGATTCCTCTGAGGCGGAAGCCGGAGGACTGTGACCTTTAGACTTTTAAAAACTGTTTAGACTTTTTAAAAATTGTTATCTCGTGCTCTTGTGTGTGATTTAAAACCTGAGAGCTTACCTGTTTATAGCGCTAATCCCTTCGCGCTGACACAGCCCTCCTCATTCTTCCCTGAGACAGCGACCCTCGCTGAGACAGGGAAACGCCCAAGGCGGTAGCCACGCCCACCCTCAAGCACTACAAATACGCTGAGAACAAGCGGTTTGTTATTACTTTGTTTGATTCCTCTGAGGCAGAAGCCGGAGGACTGTGACCTTTAGACTTTTAAAAACTGTTTAGACTTTTAAAAAATTGTTATCTCGTGCTCTTGTGTGTGATTTAAAACCTGAGAGCTCACCTGTTTATAGCGCTAATCCCTTCGCGCTGACACAGCCCTCCTCGTTCTTCCCTGAGACAGCGACCCTCGCTGAGACAGGGAAACGCCCAAGGCAGTAGCCACGCCCACAGCGAGGCCACGCCCACCCTCAAGCACTACAAATGTGCCGGCCATACCAGCGCAGCAGACGAGCGCAGCGGGAGCGCCGTTTGCGCGCCGAAGGCGCGCCTAAGGCAAGCCCGTCTGCGCCCGTCCGTGCACGACCGGGCCTAGGGCCAGACTCTATGCCTGTCCCTGCCGCCACAAAGGTAAGCTACTCGCGCAGAGAGCTTCTCAGCCTCAGACCCACTAAAAACAGTACATGTCATGTAATGCATGATCCCAATGGTTCTTTTACCAGCTGTAACAACTGCAAACCAGGAAAGCTACTCCTTCCTAAACCCTCTGTTCCACCCCCTGTCCTTAAAATTTTGACACTCAATTGCAGATCGCTTCCTAAGCATGCCCTGCTCATTAATCATCTCATTGTCGACCTTAATCTGGACATACTTTTCCTTACTGAAACGTGGATCACTGAGCATTCCAATTCGGACATAGTACTGGCTTTACCCCCGGGCTTCCTTATCATGTCTCAACCACGCCCCTTAGGTAGAGGAGGTGGATTAGCCATCATCCACAGGGACCACTTCGCCTGTCGAATCAATGAGATTGCGACCCAGGAATCAGAGAGTTGCCTCTTCACGATCCAGCTATCCTCGACTAGCTCCCTGTCAGGCCTCTTGGTGTATCGGCCTCCCGGCCACTTCGGCCCCTTCGGGCCGCCCTTTTGGAAACTGTTTCTTCCTCGGCCCACCTGACATCTAACTTCCTAATAACAGGAGACCTAAACATACATTTCGATGATCCACTTGATATAGGAGCATCCGACCAAATTTGTGACCTGGCGGCCTATGGCCTTCTCCTTGCCAATACCGGTCCAACACATACGAAAGGGCACCTACTGGACCCGGTGTTTTCTAACATCCCCTCTCTCCAATTCATAAATTCCCAACCACTCCCGTGGACGGACCATTTTTTGGTCACGATCCACCTTCCTGGGGCATTCAAGAAACCTCAAAAACCCACTACCTTCACCAGAGACAGATGGTGGGCCAGACTCTCGGTGGAGGACTGGTCCAAAGCTCTGGACTCCTCGACCCCTAGTCTCGTGGAGGACTCTTCCATCACTGATATCCAATTCAGAGAATGGATCTCCTCCTCCCTTGACAGTATCATCCCCATAAAAAATCGTGAGAACAAAAACAGGATAAAGGGCCATGCCCCATGGTACACTTCTGAACTCTGAGACCTCCGCAAAGAGTGCAAAAAGGCTGAGAGACAGTGGAGAAAGGACTGGCTCCATAGTAATAAAGACATTTACCACAGCTCGGTAAGACGCTACAAATCGGCCCTAAAACTAGCCAAGGCCGCATTCTACGCCCTCCCACTCTCCCTTAGGCAGGAACATAACCATCTCAGATTTAGGAAAAGACTGAAGACCCTACTCTTCCCTTGAGCGCTCCCCCACTTGACTTCCCACCTTTCCAGGATGTGTTCACCAGCGCCGGGATGCCTAAGGGTAGCTGAGCGCTTTACAAAACCCAAATCAATCAATCAATCAATCAATCAATCAATGATAATAGAATAAAAAATGCCACTAATTCTGCTAAAGAATCTTACCTGATAGTCAAAGAACTACTTAATATTCCTATGGCATCCGCTGCTTACCCCCCTCCCCCGGACAGAAGTAAGGACCTAGCCACCTATTTCGACTCAAAAATTTCGTGGATACTGGACTCCCTCCCCACTATCAGCCCTCATAATCACGCTGATATAGAGGCCTGCACTAACAGCCCGCGGCTGCCCTCCTTCAGAGCAGTCTCCCTCACTGAGGTCACCTCCACGCTGGCCAAAATGAAAAGCGGATCTCCCCTTGACCCGGCCCCAGCTAGACTTTTAAAATCTGTGTCTCCCAGCATAGCCCCCATCATCAGGGATCTCATTAACACCTCTCTCTCCCAAGGCACAGTGCCTCCCAGTTGGAAGAACGCTGTTGTCAAGGCCCTGTTGAAAAAGCCCCAACTGAACCCGGACGACATGGCCAACTACAGACCCATATCGCTCCTTCCTTGTGTCAGCAAGATGGCTGAGAAATTAGTTAATGTGCAACTTTCCCAATTCCTTGAGACTAACAAAATCCTGCGTCAATCCCAAACAGGATTCCGGCCCGGCCAGGGCACGGACACTGCCCTCCTCTCCGTCATCGAGGAGGCAAGGTGCATCCTGGATTCAGGAGGATCAGTGGCAGTGATCCTCCTGGATCTCAGTGCCGCCTTTGATACGGTGGATCACCGTGTCCTTCTCCATCGCCTGGCCAGGGCAGGAATTGTGGGAACTGCACATGCATGGATTGACTCCTTCTTATCCGGTCGCTCATTTCAGGTGTGGGACGGCAACTCACGCTCAGACCCACTCCCACTCACAAGTGGAGTTCCTCAGGGGTCTTCGCTTAGTCCCACCCTGTTTAATGTTTACATGGCCCCCCTTGAAGATGTCGTGACTCCTTACGGGATAAAAATAGTAAACTATGCAGACGACACTCAACTTGTCGTCTCTCTTTCTCACCTGGATAAACACCCAGACAGCCTGCTGAACTGTCTCCAGGATATTCACACCTGGATGTGCGAATCCTCCCTGAAGCTGAACGGTGCAAAAACCGAAATCATGCTTCTGGTCAATAAATGGTCCTCCATCCCTCCATCAGTTTGGCCGGACACCTTTGGTGATATCCCCACACCAAAAAAAGAAATTAAAACACTAGGAGTCTGGCTGGAACCTGACCTCTCCATGAAGACCCAGGAAGCCAAAACCGCTGGAACATGCTTTGGCCTCCTGCGGTCAATTCGCAAGATTCTCCCTCTCCTTCCCCCCCTATCCAGGAAACTACTGGTTCAAGGGCTCATCTTAGCCCGGCTTGACTATAGTAACGCCGTCTACCTCGGCGCACCTGAATTCACCCTGGCCAAACTCCAACGGGCACAAAACGCTGCGGCGAGGCTCATTATGAACCTCCCTCCCAGAGCCTCTGCCAAACCTGCCCTCAAGGCTCTGCACTGGCTTCCTGTTCGCCAGCGAGTAGAGTTTAAAGCCTTGTGCACCACCCCTAAACTCATCAACGGTGTTGGCCCAGCCGCCCTGAAAGACATGGTCATCCCCTACAAAGCCCCCAGAATCCTTCGCTCAGACGGCGAACATCTGGCCATAGTCCCAAAATTTAAAAAGGCTCGCACCGGTGGCCGTCGCTTCTCGGTCAAAGCCTCCGCAGGATGGAACGCACTTCCTCGCAATTTGCGTCTGGAACCCTGTCACGCCCTCTTCCGAAAAAAACTAAAAACCTTCCTGTTCCCCAAATAGTTCCCCCGGTCTTCCTCTCCTGGATCTCACAATTTTACAGCGTGGGGATGCCTACGGGTCACCAGGCGCTCTATAAATCATTAAAAAAAAAAAAATCATATTGATTCTCAATACAACAGCATACAACCTTAGAACTGCAGGCACACTCACATTCATTAGATAGCATCATCTTAGACCACCCAGGCATCACAGTCCTAGGATATTTCAAATCACATTTTCACATGCAAAGAACACAACAACATGATCTCCTAAAACCAGTCTTGGTTCCTTTGCGACTATCAGGGGAAATACAACTTCCTTGGGACCAGTAGAAAGCGTGTGTCACTGTCAATTAAGAAGCTGCTGGTGAGCAAAGAAAAGTGAGCAAGCCTTTTATCCAGTGTAGAGCCGCAGGGGAAACCATTAATAAAGAGCATAATACATGTCAGTGAAGAAGGCGAAGGAGAATCTCACTGGGAAAATAAAAGTTAATTAGCATAGGGAGATATCACACAATATCACCGCACAGAGGTGCATTCATTGCTATGATTTTTGTTTTCGGGTAATTCATTTAACAGGTAATCAAAGGTAAGTATAAAGTACACGTTATTTAAAAAAAATACAGGGAAGCTTAAGGGTTTCAAGACACACTTCTATTGAAGCACTCGCCATTGCAAACCCCAGGGAATGGTACATGAAGGTTATTGCTGAAGAAAAATAAACTCCTCGGCTTAGTCCTGATTCTGAACACTGCAGTAACCCCGATGTGGCTAAAGAAACAGTAGGGGTGGGAGTAACTTGCATAATTCAGTGTAGTGTAATCACACGGCATAACCAGAGAATTCCGCGAGATTACGGTTAACTACGCAAGAAGAAGAATTCTTCGTTTAGCAGTGGCGTCACTAGGGTTGGTGTCACCCGGTGCGGGTAACTCATGGAGTCACCCCCTCACGACTTAACGCATGGACCTCCTCCGCTCCGAGTCTGCCAGTGGGCACAGTTGGCAAATAACGGGACCATGCAGAATCCTTAGTAACGTTTGTAAATGTAATTTGTCACACCCCAATTTGAGGGGATAGCGAAGTCTATAATCATTGCTCCTGAGGAATGGGCAGCCCTGCTAGCCCCGAGGAGACGGCTTCCCCCTCATTTCATGGCGAACCTGGTGGTTTAACCAGGATTTACTGGTGAATGCGTTTCTGCCAGGCAGCTCTTCACCATGGTTGCGTCGTGTGACAATGACACCGTAGTTGAGCCTCCCACCCAGGCTTGGACATCGGGGGGAGCTGCTCCTACAAGCTATTCCAAATAAAGGTCTCAGTTCAATAGCGCATAAATGCCCGATAAAAGACAGCCAAATATAGTCCCTGCCCCCCTTCCTGTACTGTGACGGGAGTGACAGAAGTAAATGGTCTGAAAAATGATAGAGCCACAGATTCACCCCTTGTGTCGTCTTCACATTTCAATTTACAGATGGCTGCCAGTGGCAGGTCCCATGATAGTGAATCTTACAGCACATTTTTCATTACACATTAAAATTGTATCAACTTTCAAAGCACAGCAAATAGTAGATGGTGACTTTAAAGAACATCAGGTTACCCGCCCAATCCTATGTACCCATAGACATTCTTTCAGAGAGCACCGAAAATAGACACAAGTATTGAATCAGAGAGAGAACAAAGTAAAAGTGAGACCAGCCCCCACATGGTGTGTAGCGAGCAAGCGCAGTGAGCAACCACTACTAGGGGGAGTTTGAGGGGGTTACACTTCTCCCCTCCCATGAAAATTTGGGAGACACAAATGTCAAAAACAAAGCTTTTTTCAACACATATTAGATTGATAATTGATTTAAGGTTATAATGAGTTATTGACAGTAAAATGTATTCAGAAAGTGGCCGTGGGATATGCTTCTAATAGCAGAATGTCCCCAAATATGATAAAATGTGGAAGCACAAGCCATTTCTCTCTGAGCCGTGGAGTTTCTGTCATCATTCAGTACTTCTCCCTTTTCCACAACAGCAGTTAAAACATGAATGGCTAAATATCCTAGTTTGCAAAAGTTTTCTAAATAATAATGGCTCAGCCATATTTGCCTCATAATGCAAGATGATGTGATCATTTCAACTAATAAATTGTTTGTAGCTCAAACGTATCAAAAGTTAAGAAAAAATGTGACTTGTGTTGCTGCGGAGTAGATGACATAGCTCAATTTTCTATGTTAGGATTTTAACTTATAAACTGCAAGTAACAAAAGGAACGCTCTGACAAAAACAGCTGCCCACCACCCACTGGCCTATTTACATGATTATGTGTACTTTGTGATCCACATGGTACATGTTCTTTGCAGCAGGTACATTAACACTCTGAGCTACCTTTCCATGAGTCAAATCTTCCATTAGACAAAATTCCGATCTCTCTCTAGGAAGAACATTAATCACCAGTCATCATGACATTTTTGTTGTTACCGAAAATTTCTGGAGGGCAGGGAGGAGGCACTGGTTATTAAGGCTGGCTGAACTTGGTTCCCCAGTTTCAAATTCAGCAGCTCCTCTGCCCATAGTGCCACATCCTCTCCCCCACTGAACGCCATACTGCAGTGCCCCACTGAGAAAAACTCAGACTGCCTTCAACTACAACCCAATTGTTGCCACTGCGCTACAAACACCTGGATGCGACTCAATTACGCACTAGGCAAGAAGAGCAATATGTGGCCTACAAAAAAATGTGACAGCATCCTGGAAAAAGCAAACAATCAAAGGGAATGCAAAATGTTGCAAACCATGTGAAATGTAAGCAGGAACAACCTGGCTACCTTAACGCTTTTACACTCAGTGTTCAGAAATTAGTACTTTTGCCTGAAAAGTTAAGGACATGACTCGGGGCCCTGAATGGCCCATTTCAATGGCCATTGCTTATATCCTTACAAAATGTAAGCAGTATTTATGGTAAAAAAGACATCTGTACATGCAGAGCAGCAGTACAAATTTAGTTTTTGAATCCTCACATTGCAGTACCTCCAAGATTGGTGGACTAGTTCCAAGCCCACTGAAAACAATGCCAAGACAACAAAAATAGTGCTTCACTGGCAAACTCTGTAAAAGTGGCGCTAAATGTAATTGGGTGTGAATAAAATCTATCTAGCCAGTTTGCTACCACTAGTCTGTCTTACTTTATTTAGTTATTTCTTTTTCATATTTTTTTACTTTTATTCCCGATGCTGCACTTTGGAATTAAATGTCAGAAAAATACATTGATTTCCAGCAAGAACTACAACCCATTACAGGCAGTGGGCAAAAAGAAAGTAAAATAGCAGCTCCTAACAGCGTGGAGAACTCAAAGGCAAATCAGCAGGGCATTCCTTTGGCACTCATGATGAACCCCGCAAGGCCGCAAAAACTATCATCTGCGTCACTCGCAAAGTAAAAAGAAAAAAGAAGAGCAGCCTGTGACTGTGTTATTTGTGTGTGCCCTCCCTTCCCCCCACCCCACCCTTGCCGGTCTGGACAGAGAAACTCGCTGACTTACCTGTCCTGTTGTTAGACGGGGGAGGGAGGGGTGAGTGGGGGGGGATCTACATCGGTCACGGTGGCCGGGGAATAAAATTAAATTATGGCGGACCCCAACTTAACTGGCGGTCAAGTCAAGACGTGCCGCCTCTGATCCTCCTGCTGCAGTGCAGGCCAGTCACGCGCACTTAGGGCCCAATGCTGCGCATGCGGATTTAGAATCAGGAATGAATGGCATGACATCATCCGCAATCCGCCTGTACGCGGGCGGCAGGCCTAAGAGGTGCGCTGACGTGGCGTAGGAGGAGACAGTGCGCACTGCGCCCAGGCACCTACTTCAGTCCTCCTGAGCTGGAAAGTAAGGTTGCAAGTTGCTGTGAGACAACTGACTGAACTTGCACGTACGTTGCGGTTGCAACGTTGTTTACTATTTTGACTGCAAGCTAGTCTGCACACTGTTTACAGCACACACTGCTGCTAACCGCCTTGGTGTCACCCCAGTGGGATGGTGACACCCGGTGCGGGCCGCACCCCCCGCACCCCCCCTAGTGACGCCAATGCGTTTAGCACAATTTTTTAATACAAAACTGCCCCCTCGGGTCCAAAATGAGTAAGAGAACACCTTTCGCACTTAAAAATAGAGCTAAATGCAACCAGAATACAAATGGCGAGCGTGAGCAGGTGCTCGTGCTTGCTAAATGTGCTCTTGAGGTAGAAATCTCCCCCAATTTAATCCCAGGATTTTGCGCTTTTTTCGTAGCACACAATGCACCCTTGTCTCTAAAATGGATGTGAGGGTGTATTTTGTGCTGAGGAACAGTATTAAATACTGTAGCACATGAATAGCAAGCAGCAGCTCGCGCTTATTTGATGTGCTCTTGTTGTAGGATTCCTCCCTCAAATTACTCATAATTAGATGAGCAGGAGTAATTGTGTAATCTTCTGTTAGTTTGCATCAACGAGTAATGCAGAATTACTGAAACTACTCTGATTACTCTGGCGTAATTGAAATTACGCCTGGGCCTAAAAAAAGAAGCCCTTATCAAAATTACGAGAGCAGCAGGAATACAGAAAATTGAGAGTAATTCACCTTGATAACTGGTAAATTAATTTGCAAAAACACACTGCAGTTTGTTTGGAAACACTAATTTCTGCATGTAATCCCCAAAATCTTTTAATTGGAAATAGCCCCACCCTTTCATAGTTAATAAAAATCCTGGTTGTCTTCTGGGGTGAAGTGGAAATAACAGGAAGAAAACGTCTGGTAATGGGCCTCTATATAAGTTAATAACAGGGAGAGGGGAAATGGTTGGACACTGGAAATAGTGACAATAATAACAAGATTGTGGGCATAAGTAGAGACGAATTGAGGAAGAAAAGTTAGAAAGTATTTGAGTACTCAAGATGTGGTTACGGGCATCGATTTGTAAAGTCCAAGGAGTACCTGTAGACTGTAATGTGTGTGCCTTTTTCCTGTAATATACTTTCAAAGGATGCTGGGGTTATAAACAGAAGTGTCTGGCCTGAGATGTGGAAAATGTTGACGCCTTTGAAGATGTGTGTCAAGTAGAGTTGTCCATGTACAATGTTACTGCAAGGCTGAATATCCTGGGTTGTGAAATGCAGATAGGTAGCCATTACTTCAAGTGTTTACTGAATGCACGACTACCTTTCACACTTTCACATGTTAATTCATGTAGAATGATAAGGAAGTTGTTGGTTCCTCAGGAGTGGAATGCTAACATACGCTAGATTACCAGTTGAATTTTGGTCGTTTTTATACATGATACAGTGGTCCTTTTCAGGCCTCTTACTGGTAACTGTAAAGGAAGTATTGAAGTTGGTTATTACACAGAAGGGCTAGGAGATGGTAAGAATGGCTGAGAGGGTGGACAAGCCGGGAGATATGGGATTTAAGAATTGATGTGTTGCACTTTACTGTGTGTGGTAGTGTTTTCAGCATGAGGCTTCAATGAAGAGTGTTATTTAGAATGTATCTAGATGTTAGTCTAGAAATTCCCGTGGAAATGAGGCAAACATTAAAAAGTCTGTGGAGAAAAGGTAGTGGTATGATGGGTTATTTTGGTTGTGTTCGCCTATCATTGTTTGCCTTGTTTTCGGCTCTCCTTCATCTTAAGTTTGTTAGTGTCCCTTGTGTTTTTCTGTCGGATATTTTAGTTTTATTGTTTACTAAAGAGAGAACATTGAAGAAGCTGCTGTATTACCTTTTGAATTTCTTGTGCATTTGAATGTTAAGGGGTCAGGCAATGAATGTGTTGTCTGTTGTACAAGGGATGTTCCAATTGTTTGGGGAAGTTACTTCTGTCCAGTGTTCAATATAATAAAGAAGTGACATTCGTCTTAAAATCAAATGATTATTTCCAGAACCATGCCATGATCTGATGGTGTATGGGAACCACAGTACTTGTTATTTTTTGTAAGCCCAAATCTTTAATTTCTCTGGTGGACAATTGATCTAACACGACACCGAAGTCCACCATAGCTTAGATGACATCAATGAATTCCAAGCCTTTCCATCCAACCTTCAATATTTACTATCATGTCTCCTCAACATGGAGAAATATGAACACGTCCTTCCATTTTGAATCATATCTATCAAGCTATAATTCCATGATATTAGAAGCTAATAGCAAGCACTTGTTCAACAAATCTTGCCAAGGGGAACTGTTGAAGGTGATGACTCCAGTAGGTATTGTGAGTTCCCAGGCTTTAGTGAGAATGATTATTCAGTGACTGACTGGTTGTGGGGTAAAGACAAGCAACCATCAACTCTCTGTGTTGCCTAAAGGTGTTGAAATTCTGCCTCATTGGATCTATTTTTTGTCCATTAAACATTTGTTGAAATGGGGTTCGTCAGCACTAACAATCACCAAGCCTGCCTCTGCCAAAGGGATTCTGCGCACCTTAGCATAGGTTGTTAGGAACAAAGGTTTAACAAATGTCCCAAAGGTAAAGCACTGGACCGGGGATGCTGGTTCACCTAGACAAATAGAAACAGTACAAGTTTAGAAAGCGCTAGGCAATGTCTTCGACAATATTCTACCAAATCAGCCTGTACAAACACGGTACATAGCCATATGTAAGTTTAGTCCTCTCTCTTTGGTTGCAGGGAGAGATCTCAGGGTCTTTCGGAAGATGATCGGCACGCGAAATACACAAGCAAACCCACAAAGAGTCACAGAAATGGATCAATAAGAAATGTCCAGAGACTTCAAATGTAAAGTAAGAATTGTATGGAAAAAACAAACAAACATTTAACTGGACCGCAAAGGAGAAAATGTTCTCTCCATGCGAGCCAACTCGTGTTAATGACAAAATCAGAACATTCTTTAGGACAAGGATGGAGTGAGGCTGAGTACAGCTGCCAGAGTGAGGCCAGCAAGGAAATGAATGTCACATATTGATGCAGAAGGTGCCCTTTGAAAAGAATCCCATTTGTGTATTAGGCAAAAATTCCTCCGTCCAACCACACAAACATGTTCTCTGCTTTTATAAAGTGCTACCCAACAACAATCCTAAAGGTTGGCTAGGGTGACAGATGACTCTTTAATTCAACTGCATGAAAGTCACAAAAGGTGGTGCTCAATAAGCCATGAGTTCATCGAAAAGGAGCGTCCATACATTTGTTGTAGATTCTCTGAACCCAAATGAAGCAGCCAGCACTCTGGCGCAGCTACTGAGGTCTGACAGATTTGTAGCCAAGAAGTAATCTTCTTTTGGCACTCTCCCAGTGAAGATGCAATTTCTCTAGCTCATAACTAGGGCCTTAAATGCTTATATAGTATGGTAAAGGGGGTTAAAAGAATGTCCTAATTTTCTACTGAGAGACGTACTTTCTCCTTCAGACCAATGCACTAATGTATGACAGAGAGAGAATTTTAATAGAGTAGGTCTACGTATTGTACCCTAATCTGTCTCTCTCTATGAAAGCTAATGTAAAGCCCTTCGCAGGGTCAAGAGAGATCAAGCTTTTGAAGGTGAGGATGTGGCCTAATGGCTAGAGCAGTCAACCTCAAAGCTGGAGAACCAGGTTTGAGTCTCGGCAGGGACGCTCAACATCCTGTGATACTGGGCAAATCACTTGGGGCTAGATGTAGGTAAATCTAATTTACCGATTCATAAATACCGAATTTTACCGATTCGGTATTTATGAATCGGTAAATTAGAAGAAAGCAGATGTATGTAATTTTTAAAACACAATTACTGAATCTGTAAGATTCGCTATTTCCGATTCGATATTGCGCATTGATTCCTATGGGCCTTGAAGCCCATAGGAATCAATGGGAAATACCGATTCGGTATTTACCGAATCGGTAAATACCGAATCCTACAAGGGTGCAGGGGGTGTCACTTTGACACCCTCTGGCACCCCAAGTACAGGCTTGTGTGACATATGGCACACATACATGCCCTAAGGGCATGTCTGTGTGTCACATGGCACAGGTGTGCATGCACAGATGTGCATGCACACCTGAATTCTGTATTTTACCACCCAATAGGATTGGGTGGTAAATACCGACTCCTAAAGGACCTGTGGCCCTCTGTGAAGTGCCACCTACATATTGATTTACAGAATCGGTAAATTTACTGATTCGGTATTTTACCGATTCTGTATATTTACCGATTCGGTAAATTTACCGATTCTGTAAATCAGATGCCCCCTACATCTCAAAAGCCAAATACCGGTCGGAAACGGCCGAAATCGGGTGTTTCGGACCGGTATTAAGGCTCCTACATCTGGCCCTTAATTTCCTCGTACCTAACAAAAAATGAATGTGTCCATCTGTAACGCAACTGTTGCTCATGTAAAGTGCTCTGATACCTTTGGGTCGAGTTTGCTTTATACATAACTAAAAAAAAAGGTATTGCTCCACTCATGCCACCGTAGTGTCTCAAATAATGAAATGAAAGAGAAGGATGTTAAGCCAAGCTGGGTGTCTTGTCTTATTTCAAAGTCTCCTCTTTGCTTGAACAGAGCCCATTACCGATCACACAATGATCTTCATGAAACCTTCCATTCAGGGCAATCTGAGATTCTGCTAGATATGTCATCCCTCATATTCCAGAGAAAAAACTGCTTCTATGTATAAAGGTATGTCAAACAATACCAGTAATGTAACTATAGACAGATTTACGAAC
Organism: Lissotriton vulgaris; assembly: GCF_964263255.1. Classification (NCBI taxonomy): domain Eukaryota; kingdom Metazoa; phylum Chordata; class Amphibia; order Caudata; family Salamandridae; genus Lissotriton; species Lissotriton vulgaris. Next base: position 747,244,621 of record NC_141693.1, on the reverse strand, counting down.
GGTACAAACTACTTTATCCAACTCAAAGAATAAGCACGCATAAGTTTGCACAGCTACTGACATTTCTTCCTTATCCCTTTTTTATGAGCCCTCATGCACTGACTGGGATAGTTGTAGCTGAGCCATCTGGGTGGCATGGCTCTAGGAAACTTCACAAGGAATGAATTGCGTCCTGACATTGGTCTTAGTCCATTGTCATCTCCACCACCCAGATAGGGGTGAGTTGGGGATGATTTGAGAGTTCTGTCACTATGTAACAATGGGGCTTCGAGGCTCTCCAGCTCTTTAAATCGTTGTAATTAAGGTTCACCATCAATAGTCATCATTAATTTAGAACTAGTGCTTTATTTTTTGGCAACAGTCCTACTCCCTCAGAAAGTGCTTTCCCAACTTCCCCTAAATTAACAGTTTTTTATGTGTTGACATTACTGCACAACCATTAAAGATAATAACGATGAAGCAATAATTAGTTTAAATAGCCAATGTTAAAAACATGCACTGTACATACATAGCTTTATTCTTCAATCGAGTTATCTCAAAAATAATATTTTCATTCTGAATGTGCATTTCCTTTTATAACAATCTTTCATTCAGTCCAATATGCTTTTGCTTATTTTGGCATTCCTAATATGCTAGACTCTGATTGTTTCAAAATATAATTATGTAGATTTTGAGAAACGATGATAACAGTAAATATACATCTTTAATAAGGTTTGAAAAATTCTAAATTTTCTGGTTTACATTCGCACATAAAAGGCAAAAGAAATGTCAAGAGATTTGAACATTTTTCATGAACATGTGTGTAGTATTTTGCAGTATGCATTTCAGGTGATGAATATTCTCTATTTATCAGTTCTGACTAGCAGGAGTGAAATATAAGCAGTGTATTGTAAACAATGTTCCTTGTCAATTCTTATACTAATTGAAGAAAACATTACATTATTTGAACTTTCCTATAAGTTTGGTGTGCGGTTCATTTCATCATAGTGCAACCTATTTACAGTTCCCCCACAACTGTTTAATAGTGACATCAGTACCTTGTAGATTTGAGATGTCATTTTTGTGATACTACTTATTTATGAGGAGCACTTTGAGCCAAGGGTTTCTCTAACTTCATATATAATCTGTCGAAATTCAAATAGGATCTTATTTGGGAAGATTGATAATTGTTTTATAATTTCAACTCTATTTTCTACAATCAGAAATATATACAGTTTATTACAATTATTTAAAAGCAGGCAGAGAATTTTTTGTTACTTCATATGGATGATAGGTCATCTATTTTTAAAAAACAGTTACACTCTTTCTTTATTCCCTATAACTTAAATACTTGATTGATTTTATTGAAACATTTTTTTAAACTTGGGTGACTTATACTGGACATGAAAGATATTGACCTTTTCAGGAAAATTAGAGCTTGTAAATATAGGGCATGTTTTTCCTTGCACTGCACGGGTGCAATTATGAAATTTATTTTCTTTATAAAACATTGAGAAATAATACTTTTGCTATGTGAATATGCAAACTACTGCAGATGTTCTATCTATGTGTCCTTTATATTTTTTTACTTTATTGTTATATATCCTGGGTGTTCATACAATTCCCTTACAGTCTGGTTACTCTGGAAAACAATTTTACAAAGAAAACTTTAAATATTAGATGGTAATAAAGTTGTATGTGAAAGTCGATTTGGATTGTGTAATCATTTGTAAGAGATTTATCTAGCTAATAATAATGGTAGACACTGAATTGATCCAACAACCTACCTATTTCCTGCGATATGGATACATAGCTGTATTTTTAAAGTTCATTCAGATTCTCCAGAACACATACATTAAGGTATTTAGCTTTTGACGGTTTAAGAATAATGGGACTGATGCATTAAGATTTACATTAAGAAATGGTAAATAGGATCAAATACCGATTTGCAATTTGCAATTTCTTAATAGGAACCTACTAAAATGCATTCAGTAGAATTGGGTGAAATTTGCTCACAGACTTCTACCGAATGCATTGGTATTTTGTGAACCAACCTATGCATTAATAGGTTGGTTCACAAAATACCATTTCCAATTTGTAGTTTGTCACAACTCTACCTACCTCTTTAATATGATTGAGGTAGGTCGCAAAGTGAGAACCTCTTCTATTGGTTAAAGTCACAGTCATGGTGGCCCGTGCCACTATGTCTGTGATTGCTTTGAGTAAAGCAATTTAACAAAAAATGTAGCCCATCTACCCAACTGGACAACGGAATGCATTAAAAAAATGAATACTTTTATAAACAATTTTTACGCACAGGCAGTAGTCCCAAGGACCACTGTCTGCTTGTATAAAATGTTTTTGTATACATTCACTAAGGGGAAGGCCCCTATAAGGACCCCATCCTGTTTATGAATGCTTACCACCACTTTTGATTTGGTGGTGGAAAAAAGTATATATTGCGACCAGATGTTGGTGGAAAATCATTAATATATAAGCTAAAGAATCTTTATTTTGAAGGGATGCTCTTTACACTCCGCAACCAAATACCACATCTATATTTATTCTACAAGCCAAAATTACGATTCTCGTAACCAGTTACTGAATCACAAAAAAGGTTTGGTACATTTGAAAAAGCCATTTTTTGGTAACAAATACTGAAATTTGAGCATTGCCACCATAAAATTGCTTGATACATCAGTCCCAATCTTGGGTAGATCATGGTTTTATAAATAACCTCTGTTACTTCCTTATTCATTTTGACATGTTCTTAAATGTTCATGTTATATAAAGTATTTCAATATGATTTATTAGTAAATCTGTTTAAAATTACTGATTCAATTGTAGTTTATGAATTCAATGCTTTGGCCAATCTATATACATTGTCACCAGTTATAGTTAGCTATAGTAAGTATAGCTCATCCCGAAATTAACTATACCTCGCGTCCCCAACATTCACAGTTTTTTCATCAAAAATGTCATTTCAGATGTTGCAGTGATGTTATGAATGATGTCATTGAATATGTTAAGAGTGATATAATGTTTTCGATATATGCAGGTCAGGCACTCCCTGCAGGCGAATATTACGCCTGGTACACAGCTTCCGGAGTCCTCCCCCTTGAAGACAGATTATTAGACGGTCACCTTCCAGAAAAGGCTATCTCCCTCACATACAAAAAACGTATAAATCACGCCCCTCCCGGCCCCCTGCTTGCACTTCCGAGAAAGTGGGAGGCAGATGGACTCGAGATTGACGATGAAGAGTGGAGCGAAGCGCTCTCCTCCCCCAAAGAAATAGCAATATTGGCGAAATTGAGGTTGATACAAGTGAAAGTGCTCCATTGAGTCTATATATCTTGCACCAGACTGATGTTGATGGGTCGGAGTGAGGATGGGCTCTGTAGGAGACAATGTTTAGAGGTGGGGACGTTCTTCCGCATAATGTGGGAGTGCCCTTTGCTGCAATCCTACTGGAAGTGGGTACACAATTGTATATGTGTTGTCTGGGGGGTAGAATTGCGGCCAGCGGTTAAAAGGTGCCTCCTGAACATCTGGGAGCCCACGGATCTATCAGCAAAAGGCAGACTGTGGGTGGCACTGGGACTCACAATTGCTAAACGAAATATAGCACGCCTGTGGGGAGCGGTAACCCCTCCAACGCTCAGTTCATGGAAGAAGGACATGGACTGGTGCATGCTCCAAGAAAAGACAGTTTATGTGGCCTGGGGTTTCCCCCATAAGTGGGTAGCAATTTGGTCATATTGGAATAAATACCGTGGTAATCTGTGTGAACCTCCCTTGTCCCATCCCTTGACGAATCACCAGCACTGTAAGAGACTTATGCATTGCTAACATCTTGTATGCTATGACACCTGCTGTGACGTATTTGTATTGTGTTCTGTAAAGGTAACAATGTGATAACTGCAATCCCTGGATGTACTGACCACCAACTTTATTTTTGCTAATAAAAAAGAATTTATAAAAAAAAGAGTGATTTAAGGTAATTAGGAGGTAATTAGCTTTGCAATGCTAAGAAGCGAGTTTTAGTTACCTTAGGGCACGAGTTATAGATACTAGAGATAACAATACCTGGAGAATGTCAGTGTTTTTTAAATTTAAAACGTTATATTGGGACTGAAATTTTCACCTAACTACAAAATCACTTTCTAGTTGTTTGGTTACGTAAAGTAATATTTTATTACCATAGCTAAAGCCAACTACCCTTCCATGCACAGCCATATATATAATAATAATAAGGGTAGCTTATAAAGCGCTTGGTTACGCCAAAGCGTGTCCCCGCGCTGCAACTGAAGAACTCTGAGCGAGGTGGAGACCAGTGATCCGTTATCTGGAGAACAGGTGTGTTTTTAGGTTCTTGCGGAAGCTGGATTCGGATGGATCCAGACGGAGATGGAGAGGGAGGGAATTCCAGCTTTTCGCTGCCAGATAGCGGAAAGAGCGTCCGCCCATACGGGTTCTTTTTACCCTAGGAACCTGAAGTAGGCCCTCATATGAGGAGCGCAGCTCGCGTGCAGGTGTATACCTTGTCACTAAGTTCTGGAGTGGAATAGGAGATTTCTTAGCCAGGATGCGGTGGCATGTACAGAGGGCTTTGAATTCCACTCTGCTTCTTACTGGCAACCAGTGGAGGGTTTTGAGAGCGGCTTTGGTTTCTGATCGTTTAGGGATTTTTAGGATGAGACGGGCTGCCGCGTTCTGTATTACCTGAAGGCGATTCATGGCTTTGCAGGTGGTACCCAGGTAAAGTAGGTTGCCGTAGTCTAGGCGTGATGTCACAAGGGCGTGTACCAGTGTTTTCCGTGCTGACATAGGAAGGAGGTCAAGAACCTTCCTTATGGTTTTTAGGACACCAAAACAGACGCCTGCAACTCGGTCTATTTGGGGTCCAAAAGATAGGTCAGCGTCGAGCCATACGCCTAGGTTTTTTACTCCCTGGCGAGGTATGGGAGCTTCATCCAGACATGGAGGCCACCACGCCGATGACCAAACAGATGGGTTCCCCCCCACAACGAGCACCTCGGTCTTGTTGCCGTTTAACTTAAGGCAGTTAGTGGACATCCAGGCTGCAAGTTCTTGCATGCAGTTCCTGAAACTGTCCATCGCAAGACCGGGTGCACGCGATAGGGAGATAACCAGCTGCGTGTCATCGGCGTATGACACGATGCTCAATCCGTGACAATCCGTGTGCGCAGCGGGTGGTTGGCCCTGCGTTCCAAACCCTGCAAGCAGCCAACCCACACCGGGGGAGAGGGTCTCTCATCCACCCCATTGGCCCAGGGAACCTTGTGCCCTTTGTTTTTAAAAAGAGGAGGAGGCGCACATGGCCATCCCTTCCTAAGCCACTATTGATCCCAAGGACCCCATCCCCTGGGGCCAAAAAATATATTATTTGGGTATGGGGGTCTATGATCCTTTGAACCCAACCGTCCAGAAATACAAAAAAATTTGGAGTCAAATCTAATGAAAGGATTTACATCAAATCACAAAAAAGCATGCTTTCTCGACCAAGAGCTTGTTTCCTGCAAAATTAGGTGTAATTTAGTTAAGGAATTTTTTTGGTAATGCGTCCTAATGAAGTCTATGGAAAATGCATGGACATTTTACATTATGGGACCCCTCCTTTTCTTGGCCCTTGCTTGGTGGATCACTCCAAAACTTTCCATGCACAAAGTAGACAAAAAGAGCACTTTTTGGGAAATTTTCATTAAGATTTGTCAAACAGCACCAAAATTACTAGCAAAACCAAAAAGCTATTTTCTATGGGAATGCTGGGTAATATATCTAAAGGGAATTGAGTTATTTGGTAACCTTGTGTTGCATTTTTATGCCCAAGTATCCTGCCTGTACGTTGCAGACTAATTCTTAGATGTGAGTGGTTGCAGTAATTCTGAAAGTTCATTATTTTCTGCAGTGTCCAAACACATTTCCTACAACCATGACCAAAGACTTTCTTTGCTTCAATAAATATAGCTATCAATTAATCTGGCACTATCTAAGCAGTATCAGTTAATGACAGCAGCTCATTCACATACACACATGGAGCAACATACACAAATTCAAACAAACACACCAAATATTCTCATTCATTTTTAGTGCAGGGCAGAATGAATACACCTAAATCCTTTAGAAATACTATGTGGGACTAGTAAAGTGATTTTAGTCAAATACTTTAATATCTGGCTGCCATTGCCTCCATCCATAATAGCTTCATCTCTCTCATAGGGGTCCATTATTTTCAATAGCTGAAAGAACATTTATACCTTTGCTAATGCAATAATTGCCCTCCCAAAAAATCCAAACAATGTACAAATCACTAGCGCCCAAAAACTGTGGCTGAACTCCGGAAGAATATCATCTAGACACTGCATGTCTGTTGTTTGCGTGCCCTCGAAATGCCTCTGCTGGAATTGCTGCAGGTGTAATCCTTGCGCATTAAAATGTAATTTAAGTGCCATTTCAATGAATCTTGTGGCATTTCACATTGTGGGGCCGAAGAAGAGGGAAGAGAGATAGCCAGGAAAATGTACAGATTATGTATCTGCAAAATCTTTTATCGCCTGTCACCAGGGGATAATTGACATTATAACAAGAGACATAATCCTCTCAACATAACCATCAACGTACGCATGCTTGACGTGTGCAGCTGTTGCTCTTTTCTGTGACGTCCTTTACTTGGACATGCGGTTTTATGTGCTGTTAAAGGATTGTGAGGCAGAACCTGATTAAATGAAAATAATGCCTTGACAGTATCAGAGTGTGACAGAGAAGCGATGGAAAACAGCCGGAAGGAAGCAGGAAGCAGGAAGATATCAACTCAAGGAGTTGGACCTATGTCTCTCGTCCTGCTAAAGTAGAGAGGCCTCTAGCTGTCGCCCGCCAAACATCCCCCTCATCAGGCTCTCTCCTCACCCTCTAGATTGGGCACACACTAATTGTACCACCTCGCACGTACTCATGTGCATGGTGGCAATGCCTACTAGCAGAGGGTTCAGTCAAAGGGTCCGAATTAGGGGTTCCATAGTGCATGTGTGTTAAAATTGAAAAGTCTTGAATCACCGATTTCTGCCAGTAATTGCACCACTCCAGGGTGCAGTTATGAGTTTTTGCCCCCACGATGTGGAAGAACCCCGCAGATCTAAAATTATCTAGTCTTTTTTCCACAAGTGTCTCCCCTGTTCGAAGGGCACTTCCGCTTCAGTTCGCCACCTGCTCTCTGAGCGGGTTGTTAATAGGAGAAAGAGGGGACTCTGCAGGGCATGGTGTAGGAAGGGTTGGGGAGGTGTTAGTCGTAGGGCAGGCTGTGGGATGGGAGATGGCTTTGTTGCATGATACCTCGATCTGTAGGACGGGTCAGGTAGGCAGGGCAGGACCGTGAACCTAAAGCAGCCCAGGCAAATTTTGTCAGGCCAGCCAGGTGCATTATGAGTGCAGCGAACAAGCCTGACCACTACAAGGAGGGTTGGAGGGTGCTCCCCCCCGAAAAACGTTTGGCAAAAATGACGCACTCTGCAACACATTTTTCATTATATATTCAACTGTATTAGCTTTTAAAGCATAGTAAATGATGACCTTACAGTGCACTAGGACATGACAATCTTTATTGGTGCTCTTAAATGATTCCCTCACTATCACCTTCCAACCGTGCCTCTCATCTCCTCTTAGTCCCTCTCTCACATGTATTTCATTTGCTTTCTAGAGCCTCTATGACCAGTTTAGGGTTTCGGAAAACTTAACCTTACACATAAATATAGAGACAATGAATCATGCATCCGTAAATTAGTGTATGCATTGTTTTACATAAGACAAAGGGTGTAGGATTCATGTCATCCATACTGGTAGGCATTTTTAAGAGTGCTTGGTCTGGTGAAACGCGAACTCTGGGTTGAGGACATAACAAAGTAGTTGGCTTTAACAATAAGAATCTATTTCTACTCAAACAATCCAACAATGCAGCTCTTTAATGACACTTCCTAGATCTCTGTACTAGATTATGACTGTAACTAATGAGCTGCGCATAAACAAAAGGATCTAAGTGACAAAAGCAGTAACTCACTAAGCTAAGCGCATAAAATACTGTTCTGTGATCTGCATGGTACATGTCCTACGTAGCAGGCATATTAACCCTCAGCGCTACCTTAGATGAGTCAAAACTGTGACTAGGAAAAAACTCTGATCCCTCTCCAGCAGGTACAATAATCGCCAGAATATCTTGACACTTTTATTGTTATTTGAAAACTACTGAATATACAAGGAAATCTGCAGTGGTTGCTTTAAAAACTGCTGCACTGCTACCAAAGCCGCCCCAGTAACAAAATCGGTCTCTCAGTTAACGCCTGATGCCCAGTACCTTGCAGGTACGGGTCTGGCGGATGGCGCACGTGTCACAACCCCTCCTTCGCAATCAGTATGTGATTTTACTGGGAAGCTTGTCCATCCAGTAAAAGTAGAGCCCTGTGTCCTTGTGCCCCTTAAATCCATGTGCTGGAGCCCCGGATTTCCCATGGTCGGGTGGAACGGAATCCCACCTGCGCATGCTGCTTTATCCAATCTATAATCAGTCCATCAATAAGAAAATTGGTCTTGTTTGGAGAGATCTCAATTCATTTGCCTCCAAATCAGAGCTGACAAAATTAAGACTCATATTCTTCTGAGTGTGAAGTTCAGAAATGTCAGGAAATTAATATGTCTCCCACACTTTCTGATGCCTAAAGAGAGAAAACTCTATTTGGTCCCAATAGGGGAGGTGTGGCCCTTGACTTCCACCGCAATATCTTTAAAGAACCCTTCTTACAAGTAAGATTTGCTTATGCGTTCAGTGCATTTATTTTCCATTTTACAGGACTACTGTTTCAAGAATTAGTAAAGACAAGGATTAAGAAATATTATGCACAAGATAAGGTGCTCCGTTCATTGAGAGGGTTGAAGGAGATACCTAAAGAGAAGAAATAATCATGTGTAAGTATATTCAGAACTATGTTGAATAAATTATATACTGTGAAAATGAGGTCTTGTGAAATACCAGAAGAATTGCGGCAACAGTCCTCCAAGCCTAGGAAGTGTCTAACTCGGGGGTACATCATCCGGCTTGCTCCTGAAGATGGCAAGTTGTGAGGAGAGATATTGATTATTAAAGTCCCATGTTGTGTCATCAAATTTTAATATAGCAATCTTTTTTTAGACTTACCAAGGAGGGAAAAGAAATGACTATAAAAGTCAAGGAGTTTAGTTCCGATACACTAGATCAGTAATGGGTTATCTGGGATAACCACAAAAGTAAAATTACATAAATACACTTGAAAAATTTCAGGAAAGTAATATTCAATGGGTCAACATGTAAATGAAATACTCCATGGGGTTCTGTCCTCTACTTGAAAGTGATCCATTCGGTAAGCTCTCGAAACCCAAATTTAACTGAATTAGTAACTGACTTTAACCAAAAAGGTGCAGTTGAAGAGGCTTACAAGGGTCAAAATGAGAGAGGAAAACATTTCTCAGATCCCTCTAATGAGGATTATCTACAAATGACATGACCATGGCAAACCATTGTGAGAAAATCATGTGATTATAAAGGAAAAAGGGTTAAAGCCATGTGATAACCCAAACGGTATGAAAATCCATAACAGTGGGCTCTGTGTGGGTGAATCGAAAGAAATGTAGCCATGTGGCACGAGTGATCAATTACTGTGAGCAAAAATGTTGTATTCATGCAACACAGGAAATCAAGTATCCAATTTAAACAACAATATAGTACCAACTTCTTACATTGTATTCGTTCTGATAGCCCTTGTGAAATGAGCGGAGAAGCGATTGTTAATCACATATATCTAGACACATATATAAAATTACTTAGTTAGATGAAAATTTAAATTCTTTAATTATATAGAAAGTCGGTTAAGACTCCTCCATGGCCAGACAAAAGCCATCACAAGGATTGGTATTGGTACAAATCCAGGAAAATTAAATTCGGACAAAGTCTACAGGAAATATGTTGCTGCGATGGCCGGTTTACTCTACTCACTGCTTTGGAGGGCGCGTCGCAGCCGGAATGAAATGAGAACTGGTAGCGTGATCCTGAATCAGTGGCTAAGTATAACTTTGAAGTGCTCGTAGCGTGCCCGCGGATAGAGTGGCATTCCTCCTGTCTCTAAATAAATGGTGCACCACCTGATATTTGCTGAGGAATCACTTAAGAGCAAATTATGTCTGCTGTATAATATGTGGAAATAGTGAAGTAACCCACCTTCTTTCAGGGTCACATCATTTTGAAACAACTTAATAATTTTTGGTGTGAAAATTCATGAAGAGAAAGGGAGGAAATACTACCCCTTAGGGAGCATGCAAGAAAAGGGGTTGCATATCCAAGAAAACAGCACGGTGTCCTGGTCTGATAAAGACATGCATGGGTCTGGTATGACTCCAATGTTAAATATGGATGTATGACGTTACAACGCATACTTTTACCAGGCATGCCTTTACAACGCGGTTTTTACAACGCATGCCTTTACAACGCATAGCGCTTTGGGGTGCTGGATAGTGAATAGTTTAATTTACTATTCCAACTCCAGTCCCCGTGGACACTAGGGAAGGTGTTGGATAGTAATTTAAACGTATTCCCTATCCTAGAGCGCCCCCCAGCGCAATGCGTTGTAATGGTTTGCGTTGTAATGACTGCGTTGTAATGGTAGTGCGTGGTAAAAGTTTCGTTGTAAAGGTTGTATACCTTAAATATCCATATGTGCACCATCAGGTGTCATCATGCATGTCAATGAAAGGGCAGTATTTCAGGGTCATGACCACAGTTATATGAGTCTGTCCTGTCTGAAAAGAATGTCCATGTTTGAGGTATAAGCATGTACATTTAGGCCATTTGTATTTATATTGAACAGTGGGTGACAAGATTAAGTAGGCGTAATCCATGTCTACATGCTCTGTCAGGTGTCAAAGTGCATTATCAAAACCATGTAAATAAAGGTCAAGTGATTCAAATTATCTAGTATTCATCAAAATGTTTGTTTAAAGGCAACCTACCAATGTAAAAATCCTTATGTGCACCATCAGGTGTTGGCGTGAAATTCAAAAAAAGAGCAATGTTTTAGGGTCTGGACAAGGTTTATATGGGTCTGACCTGTCTTAAAGGATGAGAGTCTTTAAACAAGTGTCAATGTTTTAGGTGTAAGCATGTAAAACTTAGCCATGCATAATTATATCCAACAGTGGCTGACAAGATTAAGTAGGCATAATCCACATCTATATGCACCGTCAGGTGTCAAAGTACATTCTCAAAACCTTGTGAATGCTGGCAACTTAATTCTCCATATCAAGTATTTGTCAAATTGTTCATATGCAAGCAGCCTGCGTCCAATCTTCTAGGATATTCAAACCATGAGTTTATGCATGAGTTCCACAGTTGTGCCCTCAGTTATGGATTTTCAAACCGTTTGGGTTTTCACATGGCATCAACTCTTATTCCTATTTACTCACATGATTGACATGCAATGGTTTGCATTTGTCATGTGTAGATAATCCTCATTCATTAGAGGGATCTGAGTAATGTTGTCCTCTCTCATTTTGTCCTTTGTAAGCCTATTCAATACAGCATTTTTGACAAGAATCAGTTACTAGTTTTGCTGAACTTGAGGTTTGAGACCTTACAAAATGGCTCACCTGCAAGTAGAGGACAGACCCCCTATGGAGTACTTCATTTACATGTTGCCCGATTGAATATTATTTTACTGACATCTTTCAAGTGTATTTATTTAATTTTTCTTTTTAATATTACAGATAACCCGTTTCTGATCTAGGGCAATGAGAACTCAACTCCCTGCTATTCGTTGACTTGTATAGCCAAGTCTCTTACCTCCTTGGTAAGTCTAAAACTCGATGGCAACACTAAAATTCGATGACACCACATAGAATTATAATATTCACTATCTCTCCTCACTGCATGCCATCTTCAGTAGCAAGCCATATGATGCACCTCTAAGTTAGACACTTCCTAGGACTGAAGGACTGTTGCCACAATTCTTCTGGTATGTCACAAGACCTCATTTTCACAGCATTTCATTAATTCAACATATTATCAAAGACACTACTACATGATTATTTATTCTCTTTAGGTGTCTCCTTCAACCCTCTGTCCTGATTATGACCCTTTTCTGATTAATTTTGCATTGTAGGTACAAACATCAACAGTTTTCAATGTGGACTGTTTTTTATTTTGATTGTGGATTTCGTCACTTGAAATACGAGTGTCATAGATACCATCACATTATCCCTAGCAGTCACATGTACATAGTATTATTGTGTATAACACCAGTACATTATTTCTTCACTGTATTACTTTTCACTGCACAATCACTAAACCGTATCTTGCTATTGATGTTGCTGAATTCTTGTCATTACTAATTCTTGAAACAGAATTTCTATAAAATGGAAAATAAATGCATTAAATTTATAAGCAAACCTTCTTTAAAACTGTTGCTGTGGAAGTCAAGAGCAACATTTCCCCCATTGGGACCACTTGTATTGTTAATCAATTGTACTACCTAGCTCCCTGGGTTACTGGGTTGACCCTTTTTCTAGAATAAAGACAGATAACAGCCACATGATATGGAGCGGAACTGTTTCCTCATAATGATTTGATCACCCTTGTATGCCAGAGATGACATTTCTTCAGTTGCTCTGTATGGAATGTCATGATTGCTGTCTTGGGAATGTATTCTGTGTACTGTTAGCCCAGTGGCATCTCCAGACGTGATTTGTAGGGGGGCATAAAAGGGCCATACATAAAACTGCATTGAAGCTTGAGCCCTTGTGTGTTTTATATAAATATGCATACACAGATAAACATACACCCGCACACACACTAATTTAAACGTTGTAGGCAGTGTAAGACCTGGCATCATTGGCATGAGTTTCCCGTGTATTTTTTTGTCTTTGCTTCCTGTTATTTTGCTGTGTGTTGGACTTCATTTTTTCTGGTCTAGATGTTTTTGGCACTTTACCACTGCTGTTCCGGGCCAAAGTGCAAGTACTCCCTGTAAATTGTGTTTATAGATGTGTGATTCCATGATTGGCATATTTGATTTACTAGTCAGTCCCTAGTACAGTGCACTGTGTGTACCCAGGGCCTGTAAATCAAATACTGCTAGTTGGCCTGAAGCACTGATTGTGCCACTCACATAAGCAGCCTGTAAATGTAACCGAGACCTGCGACTGCATTGCCTGCGTGCAGTTTCTACTGCCATGTCGACCTGGCAAGTGCACCAACTTTCCAGGCCCTAACCTTCCCTTTTCTTACATGTGAGACACCCCTAAGGTAGGCCCAAGGTACCCCCGTGGGCAGGGTGTAGTGTATGTGAAAGGTAGGAAGTGCCCTGATATATGTGGCATGTCCTGCTGGTGAGATACTGTAAATTTTGTTTTTCACTATTCAAAGGCTATCTTTCCCGTAGAGTAGAATGGGAGTTTAATTATACCATCTTATAAATTTAACTTCCCATTGGAACCAGATAGGAATATAAAGTTTAGTATGCCTGAACTAAGAATCTAAAAATGCATCTTTTAGGAAAGATCATTTTTATATATTGTGTGCTTGAAAATACCACTTTTAGAAAGTGGGTATTTACTTGCTTAGCCATCCTGTGTGCCTCTGCTGGTGTGTGTATTGACCGTCTGGCTTTGCAGTGACAGGGGCTGGAGATATGCAATCTCTCAGACAGCCACCGGGGGGGGTTGATGTGTGTTCTGCCTTTCTGGATGAGTCGGGGCTGGGATGAATGGACCTGGGCTGCATTTAGAGTAAGGGGAGGATATTTCCTGTACACCTGAATGGGCCTAATCTGCTTTGGACAATGCTGTCCCCACCTCCTGCTTGGCAGCTGCACCAGAGAGGACAGAACTGTTTTTTGAGCTAGCACAGGGCTTCTGTGCCATCAGAGAACAAAGAGAATTACTGTATAAATATTGGGGCCTAGACCCCAAAACTTTAGATTACTTCTGGGATTCAAGAGGAACCTTTGTCAAGGAGAAGAGCTGGAAAAACCGAGGAGAGTTACTGCCCCTTTGCTGTGGGCTGTCTGGGGTTGGCCTGCAGTGGCTGTTTCTGCCAAGGAAAGTGCAAGGTCTTTTCTGTGTGCTGTGTCCACTGCTTGAGGAAGATCTCCAAGGGCTTGAAGTAGAGCTTGCCTCCTGTTCTGAAGTCTCAGGGACAGAGAGACTTCACCCCCAGCTCCACTGAACTTCCTTGCTGGGAGTTCTGACCTGCCAGGAGGAACCTGCATCTGTTCTGGGCCTCTGGAGGTTGTTCCTGCTTTTGGGAGCTGGGAAAGCAATGCAATGATGAGAATCACGATGCATTCACACCTGTGTCTGACACAGCACCTGCCCACAGCTCGAGAAAGTGCTGCATCAAGTGTACCGACCTACGGAGTCTGAGATCAACCTACGGAGTCTGAGATCACCGCACCGATTCCGACGCAAGCCCGGCTGTGTGGCTGCAAGAATCAACGCATCGTGGAAACGCGGATGCAAGAACTGATGCATCTCCAATTCTCATGCAGTGCATCTGGGCACCACGCCTGCAAGAACGCCGGGGCCGCAGTAAAAAACCAAAGCATCACCTTCCCGCACTTTTGAAAACCAACGCATCACCTCCCCTCTGTAAGGGACCAATGCATCACCGCCCCTGTGTGGCAGTAAGGCACAGACCGATCACCTCCCCTGAAGTAAGGAACTGATGCAGCACCTTCCCTGGGCATAAGGAACCAACGCATCACCTTCCCTGAGACAGTTTTGTTTGTTCGCGTGACGCATCCAGGGTACTTTGTGTGAAAATTATTGCATCTGCAGTTTGCTTTGAACAGAACTGTTTCTACCTTTTGAAAGTCATATTTTTATTACTGCATTGTGGATTTTTTGTCATTTTGGTCTTGTTTGGTTTAGATAAAGATTACTTATTTTCCTAAACTGATATGGTGTTCATTTGTAGTGTTTTCACTATATTACTGTATGTGTGCCCAAATGCTTTACACACTGCCTCTGAGATAAGCCTGTCTCCTCGTGCCAAGCTACCAAGGGGGTGAGCAGCGGTTATTTTAGAAGTGTATCCCCCTTACCCGGACTAGGAAAAAAGGTCTCTACTTGGACAACAGTGCAAACCATTGCCAACTAGAGACCCCCATTTCTAACAGGCAGACTGTAAATTAAGTATTGCTATGGTCTGTGGAAGGTCTTTGGAGTGTCTCAATCACTCCCATTCTCCTCTGCACACCACTCTCTTCTGGAGTCTCTTAGGTCGATACGTACACTCTTTTTCTCCTCCTATCTTTCTAAAATACTCAATCTTCATGCGTCACAACTCATCTATTTCTTCTTCAGCACTCTTTTATCATGCTCTACTGCATGTACGTCTTTGCTGTGAGCATATAGGTTATTATAGGGTGTGGTTGTACGGCCACATCATGTAAAAAAACACACAATTCTTCATCAGGTCCTGTAAGGTTGGTTTGTAAAACCTAATCTCAGACCTGGGTAGATTGGCTCAGAGCAGTCAGGCTTTATCAAAGTAGCAAGTGTAAAGCATTACAAAGTTCTAAAACAGTTGATAAAGAAGAAAATGCAACCCAATAAAAATCTGACACCAATTTATAAAAATATGTTACATTTTTTTATATATATATATATATATATATATATATATATATATATATATTCAGTAACGCTGGTAGTCCCAAATGAGTCGCACACGAGACAGCAGAGAAAGGTTACCACCCTTTTTAATTTCAGGTACGGAAGTACAGCAGTGGCAGGTTGTAATGTACAGCTTCCCCTTCAAGCCTGACGCGTTTCGAGTTTCCTCTTCTTCAGAGGCTGCCGGGAAAGTTCGTGCAGTGGCGGGCAGGCATACCCCCAATTAAATGCTTTGTTACGCCCCATGGCGATATACAGGAATTCTGGGATATGTAGTGCCCAAATGTTCTCCCTCAAATTGTGGCGCACTTATAACTGCTGAATTGGAGCCCTCAGGTGAGCCCCCGCCACAGTGTTCTTCCTCAATCCTGCTCTGTTGCTCCACAAGGAGGTGAGTCCATCCTCGTGGCCCCTTCAAGATTGTAGGTTGGTGCGGTACTCGGCGGATGGGTGTCCGCCCTTTATATTCAGTAACGCTGGTAGTCCCAAATGAGTCGCACACGAGACAGCAGAGAAAGGTTACCAGCCTTTTTAATTTCAGGTACGGAAGTACAGCAGTGGCAGGTTGTAATGTACAGCTTCCCCTTCAAGCCTGACGCGTTTCGAGTTTCCTCTTCTTCAGAGGCTGCCGGGAAAGTTCGTGCAGTGGCGGGCAGGCATACCCCCAATTAAATGCTTTGTTACGCCCCATGGCGATATACAGGAATTCTGGGATATGTAGTGGCGGGGGCTCACCTGAGGGCTCCAATTCAGCAGTTATAAGTGCGCCACAATTTGAGGGAGAACATTTGGGCACTACATATCCCAGAATTCCTGTATATCGCCATGGGGCGTAACAAAGCATTTAATTGGGGGTATATATATATATATATATATATATATCCGCTCCCAGGTTCTAAATTCGATAAAGAACCACTCGGACACCTCGAGTACTATTAGCTTTGATTTATTCAGCAAACGAGAATAAAAGACGCGTTTCGGGGATGAACCCTTGATCACGCTCGTCACCATTTTGTACCACCATGTTTAAATACATAAAAAACCACCTTTACACCTCACGTGACTTTCACGTTCAACTGTGGCGGCCATCTTGTAACATGCAATTTTTGCTTTAGTGAACGTAGGTTTTAACATTTTCTATCCCTTGACAGGTACCTAAGATTTATAAATACGGTATCATAGCCAATATAATTCATATTCATTCACATAAATGCACCAAATCATCTTTGCAACGTTCGGCTATGACATCTGTCATTGTCATTGTCTTGCCCCAGTGGGCTAGTCTTTTCTTGGTGTCTTGCCCCAGTGGGCTAACAATAGTTCATATGTCAAGGAGATCTATATAATCGTTTCCTACGTATTCGTAGTTTGTTGGCCTTGATCTTCTAACCATCAGTTGTAAGTGTCAGTGCTCAAAACAATCTGGAATTAAAAACATGATATAATTACACTTCAGCAAACTGTATTCGGACTTAAAAACATATCATTCATGTAAATGAATTGCCAGCTCCTCACTGATATTCAGCCCATTCGGGGCGAGACTTTCCATATCAACAATGTATCTGGATTCCAATTTGCGCATTGATAATTCACGGTTTCCCCCTCTCACACCGAGGTCAACACTGTCAATCACCACTAATCTCACCAGGTTCTCGTCACTATAATGATGTTCTGCAAAGTGGCGAGAAACTGGATACTGTTTGTTTTTATTCTTTATGGCTCTCAAATGCTCCAGCACTCGTTTTTTTGCCTCATGCTTTGTGCTGCCTATGTACCATTTTTGGCAGGGACAAATCAAAACATATATGCAGTGTGTGGTAGTGCAACTCAGATTTTTCTTGATCACAAATTCCCTATTGAGGTTGGGTATCTGTAAAGACGTGCAGTCTATGCTGTTCCTACAGGCTTTACACTTCTTGCAGCAGCGGAAACCAGCAGGTTTCGCAATATTAGAGACATCCCTAGATCTAATATGGTTATGGCTCAATTCATCCCTCAGGGTTCTGCTTTTTTTGAAAGTGATCTGTGGATTGCTGCTTAAGTTTGTACTCAAGTGGGTGTCTGTTAACAACACATGCCAATGTTTCTTTAAGATATGTCTTACAGAGTTAGCCTGCCCTGAAAAAGTTGTGATGAATCTGACAGTGTTATCTTGATCGGTGTCTTGCACCTTGGGATATAGTAAATCATTTCTATTCAATGATTGAACTCTGAGTTTGGCTTTATTTATGATCTTTCTACTGTAGCCTCTTTCTAGAAATCTTTTACACATAGTTTCTTGTTCTTGTTGAAAAGATGAGTCATCACTACAATTTCTTTTCGCACGCAACAATTCACCATAAGGTATGCTGCATACCAGGTTAGAAGGGTGACTACTGTTGGCATTCAGAATACTGTTTCCGGCTGTGCTTTTCCGGTACAGTTTCGATGTAATCTTGTCCTCCTTTACTTCTACCAGGACATCAAGGAATTCAATGGATTTTTTACTGATGTTGCTGGTGAATTGTAGATTTAAGTTGTTGTTATTCAACTTATCTATGAAGGATCTTACAGTTTCTTCTGTGCCACACCAAATGAAAAAAATATCATCTATATAGCGCAGCCACAGGGCAATGTTGGAAAATTCAGCCATCTCCATGGCAACCTGCTCCTCCCACCAGCCCATGAAAAGATTTGCGTAGCTGGGGGCGAAGCAGGTTCCCATGGCCGTGCACTGCGACTGTCTATAGATGTCCTCATCAAAGAAAAAGAAATTATTCGTCAAACAGATTTCAATCATTTTCAACAGCATTTGTGAATGATGGTAAAAAGTGACAGACCTGGTTTTAAAGAAATGCTGTATAGCTTCTAGCCCCAGTTCATGTTTAATGCAGGTGTATAGACTGCTGACATCTAGTGAGACAAGTAAGAAATCTTCCTCCCAATGCATCCCATCAATCACTGTCAGAAAGTGTGTTGTATCTTTCAGGTATGATGGTAACGCAATCACATAAGGTCTCAAAAAGTAATCGATAAACCTGGAGGTGTTCTCCAACATTGATCCTATTGAGGAGACTATGGGTCTCCCCGGCGGGTCTATCATACTTTTGTGCAGTTTCGGGAGTAGGTACAGGACCGGGATTCTGGGGTGGGCACAATACAGGTATTTATATTCCCCATCCTCAAGTAAACCTCTGTCTAACCAGTCTGATAACAGGCCTCTGTACTTTATGTAAGATCCCAATACTTCAGTCATATTACTCCTAGAGTAGCAGTCTTTGTCATTCAATTGTCTCTTGCCTTCCGCTATGTATTTCTGCTTGTCCTGAATGACCACATTGCCACCCTTATCCGATTGTCGGATGACAATGCTAGAATCACATTTCAGGTCCATCAATGCATTCACCTGTGTTTCAGTCAGATTTTTCTTATTCCAAGGTGTTTTTACATATCTCAGTTTCTTCAAGTCTTTTAAAACACCCTTATCAAAAACATCAATCGCCTCACTCTGGACATTAGGAAGGAAAATGGATTTGGGCTTAAAAGTACTGCCTGGATTTCCACTTAGATCGTCTACCCATCCTTCCCATTCCTTAGTTCCTTCTGCTACACTTTCTGCTCTATCTTGGGTGGGATACATTACATTTAGTAAGTCAATATCACCCACATCAATAGAACTTGTTGTACTTGGGTTACTCACGTTTCGTGGATCGTGTACCGCAGTGTTGAACCATTTCTTCAGTTTCAATTTTCGGGAGAACAAGAAAAGATCAATCCTGGTCTGGGCATAATTCAAGTTGGACGAGGGGCAGAAGGATAGGCCAAGTGCTAATGTCTCTTCTTCCTCTGTAGTGAGAGGTCTATTGGAGAGATTTACAACGGTCATACTCTCTGGGTGCGGCTCCTGGTATCCATTCCCATGGGAGTTTTTCCTCTGTTTGTTCCTCCTCCGTTTTGCTTGCCTATTCCTCTGGTTTTTCCTCTGTTTCCTCGTCCCCGTCCTCTCTGAGCCCCTCCTTCTTGGTGTTGTTCTGTCCGATTTTGGCTCATGACCTGGAACTGTAATAAAAAATTACTTGATTTCTTTTGTTGGTTCGGAGTAGCTTCCTGGCTTATCGCTGACCAAGATGCATCTGACAGGTTCCCATCCGAAACATCACTTTCGGTTATTTCCTCTATTGGTTTTGGTACTTCTGTTGTTGGAGCGTTGGATGTGCCCCTTTTCTCGAATAGGTGATCATATTTTCGATGAAATGTCAGTGTTCTTCCCGCTTGATAATCTTTATAATCTCTTAGGAACTTCCGCTGTTTTTTAGCTGTTATTTCCTCCTCCCACTTATCCACTTTCTTCATCAGGTTGGTCATGTGTTCTTCCAACGCTTCTTTGCTGATGATTTTGCTTATTTCATCCAGTGTTTTGTCTATTTCAGCAACCAATTTCGCACGATCCTTAATGGCATATTTAACTAGAATCTGCATCATGGTCATAGAACATATATACATATATATATATATATATACACATGCTGGTGCCATATACTAGGGGCTTATAGGTATGTTAACTTGTGCCACTTGTGGGTAAACCAATAAGACATATACCATTTCAGGGTCAGAGCATTTGCACTGAGGCCTGTTTGGCATGACTCAGTGAACCTTCAGATAAAAAAAACAGCATAATTAGTCCAAAGGTCATGCAAAAGAGGCATTTCCTTAAACATGCATCTCATTCACTTCACTAATACCCCACCACACACAATGCACCCACTCCTTCACATACTTTCACGTATAATAACAATTGGCATTGGCACACCTGACCATTAATGTATGCACTTTACAGTGAGGCAGATGGATTTTATGGGCATGTATGTGAAACCCCTTTGTGACCCACTGACGTACTTGGAGAGAAATTGTAAATGCTTTCTGCCTGAACTCCACAGCTTTCAATCATGGCCTCCTATGACCTGGATTTACATAGCTAGATAGAAGCAGCTCTTTTCTCCCTACGCATTGTACTTGAGTAATATGTTGCATGAAAAAAACTACAGAATGCCAACATTCTGGTAACTGCAAATACTCCTATGGAATGCAAGAGTAAGTAAAACATGAAATGAAACAGGAACGTTGCTATCCCAAAACAAGGTGTCAGCAGTGCTTGATGTGTGCCTGTGGTTTCTAGTGCTCAGCTCCAGCACCTATTTTAGAGGGCAGTAATTATAGATTTCTTTCATGCAGGCAGCAGAGGTTCAGATTCGTTTTCAAAATGAAATGTAAGTGGCAGGGCAGCTGGATGTTTCCAAAAGTCATCTTCCGAGCTGCTGTCATCATTCTCACCCATTCTTCACTATGTTGGAACCCTGCCTCAGCCTTCCATTGGATAATTATAGATAGGGGCTTGCTTGCGGCTGAGCAGGAGTAAGGCAGGCCCAGGACAAACTTGGAAAAGAAGGCGCATGGGGAGCAAACGGAAGTACGTACTTCACGCTCGCCTCTCTGCGTGACTCCCTAGTACCCTTAACACTTCTATCTGTGTGCTCACACCCTACCAGGACTTTCATGCTCCTTGTAAAAAAATGTAAATTGATACTTGTATAGCGCACTTCTCACCCGCAAGGGTCTCAAGGCGCTTGTACGAATACCGCTGTGGAACCCATCCTGGCTTTCCCTGTGAGGTGTCCACTCCTGGGCACCCCCAAGGTGGAGGCCAGGCATCCTTAGCGTTGTGGGGGCCATTGGGGAGATTAAGCAAGCTATTGCCCAGAGTTGCAGAGTGGGACTCCATGATTGGAATAGGCACCGAGGCGAGAATTATCAGGTCCGTGGAATTTTTTGAGTTCAAAATATTTTATTGAGGTTTTTATCATAAGTAACAATTAACAAGACATACAGAAAACTATAATAAATTCATGGTTCCAAGTGAAGTACAAGTAATGCAATGAAACAACGAAAAGAAAAGGGAGGGAGGGGAGGGGATGGGAAAGAAACATATAATATCAGATAAATAATAGGCAATAAATTGAGCTACTATATACAATAACCAAGTTAAAACTAAAATCATAACATACAATACTTAAAATTAATTCGATAAATAAATATTGATAGGAACCCAAAATAAATGATAAGAAGATGAGTTTTGACAGACCCCGGAAAAAGATAATTGTGGTCCGTGGAATTTTGAGCCCAAGACCCGCCGAGGCGGGGAATTGAACCCTGGTCCCAAGCTAGACCTCAGCATCAGGGTCTGCCGCTCTTATCATTGAGCCACACTTCTCCACTTGTACTGGTAACAGTTCAGCCTACTAGGCCTAGCACTGTTTCTCCACAGCTATGTCGGTGCCAAGGCCCCACAGTACCTCTCTTTCCTCAGAAGCTGCACGGAAGCAGTACCCTGGAGGCGTGAGTAAGAGTTGTAAACTGGATGCTCGAATCACCACACGCTGCAGTGAGGTAATTTTTCATGGTTGGGTAGCAAAGGGGCGAGCGAATGTCAGTGAGTGTCTTTGTTATTGCCCCTCTGTGCCGGGCTCGTTCAACAGGCTATGTAGAAAGAAAGAAGCCCTGGCAGACGGGCATGGTCTGGTGCAGCATGTGTCCCCACTCAGCCCATGCTCGACAGCCACGTTTAATCGCATCGCGATGGCTACAATCTCAATTCTGTACAGGTGACAAGCAGAGAAGTCAAGCACATAGCAAGACACACTCCGTTTCAGTGCACTCAAAAGGTGCGACATAACTGTGGCGTGATTACAGATGCTGAACCAGAGACGTATACGTTGAGGGTTTTACCAGAACTCTGCAAGACCCTAATTAGGCATTGTATAAAAACACCCAAAAAGGCAGCATTGTTGTACAAGTTCTGTCCCTTAATTCACTGTCTCCTGATTCCTATAGCACTTACTCTGTTCTGATCCTGTAGGCTCCCTCACTCCAGATTTCGGCAACAGAACTTAAAGTTCCAAAATAAACTGGTATGTCAAAACAAAGCCCATGAATGGAAAAGTAGAGTCTCTGTGATATGGAGCAAGCTAGTCAATCTAATCCTGTTATTCTGTCTCTCTCCACAGACTCCTGTAGCACTGTATGTAGTTTTATTTCATAACATCACTTCCATCCTTTCGGAGACTTCCAGATCTCACTCCCCTGAATCTCCTGACACATGCACATTCACATTTCTGAATTTTATTCATATACAGGAATCTTTAGCAATGCTTTTCGTCCAATTCATGCACCACTCTTTTGGGCACTTTTAGAAGTCTCTCCTTTCAGATTCCAGTGTGCTCCCTCCCATCCAGTGCATGCACCAGCATACACTTCTATCAGGTTCCTCCTTTACTCCCTCTGCCATTTCAGGTTCTTGTAACACTTTTCATTCCTTTTAGGATCTTGAAATGATTTGCCTCATTCCTTGCCCCTGGCGTGCGCTGTATCGCCAAATGTGATGCAGCACGCACAACAATATTAGTTTTTTTATTTAATTGTCAACTTACCTGCATTTATCCATATTCCGGGGTTTACTAACCCCCCCACCCCACGTCAACGCCCGGTAGCACTCCCACCAGGAGCCGCTACTGTGTGGGGTGATACCCTGAAACTGGTCCCAGGATGCGTGTTTACAGTCCAGGGAGGACCTGGCCTGACAGTTTGGGCTGGACTGTTCCGATGGGGAACAGGATCAAGACTGATTTTCATATGGCTGGGTCCAAACTGGGGTGGCATAGTGAGCAAAAGAACGATGGATTAAACCCAGATCTCTTGACTGGGGTGAGCGTTTGAAAAGTTTGGGGGAGAGTGTTTGAAAAGTTTCAGCACTTTGCCCGTCATCTTTTTGTGTTAAAATAAAGAAACGCACTTCTGGGTTCTGGAGAAAATGAAATTATAATGCAAGAACATGGTTCCTGATGCAGCTATTCTGGTTACTCCTTAAAAAACAATCAACAGAGAATCAATTCAAATGTAATCAATTGGTGTTTTCATTTTCTTTTTTTCTTTTGATTATTTAGTACCTCAAAATGAGATTGATTCCACAAATGTACAAAGCAACCCATTTGTCGGCAAGTGTTTTGCAAAATTAATTTAACTTGTTCAGGGTTGTAATCACAAAACAAGTGCTTGAATATTAGCATTTTGAAAGACTTTTTTTAAATTAAAATTACCTAAATAGTTCCATTCTTTACAAAGTCTTGTCGAAATACGAAACCATATATTCTCTGTATTGTTCTGTCTTCTGAAATAGGTACAGATAAAACTTTGTGTTTAATATCAGATTGTTTTTTTAAAAGTCAGAGGAGTAACACAACGTGAGCCCCCCCCTGCAAAGTACATGGAGAGGCTTCCTACGAAATCACTCAGGAGCTCTCAGACCAGGGTACTGTGCTGAGGGGGTCCACCTGGTCGCCCTCACCCCCATGGCAGGGGCCGCGGTGGGGCCATTGTAACGCCACTGGCAAAAGTGCCAAATGGAGATAATTGGGACGAGTTTGCTTATGTTACAACTAGAATAGCCGACCAAGAATCCCTCTGCTCGCTTAACGCTTGCATGGTGTTGGTTCCAGTCAGTTTGGACTGTGGTATATTGCACTACGTTTTTACACTCCACATACCTCACGTGGTTACAGGTTAGGAGTTTTTAGTGCCACTGGACGGTATGGAAATCAGTGGACAATTCGGTAGGAAGTCCAGATAACTACCTGTCGCTGTTTGTAAAAACCCACGGCCTTATTTATGAAGGTCTTGCGCAACTTTTACGTGACTTTTAAAATGGGAAAAACACACGCACCGGTGGCGCAAGGCCTTCATAAATAAGGCCCCCAGAGTACAGGTTATAAAGGTGTTTGATAAATACATTTCAAACTGGCAATGCTGAATATGTTCCTGCCTATGTGAATATGCCAAATGTTCACTGAGTACACATGGTGCTAGACTTTCTTTCTAAAATGACACGTTATGAGTGCTTAAAATGTCATTCAGTGGGACGGTTTTAGTCTGTCTCCAGATAAATTGTTCCACAAGACTTAGTACTAAGACTAGTGTTCGGAAATACCCGGTGCTCAATTTGTGCCACTTACTGCTGAGGGTGGGCATCAGTGCTCATCTTAGGGATTTTTCACCAACAACCTTTGTCCTAGGCAACAGAGAGAGAAAGACAGAAAGAGTGAACAGTCAGAAGAGAAAGGTATGGAAACAGTGAGAAATGGCGAAATAAATGATGTAAAATAATTTGCAGGAGTTAGATAAAGAGATAGGAAGGTGTAAAAAATAGAAGCATGAGGTGGAACGAAAGCAAGCAGCCTTGGTTTTTGGTGTAATCATCATTGAGCAGCCACAGCAGCAGGCTTCAAAACAGTGACGGCCGGTGCAGGAAATAGCGGTGGGCGGGACGGGGAAGGAGGGGAGTTGATAAGTGACAACGAGGGGAAATAAAATTAAAAAAAAGAAAACCACTTACCTTGTGCTTGCCTCATCGCCGAGTTGGTGATGCGGTGAGCGCAAGGTAGGTGGTTTACTTAAAAAGATATATATTTTCCCTTGTTATCGTCTGTCGACTCCCCCTGTTCCACTGCTCTTACCTGCAATGCACATCCATGCTTCAAAATACATTTTTGATCCTCTTACCTTTCTTACAAATCATTGAGACAGAGTTGCTCTGTAAAGACTTCAGTTTACTTTTAATCTTGTAGACATACAGGGTTATTACATCCCACACTCAGCGATTGCACATTCACCTCTAAATTCAATCCGGAAGTCATGTTCAAGGCAATATTTCTTTAATATCCAAAAGTCTTGTTGCTGGAGTTCAATCCGTTTCCATGGGAATTGTTAATCTATACCACTGTGCGCCTGTTGACCCCCAAGCTACGACAGCATTCAACAGCGCTGAAGCAACTCTTTTGATAACTAATTGCTTCAGTTCTTTGACTGATAAATTAGAACGCAGGTGTCAGCCGAAACAAACCTTTTTTTCTGGTAAATGAATTGTGAACTAGTTTACCAGTTTGCCACTTATGTTTAGCATTTGGCCCATTGGATTTTACATACCAAAAAAATAGACAGAAATGTAAAAATGCAATGTTACTTGTAGGTGTTGGACTAAAAAGGGAAAGAGTCTAGGGTCCTGATTATGAGTTTGGTGGTCCAAAAGACCGCTGAACACGTGGTGGCAGTCCACGGACTTCCAGACTGGCAGACTGCCAGTCTTTAAACATGAATTAGGAAACGCCCAAGTAATTCAACTCAGACTAATTTTGTACTGGTTTCGAGTCTGGTCGACCCCCAAATTGGCTAGTTACAGAGATGATCTTCAAGACGATTTGGATAGGTCCCAGGGTGGGAGAATGCTCCCTTGGCTGGCCTTTGTAAAACAGACATGCTACTCACTAGGTTTGCATAAGTATTGGTCATATATGTGTAACGTTTCCAAACCCCCAAGGGAGACTCGGGCCAGAGCTGAGTTATGGCACATCTTTATTCAATCGTGCCTATCCCCATACTGCTGTTCCCTTATCTCTTTCCTGTCCCGCCCCTTCCCCTTCTGCCTGCCCTGTCCCAACATCAGGGTCAGGCGAAGACGACACAACACCTCCCCCTTTTGTACAATGAGTCTTACTGTCTCTTAGAGTTCTTCAATAAGACGAGCTGGTCGTTTGATGTTTCTTCGAGGATGGCTAGGCCGCTCCGGTTCCTGTGTCCGGTGAACTCTGACTTCTTCTTGCCTTGCTGGGCTGGAGTGGTCTCGGTTGCTATTCTCGCTTTGGCTCGGTGAGTCAGCGCTGGAGTCATAGATTCGAGCTCCGTTGCAAACAGTGGGTTTACATTTTTTGAAGTATGATATGTTCCGGGTTATTCGTTTGTGGTCGGCCTCTGCTGTGATCATGTTCCCTTTTCGTCTGGAGACTCGCAAAGGGTGAGCAAGGTACCGACTATCTGCTTTTGTTCTGCAGTCGTGCCTGACCATCACCCAGTCTCCTTCTTGAATGTCTGTGTGCTTCGCATGTCTGCGTTGATCGGCGTAGGTCTTCATTTTCAAATTCTTGCCGTGGTCCAGTTTCACTAGCATGTCATGATCAGTGGTCACAGTTTGTGGTTGTGGGACACTACTTGAGGTGGGTAGCCGTGTGTAGGGAACTCGTCCAAGCAATCAGCATTGATTTGTGTTATTGTGAGGCGTGGTGCGATACGCTCGCAGTACTTCATTCAAGACTTGTTGTATGTCACGGTGAGCGAGTTCCGCTTGCTGGACTGCCTTTTTGAGAGTCCCCATAAACCGTTCAACCATGCCGTTGGCTTGAAGCCATAGTGGAGTGATTTTCCTGTGCTTGAAGTTAAGATGTTTTGTGAATTCGGCAAACTCGTAACTATTGAATGGCGGACCATTATCTGTCTTTACTCCTACGGGGATTCCCAATGCTGCGAAAGTCTCGTCAATGACAGGGATCACAGCCGTCGCTTTGGTGGAAGATACTTGATGTGCAATGGGAAATCGGGAATATTCATCCATGATGACAATAATGTACTTGCCCGATTTCAGCGGGCCGAAGAAATCAATGGCCACTTGCTGCCATACCCCGCCGGGTAGTTCTGACATCTGTAAAGAAGCTGGCGGTTCGTCATGACTCACTACCTGGCATGAGGCACAGTCTTTCAGTGTTTTCTCCAGCATCTGATCAAGCATTGGGAACCAGACGCGTTCCCGGAGTGCTTTCTTGGTGGCAACTATTCCTCTGTGACCTTCATGGGCCAAGTTGATAATTTCCTGCCGTAGTCGTTGAGGAATTACTATCCTCCCTCCTCTTAGAAGTAGACCATCTGCACTGAGTGATAGTTCTTCTTGGACATGTTTGAATGCCACGAGTTCTTGGATATTACCAGTTGTGTTCTGAGGATTGTCCTTCAGGTGTCTCCATGAGTTGGTACGTATTAGATCCATGACGTCTTGAAGTGTGGGGTCTTAAGTGGACGCTTCGCGGATGGCCTCTAGTGGTACGGCAGGAGGGCAACATTGTCAATGATGAAGTGGATGTATTCCTCAGCCAGAGAACACCTTCCTTTGGTATGCGGCTGCGGGTGCCGGGACATGTAGTCCGCTGGATTCTCAGACTTCCCGGGCTTGTGGATAATAGTATAAATATAGTCTTGGAGGTGCAGTCCCCATCTCTCTATGCGCTGGGGCATTTTGGCTCTGGGATTCCTGAATATTGTGATGAGAGCTTGGTGGTCTGTAATGAGGGTAAAGTGCTTCCCGTACACGAAGAGGTGAAAATGCTCGCAGGCCCATACAACAGCAAGACTCTCTTTCTCAGGCTGCGTGTAAGCCTTCTCTGTGTCGGTGAGACTGTGACTGGCATAAGCAACTACATGGCATTGGTCAGAGTCCTCATCATATTGTGCGAGGATGGCACCTAGCCCCACTGGACTAGCATCAACTGTTATTTCAGTTTTCCTCTTGGTGTCGAAGTAGGCCAGATTGATGGCGAAGGTCAAGGCCTTCTTGATTTTGTTGAAAGCCTGGTCACAGGCAGGCGTCCATAGAAACTGTTGACCTTGACGAGTGAGTTCTCTGAGCGGGTAGCTGATGGTCGCGTAGTCTTTGATGTAGCGAGCGCAGTAGCTTGCCATTCATAGGAAAGATCGAAGGTCGCTGACGGCTTGTGGTTGTGGGGTATCCGCCAGGGCTGACACTTTCTCCGGGTCTGGTTTAATGCCATCCTTGAAAAAGACGTGTCCATAGAATTTTAGGGTCGATTTGTGGAACTCACACTTGTCTGGGTTCAATGTGAGGTTGGCGTTTAACAGTGCGTGGCATACCCTGTCCAGGGCCGTTTCATGTTCTGTTTGGTTGTCTCCGAACACTAGGATATCGTCACTATAGTTGAAAGCATTCGAGATGCCTTGAATCACTTGTCGGATAGCTTCCTGGAATATCTCGGCAGCCGAGGATATCCCGAAGATGAGGCTTTTGTAGCAGAACAGCCCTTGGTGAGTCGTGAACGTCGTGATATAGCGTGATTTCTCGTACAATTCTAACTGATGGTATCCCTTGTTGAGATCCAACTTTGAGTAGACGGTCGCCTCGTTGGGACGAGCAATCATGTCTCTAATATGAGGTCCCGGATGTCGCTCCCTTTCAATGGCCATGTTGGGGGCGCGCATGTCCACACACAGGTGCACTTTGTTGTCTTGTCCTTTCTTGGGTACTACCACTACCGGCGATACCCATGGGGTGGGCCCTGTAGAGCGTTCAATGATGTCTGTTCTCAGCAGGTCTTGTAGCTCATCATCCACTGTCTGTTGTAGATGAAATGGTACCTTTCTGTGGTGTTGCGCTATGGGTGTTACTTGTTCATCAATGTGTAATTTGACCTTGAACTGATTAAGTTTTCCCAGACCTTTGAAGAGGTTCGGAAATTTGCCGATGATGTCTGGGGCGTCCTCTATCATGTAAAGAAGTTCGACGAGCTTCAGATGTTCTGCGGTTGGCAGGCTGAGAAGACAGTCCGCCGCATCTGGACCTTCATCTACGTGGACATAAGCTTGGATTTGTCGGTCTTTGTAGGCTAGTGTTGTGCTGAATCGTCCTAGGCATGGCAGCGGCTTCCTAGACATCCATGTGTAGACTCGAACTGCTGCTGGCTCAAGTTTCGGTTTGGGTTTCATGCTTTGGTATTCCAGAGTGCAGATGTAGTTCAAGGATGCTCCTGAGTCCAGCACAAACTTGGCAGGGTGGTTCCCTATTCGAATGTCTAGTTTGGAGTATTTCTTTAGTCTATCATGATCTGACACCATACATATATATTCATCGCTGTCTTGTGACACGGGTGTGGGTGACAAGGACCCGCTGGATGTTGACCTGCGGGACCTGTATGAGTCGACTGAACGAATGCTTGACCTTGACAAGCTGGAGGAGCAACCTTCTCTTCCCTTCACTGCTCGGCCATGGTGACGAGTGCTCGGCCTTGACGTAGTTGTCTTTCGCTCTGACAGTCGCGTTTGACAGGCTACTTCTAAGTGGTTTTCTCTCCCGCAGCGGTGACATTGTTGGCCGATGGCGGGACACTGCCCAGAGTGAGGGTATTCTTGTCCGCACCTGTAACACTTTGATGCGGGTTTGCTGTTTCGACCGTGTCGTGGTTCGTGGCGCGATGACGTCCCCCGGGAGGTCTGCATGAACCTTCTTGATTTGTGGTGGTCCGATCGATGTTTCGGGTCTGTAGGCGTTTGCATTCTGAACGCTTGTTCTTTTTTTTCAGGCTTGTTGGCTTCCATCTTTTTCGCGTGGTCTTCTTTAGCTTGATTATCTATGAGCGTCAGTTCTGCTATTTCTTCAAGGGTGTAGTGTTTTTTTAGTAATCGCCGACGTAGCGATTCAGATTGACATCCTTCAATTAAGAGTCAAACTCACAATGTCGGGCTAAGCGTCTGATGCGTGCAATGAAGTCACACATGGGTTCATCTTTCTCTTGTGATGCGAGATTGAACGTGTACCGCTCATAATCCAGATTACGCTTGTGTAGAAATTACCAGTCTAGGGCCCCTTTTACATCGTCATAGGAGGTGGCGTTGGCGGCAGGCAATTCTTTGATTATTTGTGCAATATCCTTTCCAACCAAGTTTCGCAGTGCTATTAACTTTTGTTTAGGGTCCTGCACTTGGGATCCTGTCATGAAATCTTCGAAATCCTCTGCCCAGCTCTTCCACTTGGGTCCCATGCTATTTCCTGATGTCAGCTCCAGTGGTTCTGGCGGGCGTAGATTTGACACTCCCATTAATACTTGAGGTGGTTGCTGGGGTTGTAACGCTGCCCCCATGTCTGCTGGACGTGAGGTATCAGGTTCTGTCGTCATCCTAGTTCCAATTATCTGTTGCTTGGCTGACTGCCGCTTAATTTGCGTAACTTTTGGGTGATTTTGGAGTTTTGCCTGACTTTAAGACGACCGCCACAGGAAAGTCAATGTAAGGCTATGACCGGTGCCTGACTTCAAAATGGCCGCAGCTCGGGACAAATCTTCCTTCACACTAGTTCATGGGCTGCCTCTCTTCATCCACATTTTCATGCCCAGAACTTTGCTATTCCTTGCATGCTGGCTCAGCATTCAGGACTCACCCCTTGCCCGCTCTGTCTCAGCTCGCAATGCTCAGTCAGCCTCCAGGCTCCTTCTTGCACCTGTTTGCGCTCTTCTCGCGCTGCCGGGTGTATGGCGAGTTCACAGCGAGGTTCGTCAGTGGTGGCAGCACCTGAGTTTAGGCGGCAATGTTTAAACAGCGCTTCTAGGTGGGCAAAGTCTAGATAGCGCATGGGACTTCTCCGCAATTTTCTTCGCATTTTCGCACCTTTGGCCGTCATGACGCCGCAAGTGCTCCGGTCTTCGGCTGTAGGTCTACGTGTTAGATTTCTCTTCTTGAAATAAAAACTCTGAAGGCAAAGTACTGGGTTCAGGTGGGGAAACAGACAATATGTTTCCTAGAATTAAAGCCATTCCGTTCTCTAGAGAATTACATGGTTAAAATAGACCCCCCCATTCATGAAAGCAATGTGCACCAGATTTAGATTGGGCACCTTACCTTTAGCAAAAGCCGCCAGCAAGAAGAAAGCCAACCACAAGGGTTCCAATTCCTGCCCTGCATTTGGAGAAGCAGAGGAAATGACAGAATATATACAGTTTTTTTGTACGAAATAGCAGAAAAGGCGCTGGATAGTTCCTCTATCAAGTTTCCTCGGTGTCTGCTACTACAGAATAGCAGTGAAAATTTGTAGAGCTGGCACGTCCCTGGTTATACTTTTCTCAATTGTCAAATTTTAGATAGCATCTGGCCCATTCCATGTAAAATGTTAATGTCTTTTAACTCCACATTGCAATCTAGTGCTTCGGATGCGGATATTTAACTGCATTTCCATAAATATGCTGTGTGATTTTATAGATATGGCTAGTGTTGCTATCATTCTTATGCCTGTGATTTTACTTATTTTAATGCACTGTTTGAAGACTTGATTTGAAGTAATTTATTCATATTGTATATTTTATGCTTATTGCTTTTATGGTCTATGACCAAAATAAAGTAAAATAAATGGAAATGGATATCTATTTAGCAATTAATTCAATTGCAGGTTTTCAGCTAAGTTAAATTTAAAATAATCCAAGAAATAGTTAGGGACTTATTATGAATTTGGTGGTCCAATTGTCCTATTACGTGTTGGGTGGTTGGACTCCCATGGGACCACTACTCCTACCAGCAATCCATGATCACTGGCAGTCTGGCCCAGTACACTAGTAGTGACACTGTGGTACCTATGAGTTTCCTCACTGCCACAGTTTTTATTTTGGTGAGCCCACCATGAACAGTGTGGTGGCGGGAAACTCCTGTAGACTCAGGGCCATGGGGATGCATGCAGGTAGGCACATGGTGTGCCCCCTTGTATACATTTACCCCCGCAGTCCATGCCGTGCAGGAATTTGCTTTGGCGTTTCCATTGCAGTGCCCTTCTAAGGCTCACCGCCTGGGACCACCAAAGCACCACCCGCCAGGCCAGGAGAAAACACCTAATCTGTCAGGTGGTCAGCGGACAAGTTTGGCGGTATGGGGTGCTGGTGTGGCGTCCCGCCCCCTCACTGCCAAATTTATAATCAGGCCATTAGTCCGATTCTACAAGACATGTTAATGAAGCCTTTTTCACTAGAATGAGGAATCTATCTGGTATAATACTGGAGCATGCACCAGAATCTCACCCACCTTAGGGTGCATAAGGTGGGTGATACCCTGGTGCATGCACAAGCTATTTTTGGGGGTTGAGAAGATGTTAGAGAAACATGTAAATCAGCATTTACCACTGTTCTTGGAAATGACTTGTCGAGTTCCATGAAACTCCATCCTTGTTCCACACATTTCATGCAGCACATGGACCCACTCAGAATATTGTTTTAGGAATCTGGGGTAGACTTCTGGGGTAATACCTTCCATTATTGTCCTTCATACAATGAAAACATCTTAATAGAAGATCTAAATCTGTATGTGGTCAACGTACTCATATGTAATCCTGCAAAAGTGGAATCCCGCCACATGAAATGCCAATAGGTCAAAACTTTTGTCCTGCTTCGTAATCCAGAGTAAAAATCATTGTGCACATTCGGAAACTGTTGTCCAATCTCTAGTTTTTCTTTTTTCTACAGCATATTTTTACCAAGAAGGTGACAGCACACTCTATGGAGTTATGAAGTAGCCCCTTCCATGAAACATGCAACAAACATTTATTAACCAATGAAAATGGCAGGTTATCATTACCACATTTAACCTTAAACTTGTGAAGACATCGAGGCATGTCAGAGGACATATGCAAAGATGTTCTAAGTCTTGTGTGCGGAAAGAGGGAATTTATGGCAGAGAATTTGTGAAATTCTAAGATTTCTCTAAGGCAGATATGACACCAGAATATAGAGTTGTAAAGGTCACCTGACACAAATATTGTGGCTTATATTGTGTTTAAAAAAATATGGAGTCATTGGAATCAATAATAGAAAATGTAAACCTAATGGTGCAATACTTTTGTAAGTAATATTGAGTCCACAATAGGTATGTCAGACAATGCTTTTGATACCAATAATGTGACATAGAGCCCTAAATGAAGAGAATAGAGCAGTCAGAGAGAGAGGTAGGTGACAACTGTGAAAGATGAAAGAGTTATCATGATGGATTCTTGCAGGAAAGAGAAAAGGGTGAAAGATTGTTGAAAATATACACAACTGATACTTCAGCAGAAAGAGAAGGGAAATCATAGCCTGAGGGTTAAAGGTAGGAAAGTGATATGGAACTTGAGAAAGGACGGAAAGTGGGGCAACTAAAACACCGTAGATAGAGAAGCAGTAGTAATAAAGGTAAGAGGATAAGGGAGTGAAGCATATATGGAACGAAATGTTTGAGGCATTGAATGAAAATGATATTGTTTCTTGAATAGGAGAATAATTTGCTTGATACCAAAAATAAAAGGGGGAGGGGGATGAAAGATGTTTTAGAGGCAGAAGAAGAAAATAGGAGTGTGCATCGCATGTGTTCAGTGTCCTCCAAAAAAGTCATCCACTAATTAGCTAAACTCTTGACGGAATAAAAACATTTCAGATTCATAATCTGGTACTCAAAGACTCACATAGGCCACTGATTAAAGCAAGAATTAAATTGAAAATTGCCTGCTCTACAGCCAAGGCATTATTGATGAACCAACCTGAATTCCTACTGCTATCCATCAAACGATCTTGAGGAAACAACATTCTAAGACGCTTACCGTATCACACAATTGAGTGCAGGAAATACAAACCAAAATCGTCCCCCCTGCTATCTCTAGCACTGTAACAAAAATTTGGAATTTGGTTCCTACTGAAATCCAATGAGCCGACTCAATAATTACCTTTCAGAAAGAGTTAAAACTTTTCAATTTCAAATATATTTAAATAGCTCTCAAATTCTCAGCGCTGGAGTGAGGAACCAAAAGCAGTTGTAACAAAAGGCTCAGATCAAGCCTGTACCCTTCGTCTTCTCACCCAAACTCTCTCTCTCTTTCCTTCCATCCATTCTAATTCTTATACTTGCCCACTCCCTCACTCTCTTTCGCACTCTATTGTGAAAATCGCAGATAATTGCCTTAGCATGAGCTGAAGTCATTTTAGTTGTGGCACCCATTTTGTTAACCATGTGATTCTGCTGTCTTCACTGTTGCTTGTCTTTCTATTCTGCTTGAGTCATCAGCTTTAGTTTACTCCTATTCTAAGCCAGAGCAATGTATGAGCTCAGAAAGGCCTGTAGTTGCTAGAATGTATCTGTTTAAGAATGTAACTGTCAGGCTATGTCAACTGATGCAAGCACTTCTATCTCCTCTCCCACTCTGCTGACAAAGTGGTTTCTACATGCCCATGTTAGTCAGTATCTATTCCTGGTTAGGCCCCTGGTTTCTGTATTCTTTGTACTAACTCATAAAATGCCCGAGGGTGTTGTATTGATGTAGTCCCACTCATGAGTGATTAATAAACTTCTTATTTGATATTCCAGCTTCCGTGCCAATCTCTTTTTTGTTGGTTTAAGGAGCATTGGACAGACACAGGTGAACCCCTGCACCAGTGAGCCCCTAAAAAGGCTCATTTCCACAAATTGGCATCCGAACAGGAACTCATCGGAGACGCGGCCATCCAAAAGAGCGGTCTTGATGGAGGAATGGAATGTACAGAAGAGGTACCCTGCAGGAGAAGACCCTTTGTGTTTGTAGACCAACTTGTTTTCCAGTTTTCCTAATCTGACCCACTGGGTGGTGGGTGATCTCCGACTGAGATCTCATTTGGCATAAGTATTGCAGTGACCATTAGGTCAACCCAGAGCTTGGCAGGTAGAGGCTGGAGACTTTTGTCATTTAGTAAAATTCGTAAGTAGACATATGGAGCGCTCTTGAGTGTTCTGCCAGGCCATTTGGTAATTCGGTCTCTTCTTTTAAAGACTTGGGGGTTTTACCCTATCTTGTTTTGGATGGGTCTGCAGACCCATGTAATAGGCATGCCTTATGATTTTTAAAAACACAGAGTGTTTGCGAGCACTGTGTCAGACCAACTAGTAATTTGGCGTATTTTGAAAAAGTAGCAACAATGGGGGAGTACCCCCTGGAGGAAAATACAGAAAAGAGTTTTTTCTGTTTCTAGAGCAAAAAAGCTCAGGTTAGCACAGTTTGCCCCAACCCGTTACCAGACAGTGCATGTCCTTGAAGAAGACCCCTCACTCACCAACCTAGTTGGTGACATGCTTCATCATTGGGGTCCCACCCCATAGGCCGAATGCCCATAGGGTGTGCTGCGACACCTGACTACAGTGGAGCGGGGTACTTTTTCTTTTATATGTGCAAATAATTTACAGTGATACGTGTGTTAAAAAAGGGCCAAAACTACTCACTCCAAGACTTTATTCTTGAGTGCTTGAACCCTTATAAAACCAAAGTGGCACCTGTGCCTAACTAGGAAGGCTTTGGTGTCTCAAGAAGTGTAATAAGTTTAAAAATAGCGAAGTGTGCTATGTGATAAAGAAAAAATTAGGTCTACATGTTTCAACCATTTAAAAATTCTTGGTTTTCGTCAGGACCGTGAAGATTGGACGGGGTGGTCTGCATACGCTAAGGTGCGTCCTGCCCTCGTTCAATTAAAGACCACAAATTGTGATCTGGTGTAAAAAGGTGTCTTATCCTGGTTCAGGAGAAAACCTGAAAGAGAAAAAGATTTGTACAGGGTTGGGATTACATACTGGGAAGGACAAAACAAGGGTAAACACTTAACAATTATTGTGCTGGGTGGGTTCACCAGAATAAGGTGATGGTATGAGAACACCTTGTTAATCAAGTCGTACCCGTGGTCCATCTGATGCGATAGACAAAGTGCTCAGGTGGTAGTTACCGGAGCGTGAATGAGGTGAATAAACACACCCCAGTGCCTTGAAGATATGGTGGTCTTGCAGGATAACTGGGATAGTGGAAGGGGGGAGGAGGTGTGGGAGAGTGATCGCCATTACAGTGCGACGCTAAACGCGCTCAGGCATTAGTGGATGTGAATTGCCTTGTTAGCAGCTACACAGTTGTGCCACGGTTAAACAGGTTACACTACTATTGTTAACCCTGGTATAGAAAAACGTGATGTTTTGCTCTGCTTACACTTGATGCGGTGACTACCGCTTCATGGGCATCGGAGGATCCAAGACGACAAGTATCCGTCACCTACAAAGTTTGAGAATAAAGGCAGACACACAATTAGTGTACCACCCGTACTCAATATATATGGTACAGCACAGGAATGGTGTGCGGCGCGGGCCGCCTCGTGCATCAGTGGGAGTAGTAGTGTGGCTCACTGGTTAGAGGCGGCAGACCCGAGAGCAGAGGACGACCCGGGACCAGGGTTCGATTCCCGGTGTGGCAGGTTTCTGGACCAGGGTCAGCGGACTCGATAATTCTCTCGCCTCGGTGCCCACTCTGATCAGCGATCACACTCGGCAACTCTGGGCATTAGCTTGCCTCATCTTCACTAACGGCCCCACCAGACCGCTGGGGATGCCTGGTCTCACCCTGGAGATACCCAGTAAGGGACCATCTCTCAGGGAAGCCAGGAAGGGTTTCGCAGCGGTCGAAGCGCCTTGGGACCCTATGGGTAAGTAGTGCGCTATATAAATGCCTAAAAGAAAGAAAGCACTTACTTGCAGCTTTTGCTTGTCTTGCGGTAAACCTACTTGGTTACTGCTCAAGATGCCCCGTGGAGTGTTCTGATGGATCAGCAACGCCAAGAGAAGTAAACTGTGCGTTACTTCCTGGATGGGCGTGGCGCCGATCGGAGCCCTACGCGGGCCAATCAGAACGTGACAGAGGGGCGGTGCCCGCTGGAGTTACGATGACGTGGTGGCTGATGTGTAGCAGTGTGCTAACCACGGCAACTGCGCTGGTGAAATCGGGACTGTGAATGGGAAAAAGTCTAATGATTCGTTTGCCAAAGAGGATCTCCTCCCCTTGGGTATGAAGGGATATCATGAACAGAACAGGAATAGATAGACTGTAGGAGAATTAGCCAGGAAGATTCAGTAATAATGGACAGATCTAACGTCCAAATTAGACCTATGCATAGACATAAAGGTAGAACATTACTAAGTGACAACTACTGGGTCACGAGTAGTGTTGATGCCTATTTTACAAGAAAGAGGGTGGCAGTTCGGTGGCCTCAGAGAATTGTTGTAAAGGAGAGGTTACCCCATCACAGTGTTCCACAGGATATTATCATTTAAGCCAGTTTTGTGAGTTGAAAGTCTGTAAACCCACCTTTGTTCCTTTTCAAAAAGGGGTTGGTTCAGATTGGCTCCTGGTTTAACCTGCTCAATGATGGTCCATTGTATTTCATCTGATGTATGCCCTACCTACAAATAATGTTCGGTGAGTTTGGTGTTGGCTTTTTTATTTTTAAAAAGGTCTGGGGCTAGAACCTGTCTTCTTTTGTAAGATCACTGAAGTGGCACTCTTTATTTTGGATTTGCTTGGCCAAGATTATGGTTTTGTTTGTTTGTTTATTACAATAAACAAAGGCAGGTAATGAGGAGATTTTTGTCTCTACCTTTTATACTTGGGATAAATACTATTTGATTATAATATTATATTTAATTATAATATTTTTGGCATGCCTGCTCCTAGCACACTCCATAGAATGTGTTGCTGTCTTGGAGGAACCAATATGGATCTAGAAAGTAGTCAGCCGGCTCCCCTAGAGGGGACACTTAATATGTTTATGTATATTAAATATGGTATTTCTTCTATAAATGTATAGTACACTATGGAACAAATATACAAAAAAGGATCCTGATCTACGATGGCAAGTAAATGGGTCAATTGATTTTAAGAAGATTCAGTATGTTGAGCAGTGTCTGTTTCAGAGAAAGAGTTGACAAGGTGTGTTTGATTGTGTACTTACAATCGGTTTGGTTTGAGTACAGTCTGTGGGCTGCCTCTTTTTTTTGTCCTAGTGTTGATTTGTGGGTTGATTGTGTTTTTGAGTGTCTATGAGGTTTGTGGACTGACACCGGTGGTAATGCTTGTGAAGTACTTGTTTGAGTGAGTAGCGACTGTGCTCTTTGTATAAGGATGGGTTGCCTTTGCAAACTATGTTGTCTGCTATGAGTGTGTGGCCCCTTCTTGAAAATGTCCAGAATTAGCTCAATTTGCTTTGTTGTCTACATTGTGTTCTGCAGATGCCATTGGGAGAATTACACATTAACATTTCAAAGAATTAATTATTATAAAATATGTTAAGTAACGGCACGCTACTATGGAAAGTAAAAGCAGTAACAACATATGGATGTGTGAACATTCAAATATTATATTCCCACAATGGAAAAATATTCGAATTAAAACTCGAAGCAAAATTGCCTAGCATTCCATATAAAAAGAGAAAATGTTATCTCACAAGAAATAAAGTGATTTGAGAACTTTGGGTATAGTAAGAGCTACATAATGTTAAAACTAACTTTACCTAGAAAAAAAGGCACTCAATAGGGAAAAGTAGGCCTCACAGAGAAAAACAAATTTGTGTGTTTTATACAACTAGGACTTAACAAAATTAAATATAGATGCCCAATATTTTGTTAGTACTGCATATCAGCTGTGTAAAATGTTACAGCACTATCCTTAGATACATCATATTAAATATTAAAAGGCATTCACATTATAAAAGTAATTGGTTGCTGCTAAAATAAAAGCTTTCCTTCTTTTACCACACTGCCAACAATAGATTTTGACTGGCTTGGAATGCCTGGTCTTTAGAATGAACTGAGCCTCATTCCCAGCACTAGAAAGAGAGCTTTTAACAGCTCCTCAAGTTGCTTGTCCGAAGGAAGTTGTCTGTCAGAGCAGAGGGAGGTAATGAGTGGTTTATCAACTTTTTGGGGTTTAACTGAGGACATTAGAATACAGCACATTGGTGTCATATTGGAAACAGATAGCATCATAAGGGGTCCTATGCCATTAAATGTCCAACAGGATTTATCAGTCCTAGAGCAC
The DNA here is from genome assembly GCF_964263255.1 of Lissotriton vulgaris. NCBI lineage: Eukaryota > Metazoa > Chordata > Amphibia > Caudata > Salamandridae > Lissotriton > Lissotriton vulgaris. The sequence continues at coordinate 747,205,419 of NC_141693.1, read as the reverse complement.
AAGGCCTTCTCTCCTGAAAAAGTGTATAGGCTAACACCTGCTGGTCATAAAACACAGCTAAGTAAATAACACAGGCTTTACCCAGGCACAAGCTATAAATAAGCGCTGTGGCAACTAGGTTTTAAGTTAGTACAAAATGACATAAAACACGTTCATTGAAAACCACTAATTTTGAAAGTTTGAAAAACAGCTTCATTATTGTGGAGAAACAATAAAAGTAAGGACTTTCTTTTTTGCTGCTTTCCTAAAGAAGCACATCTGTGGATCTGATGTTAAATAATTACTGCTTTGAAAAAAAAAACTTTCTATGTTTCAGTAAAGCTTACGTGCTTAGCTTCAAAAGAAGTTTTGTAAGTGTTACAAATAACTGTATTTAAAGACAAAAGGAAAGGAATGAGGCTTGTGTTTCATATGAAGAAACAACAAAAGGGTTAGTGATCATTATTCAAGAAATGACAACATGAAAAAAAATATTAAAAGTCATTGCAGAAAATTACCCTGTGCAAATTGTGCATTAAGATTTCAATGTTTAAAGGGTGAAATATACTGTGCCTCAAAATAAAAAAGGTGAGTATTAGTTTCTTTAGCAATGACAATATTACTGTAACTTAGTGACAAACTTAAAATATAATTTCTAGTATGGCCTAATGGCTGCAGTCTCAAATACCATAAAAAATGTATACAAAAAGAGTAGCTTTAGAGACATGAGAATTACATTGCACGCCTTAATGCACAATAGTTCTGAGTGCATTATGGCGTTCTGAAAACTAACATTTTGAGCCAGTTCTTTAGGTGCTAGAACGCACAGTGCACAATAATAAATAAAAAAAGAAAGAGTAAAAGTTACAGCCTACCTTTACACTATTAGCAGACCCAGAACTTGAACGCGGAGACATTGTGGGAGATCACTTGCCCCGTTTGCCTCGTTGCAGAACTCTGCTGCTCGCCGCTCCCGCTGTGCGGGAGCCGCTTCGCTGTGGGAGGAGACCTGAGACCCACCAACGCTGTAGAGCTTGCCCAGCTGACGTGCCGCTGAGAGGAGGGAACACCTGTGGAGGCTGCAGGGGTAGCGTGGCAGGGACTCACTATCCCAGGAGTCCCTGCTTGACCACGAGACATCCGGTCAGCGCACCCCTGCGTGCCCCGCCCCCGCCGGCATACCTGCTAAATAGTGAGCACCAGCGTTCCCCTGTGTGATCCAGAACTTGAACGCGGAGACATTGTGGGAGATCACTTGCCCCGTTTGCCTCGTTGCAGAACTCTGCTGCTCGCTGCTCCCGCTGCGCGGGAGCCGCTTCGCTGTGGGAGGAGACCTGAGACCCACCAACGCTGTAGAGCTTGCCCAGCTGACGTGCCGATGAGAGGAGGGAACACCTGTGGAGGCTGCAGGGGTAGCGCGGCAGGGACTCACTATCCCAGGAGTCCCTGCTTGACCACGAGACATCCGGTCAGCGCACCCCTGCGTGCCCCGCCCCCGCCGGCATACCTACTAAATAGTGAGCACCAGCGTTCCCCTGTGTGACCCAGAACTTGAACGCGGAGACATTGTGGGAGATCACTTGCCCCGTTTGCCTCGTTGCAGAACTCTGCTGCTCGCCGCTCCCGCTGCGCGGGAGCCGCTTCGCTGTGGGAGGAGACCTGAGACCCACCAACGCTGTAGAGCTTGCCCAGCTGACGTGCCGCTGAGAGGAGGGAACACCTGTGGAGGCTGCAGGGGTAGCGCGGCAGGGACTCACTATCCCAGGAGTCCCTGCTTGACCACGAGACATCCGGTCAGCGCACCCCTGCGTGCCCCGCCCCCACCGCCCAACCTATATCAACAGAAGAGAGACCGTCTTGCGGGACGCAAGCGGGACGCCGGGCGAAGCCCGGGCAAAGGGCGGGCCGTCTGTGGCCGTCCGGGGACAGCAGGGGCCGGGACGGGCCACCCCCCTGACATTTCCGGTAAGCTAAGCAGATTATTGTGAAGAGGGATAACGCTAATACATCTAACTGCGCTAAGCTTCTGTACATGTCTACATACTCTCCGATGACTACCCGCTCAGGTAGATGTTCACGGAGAGGGGGAAACACCACTCTGGGGACTATGGACAATTTTATTACCCGTGCAGTATCAGTGGTAGAGAAGGAGATTATTCTAGTGGAACGCAGACTGTCATGTGAATATCTGGCTCACAAACGCTCCTCTATGGGGTCTCTTGCACAGGCCAAATCTCCATCCAACAACATCATGCCAGTAGACTCAACCGCTCCCCACATCCCTGGCGACATGCAACCTTGTGTCATCGATTTGAGACCAAATAGCGATTTCTTTGAGATTGCACCTGACCCGGTACCCCAAAGTAAGACATCAACTAACACCGGGACAAGAAATGCTACAAATGGCGAAATACCAGCACCACCGGTCCTGCCCATAATAACGATACATGATGCCCCCCTAAATCACATCCTTCAATCACCGTCTAAGACGACAGGAAGGGCTGCAGTAAAACGGAAAAGACCGGTCACTCCACGCAAAGCCTATAGAATAAAAGCAATAAAAAGAATTCGCAAAAACTATATGAATGTGGGAGCTCACTGCAAAACAGCAGCAATTGACCCTGTCATGTGCTTATCTAGGTTCCTGATCGATACTGTGACCTTATGCCCCTATTCGGCTATAAATCCATTTATTCCCTATATTGGCATAACCGTTCAAGTGCGATTTTCTGTAAAGTCATCTCTGGCCTCACACGAGCAGAGCCACAGAGCCACATTCCAGCATGACTCTCTGCTACTTCCTTTGCGACCAATTAGTGCAATGACAGAGCAGCAGTCACTATCTGATATTCCTAGATAACACTCCGAGTTCTTCAACAAGATAAAAACTTAGCAAACCTGGAAATCCCCGCTTGCTATGTTTTGATTAGTAATGGAACTCTAATGAGCAACTGATAACTATCACTTCCTAGTGACATCTTTAATTGACGTCTTATGTCCAGCAAACTTGCGTCAAACCCGGCACCTGTCAGGTATAAATATTACCAACGTTGCCTTAAGCAATGAGCGAACATGTTGCTGATGCCAGCTGCCTGCATGACCCCGTGTTGGTAAAAACTAGCACTCTGTCGCTGCAGCCTGCTATCCTGTGGTGGTGAAGCTACTGATTACCATTATCGCCGCTACAGCGCGACCTATGGTGCAGTACGCTTGAGGAGCCGTGCAGCCGTCCTCTGCGAAGACATCCAGCCCAGCTGCCCGCGGACGCTGTCACCCCTCCTTCCTCGACGCGCTGAGAGAAGCCGCTGCCTTTCTCGTGCAGAGAAATCCAGTCCCGGCGCTTCCAGTTTACCCTCGCAGGTGACTGGGATATCGAGAGAGACCCCTGAAGGAGATACCAATCCTCCATCATTCTATTCAGAGGTATGGTGTTGACTAAACCCTTAGACGAGAATTCTTGAAACAAACCTTGGCAAAACCAACTTAACTTAAGCTACTTACTTACTCCCCTTCTCACGTGTTAGGCTTAGGTCAGGCACACTGGGGTAGGCTTAGTTAGAAGCACCAGTTGAGTATGTTAGCCTAATGTATATATGACTGTATATATGTTTTATTACTTTTAAACCATTGTGTGGCTAAGAAACCATATCAATGCTTTTACAGTTCTATTTCGCTATTCTTATCTTACTGTACGTACTTTTTATAATAACAGTTATTGCAATTGTGGCAATACATTTCTCTTGTACGAGAAGAAAGACTGTTCAATAAATGTTAACCTTTATTGATACACGCCCGTCTCTCTATTCTCTACATACTGTGAAAGTAAACTGCACTAGACTGACTGAGTGAAATCTATGTCTATTGTTTCACACGACCCTAGAGATCGACTCTTGATCTGAGGAGCAAAGTTGTCATGTTGCACGGTTGTTGGAAAGCTGAATCCCTTCTTGTCTGTGCCAAGGAAGCTGATCACTTCCTATGCAGAGAAGAAAGTTTCCAGTGACCTCTGAGCTAGTTGGTAACACAACCCAATTAAGTTTAGCATAGTCAGTGGAGGCCTGGAATATGAGCAGTTCCACGTCGATACTACTGTTTATGTTATTCCAATGCGCAGGGCCTAGTGGGAAACTAGGAACTACACTACATGGCGCCCTAACGTTTGGTAAGGCGATAAACTAACGCAAGACTTATAGAGTAACTCAGTCGTGCATATTTCACACCCCTTTCTCCCGTAAATACTCCAATAGACGTCTGGAGTGGGTGAAAGGTTAAAATCCGCCCGACCTCAGTAGGAAGAGATTCCTATGTAAAGCTCTGGTTTATTCAACGTTGAAGGATACAGTGTTCCAAAATATTGTGCATCTAATCTTTGTCTCCTTGGAGACCCACTCTGCAAAAACTGCATTTATACAATGTCAGTAGAAAACAACGGCACCTCTGGGGCCGCAGTAGATGCGACTCAGCAAGGTCCCGAATACACAGACCCGGGTGCTATTATCATCCCGGTCCAGTTAAGAAGATCTATAACTTTAAAACTTATAGAACACGGACTGACACCTCAGGGTGGTACAGTAATTTTCGTGATAGAGGCTCACGAGTATCGGCAGACAGAGGTATTCTATTCATGGATAAACTTTCCAGCGGTAAACGCTATAACACAAGAGTTTCACTATTACAAAATAGAGGAACCTCCGGGAGAGTACGCTCCTTTCGAGGAGGTTGAAATCCCACTTAAATTTCAAGAGCACCTGCTCTGGTTTAATGGCGCCCTAAAACACAATGATCACATAACCAGGCTCGGTCCACTAGGTAGACCAGGAGCCACATGGCCGGTTCTAGCCAGCTACACACCACATCCTGACATTATAAAAATGTCTAGAGAAGAGCTGTTAGCACAGCTAAACACATTAATAAAAATACATAGGCAGTTAGTCCAATATGTAATGCGGACTGCAACAGTCCAGCCAGCTGTTAATACACCACAGCTGACCCCTCATCAGGGGAACACAAATAAAATTACACCACAGAACATACAGTCATGTCTTGGTAAAACACCCGTAAAACGGGAACAAATTCCTTTCTGGTTAGCCCAGAAAATCACTCAAATAGAGGCAGTATTTCCTGATACTACCCCTATTGAGAAACACAGAATCTTGACCATCTGCCTTCCTATGGGAATCGCACCACACGTGGAGGACTGTGACACTTGGGGTACAGTCTTTGCTTCCATTTACACAAAAACACACGGTGTTCCGTCTATGGCGGTAATACCAGACGTGCTAAAACAGATTCAAAATGAATTCGGTCCAGAGCCCGCTTTAAATCTAGGTATGAAATTACTGAAAGACTTCAAGCAGGTTACGGCTATATTATTAGCCAATGTAAAGGGAGAAGCAGCATCTGTGGCGATTCGCCAGAAGTTGAGGGAAACAGATATAAAAGATCCTGTTGAGCTTGCAAAAATCATAGAAAAATGCTATGAAGAATTAGGTAGAGACAGCTTGGGTGGGAAACCAGTTAAGCCCCAACTTCTCGAAAATCCTGAAAAATTATTTATTAAAAATAATTTAAACACTCCTAAAAAGAGCTGGGATGGAAATAAACAATCCACTCCCAAGGAAAAAGTTTTCCAGTCCAGAGGAAGGTCTCCTCGACGGAGGGAAAGAACTCCGACTCGAGAACGCCAGTCTCCCCAACGGGAGCCCTCTGAGAAAAGATATAACCTTAGAAATAGGGATAATATAAAAAAACCTGATAGATATCAAAGTATTGATACACGTCCCTCTCGATCTTTTCCACAGAATTCGGAAAGAAGAGGACGGTCAGACCCAGGAGAGCACACCAAGTCCAAAGACAAGGAACCTGCTCAAAATAAGAAATCTCAATTTCCTAAAAAGAAGGTAGCCAGTATTAGAGTAATCAACCATGCCGAGAATACTGAGGACACAGTTGAAAAACGGGGAGTGGGCATTGACAATGTTGGGCAGTGCAGCAGAAATCAGTATAGCGCGCAAGATCTTGATGAGTCATCTGGAGACAGTGGACACGAATGAATACATTCAGGTTGAAACTGCCGACGCCAGGCTTAGCGAGCCCCATAAAATATACGAAATAACATTGCGTATAGAGGGTGATAAGACTAGGAAAATTAAGGGTCTATTTTGGGATAAGCTCTCAAAAGGCTATGATATTCTGTTAGCTGAAAAAGATTGGCCCCCGGAGTTTGTCAGGGAGTGCCCTCGTGGCGAAGAAGTGATTATGCCTGCCTTCTCGAATCACATACCGATTCACAAAAAATACACATATGCAAGGAAATGGGCTGTAGCCCAGGCACCTGCATTGTATAAAAATCATGTAGGATGGGATGAGGATTCACCTCCTCACAAAATCCAACTAAAAAGTGAACCAACTGCCCAACGGCAGTATCCCATAAAGCAAGAAGCTAAAAAACAAGTCAGGGAGATCTTAGATCAACTTGAGTACCAGGGGGTGATTGAAACATGCACCTCTCAAATGAACAATCCTTTGTTTCCTGTCTCCAAGCCAGACAATTCATATCGTCTAGTTTTGGACTACAGACACCTTAATACATGTTGCAAAACTTTTGCAGTTCAAAACTCGCATAGTGCAGCCCTAATGAATAATATAGTTAGGAAAAAATATAAAACGACATTAGACATTTCTAATGGTTTCTTTTGTCAAAACATTGCACCAGAAAGCAGATACTTGACCGCTTTCTCCGCATTTGGGTCGCAGAAAAAATTCTGTCGACTCCCACCGGGGTTCAAGAACAGCCCAGGACTATTCTCAGCTAGGGTAACAGAGTTACTACAAATCTATGATGATGAAGCATTATCTTACGTAGATGATATTTATCTCACAGACGACGACTTGGATACTCACTTGAAAAGAGTGAACACCATTATACTTGGGTTCGCAGCAGAGGGTTACAAATTCAACTTTAAAAAGTCTCGAATTGCCCATCTGACAGTACTGTTCTTAGGGTACGAATTATCAAGTGAAGGGAAAAGCCTAGCGGACAACTTCTTAGAGAAGTGCGCTGTACTCCAAGCTCCAAAAACGCTGAAGAATTTACAATCCATACTAGGTTTTCTGAATTTCGGAAGAACTTACATCCTAAATTACGCAGAGAGGGTTAAACCTCTCTACGAACTAATTAAACCTGATTTAAAACAAATCAATTGGACTCAAAAACACACAGAAATTTTGAGATCACTGCAAACAGACATGTTAGCAAAAACAAAATTAGATACACGTGACAACACGATCGATCTTGTAATCCGAGTCATCCCAGGAAGATGCGGATTCACGTACCTAACCTCTAATGAGGGAGAAAAGGTACCAATTTCAATTAAGTCTCACTTGTACACACAAGCAGAAAAAACATTCAGTCGCACAGAAAAAACTGTGAACGCAGTGCAAATCGCATTAGCAAATGAAAGAGAACTAGCACACGGCAAACGGATTAATATCCTTACAGCGGAATCCGCCTTCGAAGCGCTATTCAGCCCAGTAAACCTGCCTACAGTGTCACTGGATCCAAAATGGATACAGTGCATAGATTCTCTAGCAGCGGAAGACGTGAAATACTATTTCGCCCCGCAATACGAAGAACTGAATGATTTAGAATATGAAGAAGAATATCCTCTGCCAATCGAAATCCTGCCTCTCCCACAATACGCATGTATAATCTATACAGATAGCTTTGTACAGCATTTCAACGTAGAGAGAAAATCCTACGATGCAGCATGTGCGATTATTAAAGGTCGTTGGCTGTGCGGTAAATTCAGACCGAAAGTAACAAAAACTGAATCTGTAAGAAACTGTTCGGTTCAGAGAACTGAAATCAGATCTTTAAAGATGGCGCTCGAAAATGCAGAACGCGAATTCCCCACACTTATCGTGTGCGATTCTCATTTTTGCGTCAAATCTTACAACAACAAACTGCAGAGTTGGATCGAAAACGACTACAAAGATGACACAGGTGCCACAATAAAGCATAAATTGCTTTGGGAACAAGTAGCTCTTTTTCACAAAGAACTACAAAAGACTCACGTGATTCACGCACAGAGTCTTCAACGTGATGGCGTTCACGTTGCAGGGAATTCATTGGCTAAAACAGCCACCGCGGAAGCAACTAACCCGGCTTCCGTAGCCACAAAAAAGCGTACAGATAAGTATATAGACGGGGAAACCATGCTAGCAGTAAAAACGACCGTAAAAGGCGACTGTGCAGCACTACCCGTAAACTATCCACTCAATTATGCATACATCATCGATGCAAACTCCGTTCCTTTTGCTCGAATCCCTGGAGTGGGGGACAGAGTAATTCCAAACAGGAGCCGGAGGGGCTTCCTATTACTGGAAGCACACATGGGGTTGGGTCTGAAACACCAAACAATCAAAGCCTCTCTGAAAGAATTGCAATCAGAGTACTGGTGGCCAGGAATGAGTATAGATATTCAATGTTTTGCTCAAAATTGTGAAGACTGCAACAGAGATCGCAGTAATGAACAGGCCAGTGTAGTTTCAGGATCCCTTCTAGACAGCATAAGGCGGTCTATCTGCGCAATCAAAGAAGAGAAGCGCGTCCCAGTGTACACAGTTTAGACGAAAAGCACTTAAAAAATGAGGCCTCCAGCGCTCGGCTGACGCTAGAACGGTTATAAAAGATTTGCGAGTCCATATCGGCACATACGCAATTACCACGTTCCATTCTGACCAGGGTCCTGCTTTCAGCTCTCGAGCCTATAAGAGGGCCATGGCTAGCATGGGAATTGGGTTGTGGTATTCTTGTCAGTCATACCCCGGGAGGGAATAGTGTGATAGAAAGAAAAAACCGTGACATAAAGCAATATATAACAGCGAAGGTATTAGGTTCAGGCGCTGGGTGGGTCAAACATTTAATAAGTGTCCAGACTAGTCTTAACAACATGCCAAGAAATTCTCTAAAAGGTTTCAGCCCATACGAACTATTGTTCGGAATAAGAATGAACGTTCAGGACCTCGATAGTCAGATGTCAGTGGTACAAAAAGAAACAACGCAGTTTGAAGTAAAAGACCGTTTGGCTGTTTTACAGGAACTGAATGAAACAAGAAAATCATTAAGCAACATAAAGTTAAAGCAACAGCCAAGTACCACTGACGAGGCACCACCCGCAACAGCCCCAGCAAGGCCTGTCTGGATTCCAAAGATTGGGGATCTAGTCAGAGAAAAGATCGCGGTTAAGAAGGAATTTGGGCCTTCTTACAGAAAAGCAGTACCTGTCTTAGCAGTCACCGGAACAAGATCAGTTGTGCTACCGCCCCTTGCTGGTAAAAAGGAGAACAGAGTCGTGTCCATCGACCTGGTAAAACCACAAGCATGTGGCCTATAATCAACAGTAGGCCCAGTGGACTCCCAAGAAACAACAGAATACCCAAACTTGCAACAATCCAAGAGGTTCAAACTGAAAGACTAATCACATTCGATCAGCCTGCAGTGCACAATGAAGGACTATGCAATAATGCCATGGAACTCGTGCCTCTTGAAACACAGATTGAAACAGTTCGTCAAGAAACAACACCAGTCTACAATGATGTGGCATCAGAAAGTGCTACCGAGAGACAGATTGAAAGAACAATCCCATCAATTGACAGAACTGCCTCTGGTTATTTCATCAACTTCGACAACTTCTCTGAAGATTTAAATGACCCGGAAGTGATGCCAGAAACAAAAAAGTCTTTTAAAGAAAAAGCAACGGAACTCTTTCATCAACTGAAGGAAATCTACCTAATTTCCCCTTGGCTAGAGTTCTGGTTCGGTCTAGGTGTATTTTTCCTCCTGCTTTGGCTCATCATGGTACTGTGTTTGGGAAAATTCATTGAAGGAAAATATATTACAATGGACACAGCAAGTCAGAACATCAACCTAGTCCTGAAACCACACAGATCATCCCACGTGAAGAAAAGAGAACTGTCAACAGTTAATGTCACAGCAATTCCAATACCTGGTGGGGTAGTATGGGAGAAAACAGACTATGAGATCTATGGTCCGGTCGAAATCCTGAAGTATCCTCATCAACTAAAGGTTTCCTTAAGTGACTTTGTTACACCTAGTACATTCTCTGATGATTGGGACTTTAACAGTATTAATGACATGATGTCTGATTTAGTAATGTCAGCTAGATTCACAGATCATGATTATTTACAAGGTTCATCTAGTTATGAGCAGTTATTCTGTTACACCCACTATGGGGATCATTACTTGCATAAATCTGCACAGCCTAGAAATGTTTTTATGTATAATCAATGGGAACATTGTTCTACACCACCTAAAAGCAGTTCTAAAGCATTTTTTGAGAAATTCAAATATTTTTCAGGGTTTAACACCAGTGATGCAGAAACGTTTTATTATAAACTGTTAGATAAAACAGGAATGAAAACAATGCTGACAAATTCTAAATTGATATATTCAGAAGCATTTTATGACAAAATGATGACATTTGGTTTTGATTATTGGAAAAATAATATTGAAACGAAATCAATTTGGGGTACAAAAGATTGGCAGGTGCAAGGCATAGAAGCACTATTTAGAACCTGCATGATACCAGAACAAATGTTATTTTTAAATGACACTGTACACCAAACATCTTGTCTTGGCCTAGCCAAGAACAAAGAAATGAAAACACCGTCTATACCAAAGCCAATACCTGAAAATGTAACAGCTGATAATGAGTTAGACGTGTCACACATTTTACATTTCAACAGAACACATCCTGATTGGAAAAAGTGGTTAATCTGGCCTACAGACACAAATAGCTGTCAAGATAGGTTCCTGAATAAAACACAGGGTTTAAAAATGACCAGATTAGACCCTAGATATTCCCAGAGACAACATCCAGGAATTATAACCACATACAGTGTAGGGAAACTCTGCCTAGAATGGCTAACTACATCCACACTGGCTGAAATTAAGCAACACTTGTCTTTATTAAAAGATGGTGCTGATTTGCGCGATTTCATTTTTGGACCACGCAAACAGCGTCAAAAGCGTTTCATAGCGACCAGCATCTATGCTGCTTACAACGAGGCTTGGAAAGTAAAGCAAATTGAAACTGCTGAAAAAATACGAGAAATTGATCGTATTAATTTGGAAAAATCACTTTCTGTAGTAGACAATGGGTTAATGACTCTGTCTTCCAGAATATATTCTTTGGACAATATTGTATCCTCTGCCTTTGATGTGATAGACAGAGATTTGCTAATGTTACAACATGGCCAGTCTCAATTACGCTCTATTATAGAACTAGGCTGGACGCTGCAAAATCTTCGTTCAGGCTATGTGCCTTGGCGTCTGATAAACACAACGTCATTATTTTCCATTTTTAACCTTACTGATAAACAGATCAGTTTGGCACAGAAAGGAGCAGACTATACAATCTTGAGCATCGAGAAACTCGAGAGATTATCATTGACAATGTCAGAGAGCCCTGTCATTGAATGGATAATACACGGAATTATCACAATTCCGATAACAACTTTCCGCTTTAAAAAGTGCCTTGAATACATACCTGCTGGCCAATATGAACAATTGGGTAAGGGATATGTAAAATCCGAATGGAAATTACCATACACTCATTCTTGCTATAGTGACAGCGACAAAAATGTATTTCTTAGTGGTGAGAACTGTAAACACTCACTAAGCGGTATACTTTTGTGTCAGGGTATTAATTTACACGGAGCATGTGATGGCAATTCAAACAACCTTTCATGCCACCAGCTAGTCACACCTGCAACTCAGATAGAGCCCTTCTTTATGCAACTCGCAAACGGGAGTTACATTCTAAGAACGGATCACAGGTGCTGTGGCCTCGCGCCCGGAAAAAGTTATCTAGTACAAGTAACGTCCATGGTCAAATGTTGCATGCAAGCATTGTTCCCGAGCGGGCCTCCAGACATAGTGACTCCCCTCTGGCCTCGTCTGAATCTCTATTCTATACGAATTGATACATTAAGCAAAATGAAATCTGTGCTTTTACAGACAACAGTGCCTATAACGTCATCTAAAGAGACGTATGATCTTCTAGTCGCAAGGACGGCTACTGAAGTCCATGACCTTTTATCAACAAATTGCCCCGTGCATTTCGTACAAATGCTCGACCAACTCCTTAACATGTCTAGTGCTACAAGCATCCCAGGCATATTTAAGACAGTCTTTACGGGACTGCTAACACCCTTCCAGGCAATTTTGGGAATCTTTCCTAATTTTGTGCACTCCATCTTTGGTGGTATTCCACTATTTTTTGGACTCATCGCAGGGATTCTATTTTTGACCCTCCTGCTACGTTATGGCAAGCCTCGGCTCAGACATAGCTCCCATGGGAATGGAAGAGACAATCCTAGCAATGCGCTACAGGGACAGGATAACTAACGTCCTCGGATTGGCCAGGCTGAGAGATCTAAACATGACCTGGTTCCTTTCATTCAGACCAATATGGCAAAATTGCATTTTACCTGTGCTACGGTGTATGCTTTGCGGCGAGGAATGCGTGTTGGACATCTGTCTTTCACTTCCATCAGCAGTACCAATGGACGTCGATACTTTGCTAAGTCCAATAACGGCTCACGCATTGTGTTGTCCCCAGCGGCTACCAATCCTGATGACGGCATTCGTGGAGACTCCTGTACTACAGCCAAGTGGTAACAGTGGAGCGAGTGACAAAAGCAACATCATCCAGGTACAACGTTCTGTGAGCAGAGCTGGTCCTGTCTTCGATGACAGCAATCATTCTCACACCTGCCAAGTTACAGCGCTATCTAATTTGGTTGAACTATCACCTGATTTTGTAGACCAATTCTTTGCGAGCCTGTCTGATACGATGTTCTCACCCACAGAGAAACAATAACTTTTGAGAAGCTTTCCGACACACAGCGTTCCCATGAACTCTGAATTCGGCCTTCAGTTTTGATCAACATAAAACTGCCAGGAGCTTTGGTAAACTGATTTTTCTTTGAATTGGACAATTTTTTAATATTGACCCTCTCCTTTTGGCACGAACAATTCTTTGCTTAACGTAAAAACTATTCTTAGAGAACAGAAGCTTCACACTTCTATTTCTAAACACATCTAGAGACATAACAACATTACACCAGCCTCTAGCACACGTTATTACAATGCATTTTTATGTGATGTTTTATCTCGCATTTCTTCTGTCAGAGATACTTCATGTGTAATTCTTTATGCATAATCGTTCATTGATTTCATATGCAATAATTTTTGAATGATTACTATGCTTTTAAAACTACGTACAGTACCTAAATTCCATGTATTACAAGTACGCCTATTTCGAATGCATTTATGTATTTTGGGGTGGGCTATGTTACACAATGTTACACATGCATCTAATTGCTTAGTTTTAGTAATTTTGATGGACATGAATTCGTGGAGTGGGTGTCATGTGCTTATCTAGGTTCCTGATCGATACTGTGACCTTATGCCCCTATTCGGCTATAAATCCATTTATTCCCTATATTGGCATAACCGTTCAAGTGCGATTTTCTGTAAAGTCATCTCTGGCCTCACACGAGCAGAGCCACAGAGCCACATTCCAGCATGACTCTCTGCTACTTCCTTTGCGACCAATTAGTGCAATGACAGAGCAGCAGTCACTATCTGATATTCCTAGATAACACTCCGAGTTCTTCAACAAGATAAAAACTTAGCAAACCTGGAAATCCCCGCTTGCTATGTTTTGATTAGTAATGGAACTCTAATGAGCAACTGATAACTATCACTTCCTAGTGACATCTTTAATTGACGTCTTATGTCCAGCAAACTTGCGTCAAACCCGGCACCTGTCAGGTATAAATATTACCAACGTTGCCTTAAGCAATGAGCGAACATGTTGCTGATGCCAGCTGCCTGCATGACCCCGTGTTGGTAAAAACTAGCACTCTGTCGCTGCAGCCTGCTATCCTGTGGTGGTGAAGCTACTGATTACCATTATCGCCGCTACAGCGCGACCTATGGTGCAGTACGCTTGAGGAGCCGTGCAGCCGTCCTCTGCGAAGACATCCAGCCCAGCTGCCCGCGGACGCTGTCACCCCTCCTTCCTCGACGCGCTGAGAGAAGCCGCTGCCTTTCTCGTGCAGAGAAATCCAGTCCCGGCGCTTCCAGTTTACCCTCGCAGGTGACTGGGATATCGAGAGAGACCCCTGAAGGAGATACCAATCCTCCATCATTCTATTCAGAGGTATGGTGTTGACTAAACCCTTAGACGAGAATTCTTGAAACAAACCTTGGCAAAACCAACTTAACTTAAGCTACTTACTTACTCCCCTTCTCACGTGTTAGGCTTAGGTCAGGCACACTGGGGTAGGCTTAGTTAGAAGCACCAGTTGAGTATGTTAGCCTAATGTATATATGACTGTATATATGTTTTATTACTTTTAAACCATTGTGTGGCTAAGAAACCATATCAATGCTTTTACAGTTCTATTTCGCTATTCTTATCTTACTGTACGTACTTTTTATAATAACAGTTATTGCAATTGTGGCAATACATTTCTCTTGTACGAGAAGAAAGACTGTTCAATAAATGTTAACCTTTATTGATACACGCCCGTCTCTCTATTCTCTACATACTGTGAAAGTAAACTGCACTAGACTGACTGAGTGAAATCTATGTCTATTGTTTCACACGACCCTAGAGATCGACTCTTGATCTGAGGAGCAAAGTTGTCATGTTGCACGGTTGTTGGAAAGCTGAATCCCTTCTTGTCTGTGCCAAGGAAGCTGATCACTTCCTATGCAGAGAAGAAAGTTTCCAGTGACCTCTGAGCTAGTTGGTAACACAACCCAATTAAGTTTAGCATAGTCAGTGGAGGCCTGGAATATGAGCAGTTCCACGTCGATACTACTGTTTATGTTATTCCAATGCGCAGGGCCTAGTGGGAAACTAGGAACTACACTACAACCCCACAAACAATGGGATCGAACACAATGAACACCTAGAGTGTAATCAATTAAAAGACCCTGCTGATAACGTCATGACCATTGATTCACCTAACAACCCTGCAGTCTTACCAGTACCAGATATACTGATGGAACGGATTCATTCCCTCATGGCATCCTTACTGTTGCCAGTAACAGAAAAACTGAAAGGGCTATTGGACCGGTTGGACAAATTTGAACAAACGTCCCTGGATAACTTCTTTGCTCTAAAATCGCTGGTAAAATTTAGCACAAAGATCAGTCAAGAAACTGTAAGATCTGTGACCAGCCCAACAACAACCAAACCCGCTCAACCACCTCGCCAAGCAAAAAGGGACAAGGCAACGGACTTAAGCAGGTCTAACACAGTACTGGGAGGACCTAGCAAGGAGCCCCGGAAAGACCCACCATCTAGCGGCAGACCGCAACTGGCCGCTCAACCAAAGCCAGCTCCACGCAAAACAAAACAATCAACAAATACAAGTACCACAGGAACTAGGGAACCCACCAAATCAACTAACGAAAGGATACCTGCAGGCACCAGCAATGACACCAATGCTCAAACATCTGATTGCAATATCAATCTCCAAGTGCCTAAAAGGGTTCCCAACGCCCATCTTCCACCAGGGTGTCAACCATACGTGGTGGTTCTTACTGGGGTTCCACCATTAAAACCGAAAAAAAGGGAAACTTATGACGAACTAAAAAACAAGACCCTATATTGGCTAAAGGAAAATAGACCTTTACCCTACACAGTCAATTGTCAAGTTATTCAGGTTCGAAGAGTCAGTTGGGTGGGAACAAGATCAAAAGATATTGAAGGGGATTGTATCTTGGTCAACTTCAAAGACCCCTCTGTTGCCCAGCTTGTATATAGTCAACAGCCGCGAAGTAACAATCGAGGAATTGGGACCTGCGACCTCAGTTATTTTTATCCAATACAATGGAAACAAGACAGCAGAGTACCATATCAGTCAGGACTGTTGGCCAACAAATACTCCTTCTTCGACCCCCCGACCCCAATTGGAAGAATACCTCCGATAAATCCAGGGTCGGACAACAATTGGTCATGGTGGGGCAACTGACAAATATACGAAGAAGTTGCACATATAAGCACGACTAGTAACTTCTTTCTTGAGGACCAGCACGTCGGGAATGGAAATCCCAAAACAAAGCAATCAGGGAAAATACTCGGAAGAAAAGCAACTGACCAACAAGGGCCAGCTCCAATTGCTGAAGGCAGCACTGAGGGTAACAGTCCACAAATACCATCATTGCCCAGTAAAAAACATCGGAACCAGGTGCCTACGTTGGTACCCCCGGTCAACCCCAATGAGGGTTAACCCTTGATCAGAAGCCACCCAACCAACCAAGGAACTTGCAAATCTAACCGAGATTTAAAGATATTGTCATGGAACATTGCAGGGCTGTCTAGAAATCTGGGTGACAGAAACTGGAGCTCCTTCATGGAGGAGCACGAAATTATTCTCTTGCAGGAAACATGGGCTACCAACATCGTACATAGACTTGGTTTCAAAACATTTTTCAAGGGGGCAACCGCATCAGCAAGAGGTAGGCCCTCTGGGGGCTTAATTATCTGGATAAGTATATCCCTAGACGTTGTGGCATCGCCCCTGCATTTTGCCTCCAAAGATTTACTTGGCGTCAAGTTATCTACTAGGAACATGGGAGATGTCTACATGATAAATGTCTATAATAGACCTTCCCCAAAAAATAAGTCATCACTGGTTATTGAACAGCTTAGTTCCTATCTAGCTAATTTAGAACCAGAGTCTAAAATATACATGGGCGGGGATTTCAACTGTCAGTTTGAGCCCATGAAGGGGCTCGAAAAATTACTGGAAAATGAAGACAGAGCGTTTGACATTCCACCCTTATCCAATGTAAAGTATGTAAAATGTACAGTGGCTGCGATGCAAATATTTGAATTGACTGTATCACATGGGTTGCGGGCATGTAACGGTCGACTAGATTCAGATAAACCGGCTAACAACACTTATAGTAAGGGGTTGTTTAAATCTTTGATCGACTTCATGCTAATTTCAACTAACCTCTGGTATTTACTATTGGCTTTTAAGGTCGTGAACAGATCAGAGAGCGACCACTTTCCGTTGCAGTTACAGCTTTCCCCTGACCCTTTCTTGGAACATGACAGCAGGGTGGAAATTGAGAGAGGGGTAGCTGAGGTAGTCATCTCTAACAATAGGAAGGCAATTAAATGGCCTCACATCTTAGCTAAGGAAGAGACACTCTGTGGAATTTACAGCACCTTCTCAGACATCATCCCCCAATATGCAAACTTAAGGTTGGGTACCCACGAGGTCTTGAAAATGCATTACCACCTTGTGGAATCACTAACTCCCCTCCTGAGTAAAAACTACACAAACAAAAAAGTCAACACAAATAGGCAATTGGAACTAGAGACGCCATGGTACAACAAACAGTGTCATCTAGCCAAAACTAATTTAATTATTGCCGTGAAGTCTAAAAACCAGTTGAGGGTTAAGAATGTAGGAAAGCATACAAAAACCTTATGCATAATGCAAGACGGGAATGGGATGAGCGAATATGGGAAGACCTTTTGAGTGCCGCTAAGCAACATGACCAATGTACTTTCTGGAACCTAATAGCCAAAGGCAACAAAACAGGCAATTCCAATAGGGACTTCTTTTTGGATGAAAAGGTCTGGTTTGACCATTTTGTGGCTTTGTATGACCAAGCTGGGCCTCCGGTCGAACATAGTGACACCGAGTCTCCCATTCAGGGTACTAATCCTGTGCAATTTAGCACCAAGGAAACTCTGTGTGCCATAAAAGCAATAAAGGCGGGTAAAGCTCCAGGTCCGGACAAATTACCTGGTGATTTATTCACCCATAACATCGAGGTATGGTGTCCCTACATAAATTACTTGTGTAATTCGATCTTGTTAGGAACCCCGATCCCTGAAACGTGGAAAGGGGCTGAAATAGTAACCATTTTTAAAAAAGGGGATCGGTACAACCCGGGTAACTATAGACCGATTAGTTTAATCGATATTTTACAGAAAATTTTTGCCAGACATATTTTAAATCGGCTTTTAATATGGATTGATGAATCTGAAATCCTCTCTAAATTCCAAGCAGGTTTCAGATCCAAGACCAGTACTGTGGATCAAGTGTACAGATTCATGTGCATATGCTGGAAATACGTTAAGATAAAGAAGTGTAGCATATATGTTGCATTTATGGATCTACGCTCAGCGTTTGATCTTGTTCCACGCCACTCCTTATGGGATTGTTTAAAGAAGATGGGCGTCCCAGATGAATTGTTGGTTAATATCATAAAACTGCATACTAACAACTTTGCAAAAGTAAGGTGGGGAAGAAACGGAGAACTAACTCGACCCATCCCAGTGAAAAGGGGGGTGAGACAAGGGTGTGTACTGGCCCCAACCCTCTTTTCTCTGTTTGTAAACGATATTCCCCACTACCTAGCCCAATGTAACCATGATTCACCGAAACTGTGTAACGAGGCAGTCACAGCATTACTATTCGCGGATGACACCATCCTAATATCCCAAACTCCCAAAGGCCTGCAAAACCTAATAAATAAATTCAATAGTTATTGTGAGATGAAGGGGTTGGAAATTAACTCGTCTAAAATGAAATATATGGCCATCAATCCCTCCAAATCATTTAAGAAGAACCTGGCCCTAAATAACACCAAACTTGAATATGTAGATTCTTTTGATTATCTGGGTATTAGGCTGGACAGCAGTATGTCTTGGACAAATCAACTTGACAAAAGTAGGCTAATACTCAAACAGAACTCACTCCCCATTCTAAAGATCCATGGTGGGAGTACATCCAAAGCCATAACTCCTGCGATTGAGGTGTTTAAAGCAAAAGCTCAATCTGCGGCTTTGTATGGGGCTGAGATTTGGGGGCCTTACTCAAAAAAAACATTTGATGTTGAAGAAAATACGTTTTTTAGACGTGTACTAAGACTGCCTGCCTGTAAGAACACCCATAGTGCCGGTCTACTTAGACATTAATATAAAGTGCACAAACCTCTTATGTTGGCTGCGACCACTGCTCTACTGGGTGAGATTATGGTCGACTCCAGAATTAGCTGACTATAGAGCAGGTTTATTGGAAGTCATGGAGCTGGATTCTTTTAAATCAATTAAGTGGCTAAAACATGTATCCTACTGGTTCATAGAAATAGGTTTATCACACTTCTGGGAAACACCAGCTACATCAATCATTTCACCAAATATCTGTAAGAACCAAGTAAAATCCGCCTACTGGAACTATGTGAACATACATATATATGAACTCGCTACTGGTACATTAACGTGCATATTCCTGCAATTTAAGGACCACCCCGCATTTGAACATTTCATGGACGAAATCGAACCTCCCCTGGCAAAATCTATCTTCCTCAAATTTAGATATGGGGTCCTACAAATTAATGCAAACACTCGTAGGTGGGGAGGTGCAAATAAAGATCCATACTGCACCTCTTGTGATTTGCATTTGAAAGAAGACGAGGCTCACATCCTCTTCTTTTGCCCGTTATATGTATCACTTCGGAAAAAATGGATTATACCCCTTTGTAAAAACCTGGGGATACGCTCATACAAAGAGGCAGAGCGCATACTTAGATCCGCGAACAGTAGGTTAATAGTATTTGGTTTGAGTAGGTACCTCCACGGTGTTGGTATAATTAGAAAGAAACTTGGAATGTTAACATAGGAAAAAAATTTTGATTTTATTTTCTGGCTTTTTAATTATTTATCTATAACTGTATATAATTGTTCTTAATAATTGTTTTGGTCTAGTAAAAAACCCCGGTATGTACATCTCCCTCCTTACTCAAATATATGATCGATGTATTATTGCACAATTGTACCTTGCACCTACCCGCATATTTGCACACTATGAATGACTGTATAGTTTTATTTATTGTAACTAATTTTTAATGATAATATGTGTAACATATGTGTTTTATTTTGTATTGGCTTCATGACAAAAATGTCGAATAAAAGCTTTAACTAACTAACTAACTATTAGCACACAAGCACAGAGCAGGGATGCCTTTAGTCATTTTCTGGAAGAGTTACTTTGAATTGTAATAGCCACATGGGAATTGCTTTGCTCAGACCAGGGACAATAGGTTTGAGGGTCACAGGCCAAGTTCTGTATTTAGAAGACTAGCACGGCTGAAAGCAAAATACTCACACAAGAGGGTTTCTTTCTGATAGGCTTGCTCTGGCACTTCGACCTTGGAAGACATTCCGAATGAGTGGGTGAGAGTCTGCAGCTCCTAGCAACGCTGCCATGCATACAGAATAATGGTTTTGTGACAGGGCTAAGATAAGGAGGCAATGAAATTAAGTTTGCATTCATGCGTCATCATGTTAGGCAGTACAATAGCTAAAGGAATTGGTAGTTGGTTATTGGATTAATGTTTTCTGGTTAGCTCAATGTGCTTGTACACCAAAATGTACAAAGTGGTAAAGTCTAATAGTTTTGGATATGGTCTCCTTGATATGGATTCCCCTAGCTATTTACCTCCTTACAAGTCTGTTTGTGCCCAGCTGCCAAAGGGGGTAAATATTGTCGACAGGAGGTCACCTGCTTAGGTTACCTACTATTGAAAGGGGGTAGCTCCTGGGCAAATAAAGAGTAAGTACAATTATGTAACACACTGTTTTAGGGGGAGGTTGTATGTTGTTTTGCTCTCTCTCTCTTTCTCTTTTTTGGGCCTGTCTAAGCTGTATAGGAACGGGCATGAGACAATTGGTTGGGCTCGCTTTTGTCACTTATTTCACAGGATGCTATGAATATGTTCTTGAATAAATAGCGACAAAGCACCGCAATACATGTCTAATTGGCTATTAAGTAATACTGTTTGAACAAATTGTTAGAATGAACAAAATGAATAAATAAATATGCCAAGTTACTGCCCATCCTGTCTGTAAACTGATAACATTGGAATTAGATAAGGATGAAAGGATGGGTAGAATAGACTGATGTTCCCTTATTTGACATTTAAGGGGAACTATATGGTGGTGGTTTTTGTTTCAAATTCCCAGGTGGCAACACCATTATTGTTGATGTTATTACAGCACTACCTAAGTCGCAGAGGCATCACGAGTCCCTCATTAGTTAGTCAATAAAATCGAGCTGACAGCCCTTGCTAGAGCTGGCGAATAGGTTTCTCCCCTGAATATGATATTACATGTCCCAGATCGTGTAAAGAATGATACACATGGTTCACAATGCTACAGAAGATGCCCATATGCCCTTAGCACACATTTTTAAGGACAAAATGTTCTTTTGCTTTTTTTCTTGTCTGCCACAAACAAGTTCTGCTGGAAAATGCATGTACCTACTAGGATATGTTTAATTTATCAGTTATTCATGTAATATTGATCTCTGTTACATTCATAGTTTTAGAGTGACCCGCTACACCTATAATATGAGAGCATGGTCATAAAGGGCAAAACATGGTTGTTCTTATGCATGGAAAATATTTTAGAGGTGTCTGCAGTTTTGCACCATAATGTGCAAATACATAAATAAATACAAGTTTGTTCAAAAGAATAGTTGTTTTGAAATTCCTTTTTTTGAGGTTCTTGAGAAAAATAATATAGGGGCGTTTTTAAAATAGAATATCCTCTTTTGATTGATTATTTGTATGTTGTCTGCACCTTTGCTTGTTGATAAGGAGGTGCTTGGGAACACAACATACAATCTGCGGCCCGACAAAAGAAAGTGCGCCAGCGGAGCAACACAGGCTTTAGGGAAGGACTTGAGTTCAGGGTACAGGTGCTGTGCCTCTGGTGCCTGTTAGATTTGAGTGAAGAATACTGGTGCACTGCCTGAGACACTGGACAGGATCATTGAGGGTATTTGCCCTGGAGGGTGATTGCCCTATCCTGAAAGAAAAATGTTTTCCTTAGCCTGGGCCGTGATTGCTTTTCTGAGTTGCAAGTTGTGCACCTCTGCCATGGGAGAAGAGAACACTAGATGAACGATAAGAGCCTGCCTGTGAGGCTCAGACTGACACAGGGATAAGACCCCCCCCCCTCTGGCTGGTTGTACAGTGGCTTCAATATCCCAAGTACTTTTTTTGTTAGCAATGTACCCCTTTGGTCGTCCCATTTTTGAGGAGGAGCAGCCCTTTGTGGCTCTTCGTCCCAATTCCCATGGCCCCGTTTGGTCCTCCTGGTCCCCAAAACAAAGATTGTTTTTGTGACAATATGTATATTTGTTTTAATATTCGTATTTGGAATACTGTTTTTCAGCGAGAAAAATATTTTGTACACACTTTGATAAATAGTACTCCACCCCCGTGAACATATCATTCGTACTCTAGCTCTCATAAAAAAGAACACTAGAAGGTCTATCAAGATAATGTTTTTATTTGGACATTGCATCAAACCAGTGCTTTTGGCTGTTTCCAAGCTGGGTGGAAAAGGCACTGAAATACATCAGAGCCCCGGAACTTGGAATTGGAGCGGGTGGTTTGGGGATTGGCTTTCTGCTTGGGGTTGGAAAATATTGACAGTTCTGTTTGTGATAATAGCTATTATTTTCTTCCTTTGTGTTTCTACCTATACCTCATGTATACCAGCTAAACAAAATGTTCAGAATGTAAATGCCCTACTAGTAACTGACCTAGAGATTAGTTAATTAAGGTGTCTTCAGCTAATTCTAAAAGGGTCATCTGTGGAGATCGTAGTTAATTGCCTTAGCATGAGCTGTAGCCATTTTAGTTTTAGCACCCATTTTGTTAGCCATGTGATTCTGCCGTCTTCACTGTTGTCTGCCTTTCTATTCTTCTTGAGTCATCAGCTTTTGTTAACTCCTTCTAAGCCAGAGCAATGTATGAGCTCAGAAAGGTCTGTAGTTGCTAGAACGTACCTGTTTTAGAATGTGATTAATAAACTTGTTATCTGATATTCTAGCTTCCGTGTCAATCTCTATTTTGTTGGTTTCAGGACAAGTGAACAGATAAAGGTGAACCACTGCACCAGTGAGCCCCTAAAAAGGCTCATTTACACACTATTTCAGCCTTCCGGTGTCTGCTGCAATCCACATCAAGCAGTATAGGAAAGTGAGAAGGGCACCAGGTCCGGCCCTTTAGCTTTCAAAACCGGCCTCAAAATGCACAAGCCCATTAGAGAAATGCCCAGTGGTGTAAACACCTGCCCGACCCTCCTGAATATCAGTTTGCTATTAACTCCTGTGTGTTAATTTTTCTCTCTGCTTAATCTCTTGTAATCTCCGTCACTTTATTCTTCTCTTTTGCTTCCGTACCAAATTTCACCTGTGTGAAAGTGCTCTCTCATTCTCATTGCTTCATTCCCAATTGTCTCTGGCTTCGCTTCAACATCTAGTATTCTAATTCTATATTTTCAATCTTCTCACTTTTTCCTGGCTTTAGGGTCTGCCTATCTGTGTATTACATAGGTCACGTGACATGCTTTAACATATTTTCCTCCTTTCTCCCTATGTTCTCTTTTGTTAAATGTCTGCACGACCTCTCTGTCAAGCTTGCCTCTTGTACCTATTTTTATTTTTAGCAGTGCCTTTAAAATTGGTTCTAGTTCTACATAAAGTGATGTAAAAATAATTAACATATCAACATTAATACAGACTAATAAAATAAAACTATCTATCAATTAATTAAAATAACATGTAACAATCATCAACCAAAAATTCAAAAACAAATTCAATCTATCACATACTGTTCTAAAGCTGCAGATCTTTCTGTATCCAAGTATTAAAAAATAGTAATCCACCAAAAATAGGAACAATATTGTCTAAAAAATGGAGAAATGAAACACATCCAATGAAATTCCATCAAAGCAATCCAAAGTATGTAAGAACCATATAAAAACCCTGAAAAAGTGTATTAAAAACACTTCAGGAAAAACAAAAAACAAGGAAATAAAATTAAAAAGTATTGATTCGGTTTCCTGACCATAGCACATGATCATAGCCAAAAAGCTATAAAGTAAAATAAACAACCCACCTGCAAAAGCAAATTACATTCCCCAAAACACATATGCATATCAGTTGATCATCAAAACAGAACTAACATAACTTGATCTAACAAAACCTTACCATTATAGTATACAAAATGCAAACCTACCAGCTACTGAAAAAAATAACAGCAATACATCAATATATAACAAACCCACAGACAACACTCTAACTATATTCAAGACCTCCTCCCTAAATCCCCTCTACCCTCAAAACCCTTAAAAAATCCTTAAAAAAGGACCTACCTGTTCAACAAAGATTATAGCATACAATAATTTCTTAGTGGAAGGCTTCATTAATTCACTGCCCTCCCTATTGGCCCTTCTAGCTGAAAGGAATCATTCCCTTAGCCACCCTTTATCCTTCTTGCAAAGATCAGACAGGCTCTCAAATATAAAAGGGCAGCCAAGGGCAATGACTTTATCTCTTATAAATCTCGAGTAAAGAGCATATGGGCTTATTCCTATTGGAAGAGATGAGGGAAATTCTTGTGCCAACTGCTTTCAATACACAGTTTTACCTATCAAGAGCTAGTAAACATTAGGCCAAGATAAGGAGACTGAGTCACACCTGATTAAAACCTGTTTACATAGAACAGAACAAGAATGGGAGCCAGCACACATCCCTGATGGACCACCCCGCCTTAGGAGAAAAGTACAATCCCTTTCAGCCCTGTGTCTCCCAGTGACAACTAAGTCCAGTTGCAATGATATAAAAAAGACCACCAACCCACCTTCACTACAACAATATAAAAAAGACCACCAACCCACCTTCACGACCCATGGCTGTTAAAATGTCCCACAGTTTTGCCATATTGACACAGTCAAAAGCACTGCGTTGGTCCATAAATGCTAAATGGAGAGAGCTATCATTTACAACCTTATGTTTACTGACTAAGAGATGCAGATTTAAACATTGTTCATCAGTTGTCCAAGCCTTTCCTAAACTCATATTAAACAGAGGACAGGATATTATCCTCCAAGGTCCAAAACACTGCCTATCCAGAACAATTCTGACAATGACATCTCCTGCACATGCTCTATATAGCTGTATGCCAGGAGGTTGGAACACCACCCTTGCATGCAGAATTTATAATACTAGCAAGTAGGGGGCCCAACACTCAGGAGCTTCGCTAAATAGGTCCATGTGGACTACATCTGGCCCCCCTAGAGACTTTGTGGGGCTGCTACTGACTAAAGCTTTAAACACTTCCTCTGTGGAAGATGAGGTGTCCAAGGGAAAAACAAGGGAATCTCAATTTTGAAATGGCTGGATGCAGTCATCAGGACAATAAATGTTCCCAAAGTCATGAGTCAACTCCTCAGGGCCAATGTGCATGCACTCACTATTTTCGTAGCTGCATTAGGAAGAATCGCCTTGTACTAGCTTCCAAAAAGCCTGTGAGTCTTTGGTTTTACAAACATATATCAGTTTTTCCCAACGTTCTGTCTTCATGCCAGCCTTTCTCTTTTTAAAGATCATTATCTATTCCTTTCTACCTATTCTTATTGCTTCTCTGTTTCTGGGTATGCATTTCACTTTCGTTTGAAGTTTAGCATTAGCGGTTCTGCATGCTTTATCAAACCATGATCTATTACGGTCGGATCTATTGCCAACAGGCCTTGTATGTCGGGCCCTAATATTGGAGCTTACCTTTCAAAAGCTGCCTAAAATTGTGGCTGGGTCATTGTCAATAGTGAAACAGAAGCCAATCAAGTCCCTGGTATCAGTCAAGATTTTGTGTAAACTTAAGGCCATGTTCACTATCTACCATGCTAACTAGAGGTGAGTTGAACTTGCGAACCTAAACTCAGTAGAATAACGCAAAGATATATAAAATCTGTGAAATTTTGTGGTGGTCTGCCCACCCCCTTTTCCTTAGTACTTCACGCTGGCATCGCCTGTCCTATTCATTTGAAGGAGAACCATGCTCCTTACATAATAATATTAAAACATATTTTTCTGTAACACTTCAGAAAGAAAATCCCCTGCTTCTCAGCATTGTGAAAACAGGCGTTACAATTGCCCAACTCAAAGCTGCACAGTACAACCCCTGCCACACAGTGTCTCCTCACGGTGCTCACCTCTTTCATTTCCCACACTCCTCCTTGTGAAATCTCTCCCAGACCTGACCACAACCCTGCAATTACTCTGCTCTGTCACTCCGACTAGCCCTGCCCTCACGCCACTGTGCCAGCTCAGGACCTGCCTCTTCATCTGCAGAACAAAACATTGCAGCCTTCTACTTCATGCGTCGCATCGGACCTTGGTACTCTTAGCTTTCACTTCTGTAGTGGTGGTTTATCCCAGGATTCATCATAGCTCTCAGAACCCCGAATCAGACATAGTTCCCATCTCCCACAGTCTTTCAAGACGATGTTTCAGGAGAAGAGAGACTCCACCCGCAAATTGCCCCTCCCATTGTGATCTCCCTGACCTTGCCCCAACAAATCTCAGCAGCCATTCAGTTTCTAAATTTGCTAAGATGTTTGAAGAATTTCACGTGGAAGAATCAATTATAGGCGAAGCCACAGGGAGTATGGTTAGGAGGTACGTGTTCTGCAAGTATGTTCGGGCTGGTTGTGCTCTTAAAATATACTTTTTACTGGGTTATAAGTTAGGGATTGGCACCTCTGTGCCAGTAAACTCTAGCATGCAGCCATGGCAGAGATTGGGGCCCATCGAGAGAGGGGGGTGGGGGACAGCACCGACCACAGACACAAATTAAGGCGTGACAAAGGCCGCTTTATTGGAAACAGGTGCACCTTACAAACACAAATCCCTTGGCCTGTGCCGTACAAAACTAAACCTCACTAAATAAGAACTGCCTAACAGCCTCCCACCCATAAAATAGTTCCCTAAAGAACAATGTAACCACAATATACCAAACTGCACAGTGCCTAACTACCTGACTAAATAACTTTTTGCCTGTATATCTGCCCCCCTCCTGTAGATACACCCCAGTCCTTCCGACCCTGACTTGCCACATGAAGTAGGGAAAGGCCCCCTGACGAGCAACATACCGGCACCTGCTCCAGCGACACGGTAACCCTTACAACACAACTCCCTATGATGCACCGGCTCCCAAGAAAACCCCTCACAAAAACCCCCACTTTACCTGCCAACAACCTTAAAGACCCTACAAATGGCAAACCACCAAAGTGACAAAAGACATTGGGCGGGAGGGTGGGAAAAAATGCTCACTAAAGGCCCCCCCAGGCTGCTGTGTCACCTGCCACCAAAATGGTGACAGGCAACACAAAATGTCCGGCTATAAATCCCCCCAGCCCAAAAGGGGCCCAACCAGCCCCAAGCTAGACCACTAGACCTTTCCCCTTAAAGGGGCCCAGCCTAACAAATTGCTGTCTCTGCTCTCTCCTGCCCCCCCTCCCGGGGCCCCCAAACCGCTGGTCGGCCGCTCCCCCACAAAGCCCTATTGGGGCCCATCGGGAGAGGGAGGGGATACAGCAGCAACCACATACACAAATTAAGGTGTGACAAAGGCCACTTTATTGGAAGCAGGTGCACCTTACAAACACAAATCCCTTGGCCTGTGCCGTACAAAACTAAACCTCACTAAATAAGAACTGCCTAACAGCCCCCCACCCCACCCCTAAAATAGTTCCCCCAAGAACAATATACCCACAATATACCAAACTGCACAGTGCCTAACTACCTGACTAAAAATGTTTTTGCCTGTATATCTCACCCCTCCTGTAGATACACCCCAGTCCTTTCAACACTGACTTCCCACATGAAGTAGGAAAACACCACTCGAAAGTCGCAGTACCAACTTTCGCCCCCCCCATAGGACACCTACGCCTTCGGGTATCTCCGCACCCCAATAGCCTCGTCCAGTGTCTCTTTCACTTGAACAATATACAGCTCCATCCCATACTGGGATAGATGCACGCCATCCTCCCTAAAAAAGTACACGGCCCCATATTGTAACTCTGGGTGATCCATCCTACCGAAACCCTCCTTGGCACAAAACCCCTTCACCCCCTGTTAATCTTCCTCCTTGTCCTATTTATAGCTGCTGGCCTCTCTGCCCCCCGCCAACACCTCCTGGGAACAAAGTCAGACCATCTGTTTGACCAAAGCCAACCCCTTACACTAGACCAGGTCATTTTCCCCCAAATGTATGACCACTACATCTGGACACCTCCCACGCACAACTGTATTCCATGCCGGCACCAACTCGTGCCAGCCCATGCCCCCTTTCCCCATCCAATGACAACGAAATAACTGTTCATCCAACTCCAAATGAATGTTCCTGTGTTTGTCCCATTCCACCTTTGCGGCTCTCAACACAAAAGAATGGCCTACAATGTAAATTTTAGACGCCACCGCAGCTGGCCCCGCCACTGCACCTGAAAAGACACACGTGTAAGAGGCGGGAAACACTGCCACAGCCTCACTCCGCCCCAACCTCCTTCATCCTCACATAAGTCCGGTAGCAATCCGACCTCTACCGCCCCAACCGCTTGATATCCTCTGTCCCCCAACCTCGACGCGCCGCCTCCGTCGCTGCCCCAATGCAAAACAAATGCATCCTGAACGCCTTGGGATCCTCACCCATGTCCCGTAGGGCGTGCCGTAGGACCCACATTATCTGTGCCGCAGTCACTCTTCCATCCCCCCCTCAGCCAAAAACCTCCCCCGGCAAGCACCTTCTGCCCACCGCCAAACGCCTTCCCCACACTGCCGGGCACACCGTCGTGGACCCTGGGCCCAATACCACCCATGTACCCACACCCCACTGATCTGAATTCGATCAATGCAAGCGCACCACCACCTCCTGCTCCTGGATGTCCACATCCTCCCACAACATCCCAGGTCCACCCTTTAGACCTACCAACTCCGAAACCCGGAAGGCTCCAAAAAACATCCACAACATAAGAGTAGCAAAAAATGTAGTCTCTCCCCGATCCCGACAAACCGAAAGCACCCCCAACATCTCCTGGGTAATCGGCGGCTGCATACTTACGCTTGCCCCCTCCGAAACTCCTGCAAAGCCTGCTCATAAGCCCTCCAGGTGGACGCTGCAACCGACGCCCTCACCAGCTGAAGGCCTAGCGTATCCCACTGACCACAGCACTGCTGGTACCGCCTTCCTGTGTTCGTCCCCCTCCGTGGCTAGCCCATGAAACCTCTGCCACTGTGTTCCTGTGTTTGTCCCATTCCACCTTTGCGGCTCTCTACACAAAAGAATGGCCTACAATGTAAATTTCCAACGTTGCCGCAGCTGGCCCCGCCACTGCACCTGAAAAGACACACGTGTAAGAGGTGGGAAACACCGCCACAGCCTCACTCCGCCCCTACCTCCTGCATACTCACATAAGTCTGGTAGCAATCCGACCTCCACAGCCGCAACCACTTGATATCCTTTGTCCCCCAACCTCGACGCACCGCCTCCGTTGCTGCCCCAATGCGAAACTAATGCATCCGGAACGCCTTGGGATCCTCACCCATGTCCCGTAGGGCGTGCCGCAGGACCCACATTGTCTGTGCCGCAGTCACTCTTCCATCCCCCCCTCGGCCAAAAACCTCCCCCAACAAGCACCTTCTGCCCACCGCCAAACGCCTTCCCCACATCGCCGGGCACACCGCCGTGGACCCTGGGCCCAATACCACCCAAGTACCTGCACCCCGCTGATCCGAATTTGATCAACGCAAGCCCACCGCCAGCTCCTGCTCCCGGACGTCCATATCCTCCCACAACACCCCAGGACCACCCTTTAGACCTACCAACTCCGAAACCCGGAAGGCACCAAAAAACATCCACGACATTAGAGTAGCAAACAAGGCAGTCTCCCATCAATCCCGACAAACCGACGGCACCCCCAACATCTCCTTGGTAATTGGCCGCCGCATACTTACGCTCGCCCCCTCCAAAACTCCTGCCAAGCCTGCTCATAAGCCCTCCAGGTGGACGCTGCAACCGACGCCCTCACCAGCTAAATGACCCCGCGTATCCCACTGACCACAGCACTGTTGGTACCGGCGTCCTGTGTTCGTCCGCCTCCGTGGCTTGCCCATGAAACCTCTGCCACTATGAACGAGACAAAGCATCCGCAATGTCATAGTCCACTCCCAGCACATGTCAAGCTTGAAACAATATGTCGAGCTCCAAGCTACGCAGCACGAAAACGCGCATCAACTTCAACACCTGAGGGTCCCTGGCCGACTGCCTGTTAACCACCTGCACCACCGACATATTGTCCGTCCGAAACAGAACCCGCTTATGGAACAGCTCCTTTGCCCACACTGTCACTGCCCCCACCAACAGGAATTATTCCAGGAACGCAATACTCTGCCCGCCGTTTGCCAATGTGACGGCCACTGCTCCGCGCCCAATACAGTCCAAAACCGCCGACCCCCGCCGCGTCCGACAACATCGGGACATCCCAGTCCCAATCCTCCGGCGGGCCATGGGTACCCCCACAAAGCGCCCCAAGAAGCCTGCCACATGCGCAAATCCTCTATCACCCCCACCGATAGCCGCAAATGATGATGTGACAACGTCAAACCGGACAATGCCAGACCTAGCCAACGGCAAAACGTCCGTCCCGCCCGAACCACCGGGCACGCGAAATTCAAATGCCCCAACACAACCTTTACCTCCCGGACGGTCACCTCATGCTTGCCTAACATAGACCCCACCTGGTCCAACATTGTCGCCCGTTTTTTTTCTGGCAGGCGCGTTTCCATGGCCGCTGAGTAGAGCTCTATACCAAGAAATGACAGCACCGTACTGGGACCGTATGTCTTCTCTGGTGCCAGGGGCACTCCCAAATAGCCCATGAGGTCCGTAAAACCATCCAGCTGCTGCTGGCAGTCCGTCGAACCCGGCCGCCCCATCAGGAAGAAATCATCCAGATAATGCGTCACTGTCTCCCAGCCTGTGCCCCAGGAAAAAGCCCACTGCAGGAAAGAGCTGAACTTCTCAAACAACGCACCATATATCGAGCACCCCATGGATACCCAACAACTGGCGATCCGCCAGATGAACCGGTAGCAAGCGGAACACCGACTTGATATCGCATTTTGCCATGAGGGCGCCCCGCCCGGCCGCCGTCACCAACTTCCGCACCACGTCCACCGATGAGTACGATACCGACGTAAGCTCCGCCAATATTTAGTCATTCACCGACGCCCCCTCTGGCCAGGACAAATGCTGGATCAGCCGGAACTGCCCCGGATCCTTCTTGGGCACCACCCCGATCGGCAAAATGATCAAGTCCGGCAGGGGCGGCTCCGAAAAGGGGCCTGCCATCCGCCCCTCCAACACCTCCCTGCACAACTTCTCCCTCACAATGCCCTTGTGGGCGTTGACTGACTTCATGTTGGCCGCCCACCTCACGATCCGAGTACCTTCGTAGCCTAACCGAAAACCCTCCCTGAACCCCGGCACAAAATGGTCGCATCCTCCACTCGTGGATAGGCCTCCAACAAAGGCTCCATGCGGTCCGCCTTAACCGGTGTATGAGCCTTTGCCTGTGTTGGTCGATCTAGACCCTCCCTTCCCTCCCCCCGTCCTCCCTGCTGAAGCCCCACCCGCTGCATTCTGCTACCCCTGTGCGGGCCCCCTCCGAGCCCCCAGCAGCGCACACCGTATGTCTGTGACCGCACTTGGAGCCCTCATGTCGGAAAATGGCATGCCTGCCTGCCTGCCTGCCTGCCGCACGCGCCTTTGTTAAAGTCCCAACAAGCCCGATGGGTTGCTGCGTTGAGGACTCCCCCCGGCCCACCCCCCGTATACACGGTGCAGCCAAACTTAGCTCCGCTCATCGTCTGCTGGTACAGGTCCGAATCCAGCTCACCCAACTTCGCCTCGGGGTCCGACGCCATCCGCGCCCAGAACTCCTCATCGGAATGCGACCAGGCATATCCACCGTACGATACTTGTGCCCACCGTACCACGTCCATATACTTATATAAATCCCGGACCTGTCCAGGTGCTTCTCGCAATAGATGCTCGCATAAATCAAGAACACCGCTGACCAGTTTTCAATTGTAAGGGGTATTTTAGGACGCCTGGCCAACTCCTGTTCCTCCTCCTTCGAACCGTCTTTCGCCGTCAGCTCCCAGTGTAGACGCTTTATTAGCTCTACATACCCCCCTTTCCAGATCTTCTCTTTTGTTGCCAGGACAGGTAAGCCCCCAAGGGCTCCGTCACCCCCATATATGGGAGTTTGCGCACAGGCACATCGCAACTCTCTTTCGCCCCGGCGCCCCGGCCGCCGACCCCGCCGTTGCGCTACTGGCCACCCCGGGGCTCCCGGACCCTGCCTTGTCCGTACCCACCCCAGCATCCGTTACGTACCTACCCTTCACCAGCCTTAACATGTCCTCCCCCTGGGCATCCGTACCCACTGACACCTGTGCTCCCTGGGGCCGGCCCAAACCAGTCCCCTTGCTTACCTGGCGTCAAGACAGGCGTCCCCACCGGTTCTCGCTGCCTAACCAGTGGAGCTGGGGGGGGCGTTACTCCCGGCGCATTCTGCCGGGGGCAGACCTGTAAAGCACTTCCAACAACATTATTTGTCTCCCCCTCCCCACCAGCATGCCTGGGAGAAAACGACCCCCTACCCCCAGTGCCCCCGCAATCCACCCAACCCAAATGCGCCCCTCTACCCCACCCCACGGAATGCCCTCCCCTCCTCACTGGCCGTTCCCCACCCAGCTCCGCCAAGTCCCTCCCCGCACCCCACCCCGACTTCAGCCACCATCCCACGTTGGGCCCC
This sequence comes from Lissotriton vulgaris, assembly GCF_964263255.1. Lineage (NCBI taxonomy): Eukaryota > Metazoa > Chordata > Amphibia > Caudata > Salamandridae > Lissotriton > Lissotriton vulgaris. Next base: position 747,172,636 of record NC_141693.1, on the reverse strand, counting down.
CTCAGCCCCCGCACGCCCCGCACCCCCTTGCCTCCCTGAAACAGCCACCCACCGCCCCCTTTCCCGACTCGCCACCAGGAGCCCCACCCCCAATCCATTATTATTATTATTATTATTACATTTCTTATATAGCGCCAGAATCGACCCCCGAAGGGGTATCTCCGCGCTTGCCTTGGGAACCCGTCCTGGTTTTTCCCTGTGAGATAGCCCCTACAGGGCATCCCCAAGGTGAAAGCCAGGCATCCCGCCGCGGGGGGGCCATTGTGGAGATTAAGCAAGCTTAATGCCCAGAGTTGCAGAGTGTGAACCCATGAATAGGTCAGGCACCGAAGCGAGAATTATCGAGTCCGTGGACATTTGAGCTCAACACCCTGCCGCGTCGGGAATCGAACCCTGGTCCCGGGTCTGACCTCTGCTTCAGGGTCTGCCTGCTCTAGCCAGTGAGCCACACTTCTCCACCGCCTGCTCACCCATCCTCCAACCCACCTGACCCTGTGCCCCCGTCCCCCACCCCCCTCTCTGCCCGCCCCCCCTGGCGCCACGGTCCAGATGGTCTCTTCCCCCCTCCCCCCTCCCCCCAAAGAAGATCCCCAGTCCAATTCGCCCCCCACCCAACCCCCATACTACCCTACACATCGGACTCTTCGATCAGTAAGAGGGAATCCACCCACCCCTCCCCCTACCCCCTGTCGTCCGCCCCCCTCCGTAACCGGTGCAGACACTCCCCGACCCCCCTCCCTGCCCCCCACACACTCCTGAGCCCCTCAGCGTTCGTGTCCCCCACCCCACCAACCCCCACCCCACTCCAGCCCGCCTGCTCTTGGTGCCTCCCGCGCCGAACCCCCGCCCCCACCACCTCCCTCGATCCACCAGCTCCCGTTGCAGTCGCCCACCCCCCACCCCTTCCACAAAAGTAAGCACCGGCTTCCTCCCGGCCCCACGCCTATGGCCCACCTCTCCGCTTCCCCCCCGCTGGCCCGCCCGACCGGCCCTGCAAACCGCCCCCCCCCCGTCGTCTTGCCGCCTGCCCCTCCCTTTTCCTGACGCGGTCGGAATCGGGGCGGTTCTCAGGCCAGCACCGCCGCTGCAGCCCCACTAGCAGCGCGCCGTGTCGGCCTTACCTGCACCTCCGGACTCACTAGGTCCATGCGGTCCGCCTCCCCCAGGAATCGGAGGGCCTCCTGCACACACAGGTCCTCCATGCCCACCACGACCACCATCCTGTTCGCCATACCACCGCTTTGCTCCGCTACATCACCCGCCGAATCCCTCGTTACCTCCGCACACCAACCTCGCCTACTGCAACGACCCCTCGCTCACGCCCTAAAGCTCACCACAGGTCCAAAACAAAAAATGCTCGCTAAAGGCCCCCCCAGGCTGCTGTGTCACCTGCCACCAAAATGGTGACAGGCAACACAAAATGTCCGGCTATAAACCCCCCCCCCCCAGCCCAAAAGGAGCCCAACCAGCTCAAAGCTAGCCAACTAGACTTTTAGCCTTAAAGGGGCCCAGTCTAACAAATTGCTGGCTCTGCTCTCTCCTGCCCCCCCCACCCTCCCGGCGCCCCCAACCCCCCCGGGGGTCGGCCGCTCCCCCACAAAGCCCTATTTTGCTGAACTCCTCCGCTAACCACGTCGGAGGAGCAGAGTTTACTGCCCAACACTAAGTGTAACCTATGTGCAGAATCTTTTGCTAGGACAGGCTGCTTAGGGCCAACTGCAGGTTTCAACACTTACTTTGGGATGCTTATCATAACAGTTATAGGATTATTGTCACTATAAAGATTGGGCAGGACTTCTGCACTAAACATATGGTTAAGCATGGATCTAGACATACAAATATAATCAATTGTGGAAGATAAACCTAAGTCTATAAAACTAGGCACATCCTGCTTCTCGTTGGTCATATAACTCGTTAGATCATAGGATGGCAGATAAGTGGATAAAACCACCAATTAAATCCTGGGTTGAATCAAGGAGTTACAATGCAGAAAAGGGAAGGTCAAGGGTGGCAGTGATGAAAAAGCACCCAATTTGGCATTAAAATCACCAGCCACTAAAATATGAAACTCTAAGTGCAGACACATAGTTCTATTAGCCACTTTATGAATAAAATCAAATAAACCACGACAATTCTGGTTATCCTGGACAGAAAAGTAATTATTGTAGAAGTTAATTTAAACCAACACAAATTTGGATCCCCCATCTCAAGTCAAAAGCTACAAATTCCCCCCTCAACAGTAAACATTTGTGTGTTGCAATTGATGGAGACCTTAAACCAGGTAGCCAGAGAGATAATGGTTAAACAAAGCTGCTTGCATTTTAAAGGTCTATCCGATACAGGTGCGATCTCAGAATGCTCATTGTCTGATTACAAATTGATGGAAACCACTGATCCAATAGGAGATAAAGAGTTGGCTATAGTTGCAGGACTAAATGGACAATGTGTAGTGAAAGAGCAGGCAGTGTCAGCGGAAGAGGGAAGGATCAGGACAATTTCATAATTCTGTTCCGGCTCCCTGCGGCGTCGTCAGTCATTAGCCTCCAAATCAGCCAGGGCTGTAAATCTGTTAGCAGTTAAGAATTGATTGGCTTGTTAAAACATCAAGAACAAACTATTAAATGAATTATATTGCATCCTGAAGGCATCCAAATGACTGTAGAAAAAAACCTAGCTGTATTAACTTAATTAAGCCAAGGCTCAACATTCCTCATTTTACTTGAGACATTATCTCACTCGCAACATAGGGCCACCAAATGTTAACAATAATACTGTCCCCTTGAAACATCTTTGGCAGGGGACCCACCCACCTAAGCCTGCGGACCAGGAGGATCTCACTATCAACTCAAACATTGGACTTGACAATGGAATGAAACCAGTGAGTCATCTTGTTTTTTAACAGAGATGGGGACTCTATTACTCCAAGCGCTAGGCTAGGAACAATGTAGTAGTAAAATCAAAGTTTATTTAGACAATAGTCTATAAACCATACACAAGACCATGGATCCACTTAGCAATAGAAATTTTACATCATAGTTCATTTTAACACTCAGTACACATTTAAAACCATAAAATCACTAAATTGATATTTTCCATTTTTTTTAAATCTTAATATCTTAAAATTTCCCAACTTCCTTGGTTGTCTCCTTTACAGCTTCTCTTATTGCTTTCAAAAATTTCCCCAACGCAATTGTGATATCTAAAAACGACATTTCAGTAAGGAGAACAACAGCCTCTGATCGTGTGTTTACCTTATACTTTAAAAATATTGGACGCAAAAACATTTTACGCACTGTTAAAATCCATGTACAGTCCAGTAATATATGTAAAATATCATTCTAGGAACAATGGCCAACACCACAACATATGGGTAGGAATTTTCAGGCAGATGAATAACAGGAATCGTGTATTCATGCTGACTATTTATTAAAACTGGAATGTCAGACCTGGGTTTTCTAGAATGCTGTTCCCCCTGAAAGGTTTCCCCAGAATTAGTTCTCAAAGGCAGAGACTCAATACAACTGGGATGAGGCTCAGTGGAAAAACTCTGAGCACACAGAGGTTATGGGTTGGATTAACACTAAAGTTTTAATTACGAGTCTGGTGGTAGACGGACCCCTTTATTATCATTAGGGTAGTCGGACGTCATTTCCTGTCATAGCCGCCAGGGAACCACCGTTCCCTGGCAGTGTTGCAGAGGCCAGGATGCTTGGCGGGACTGCCGTAGTCCTGTCAAGCACATTATGAGTTTCCGCTTTGTAATGGTTTTCATGGCAGTTCCTCCTCCATGAAAACCCTGGCAGAGAGGAAACAAAGGGGGCCTTACAGGGGCCCTTGTGCCTCTGTCCCCTGGGATGCATGCAAGGTGACACAATATGTGCCCCCATGTATGCCGGCCAGGAACTATTTTTTGGCGTTCCTATTGTGGTGCCCATTTTCAGGGTGCCGCCATGGTAACGTCAAAAACAAAGCCTGCCAGAAAGGGTGAAGACTCCTAATCTTCTGGGCGACCTGATTACAACTTTGGCAGGGCTGCACCGGGCCCCCATTTGATTTCTCTCCACCAGGGTTGTCATGATGGAGGGCCCGCCACGAAAACCATGGCAGAGAGGAAAAACTCCTAACATGCTTAGTTGGACCATGGTGGCCCACCAACCATACTGATGTTCCTGATTGCCACAACACCACCAAAGAATGACAGTTCCCTGGCAGCTGTGGTGAGGCAATGGTGGTGCAACAGCCCTAATCATAATTTGGTACCTGGGAGACTGCTGTGCTTCCACAAGTCAAACGGCGGTTCTGAGCCGACTGCGTCGGGCAATGGCTGCCTTACTGCGCTAATCATATTAGGACGTTTGGGAGACTGCCGCTGTCCTGCTCCCACGAGTCTGGCAGTCTGTGGACTGCCAGACTTGTAATTAAGCCCTTACACTAGATGGCCGGCTAGCCAGCCTTAATGCACACCTCTCCCCAAGTTTACTCAAATATTTTTAACGGAGGCTAGGCTGTCAATAATGAGGTGCAGCTTTTCCTCTGAAAGAATTCTACGCCTGTTAATTAAAGAATCCAATAGAGCAGTGTCTAAAGGGCCATAGCACCACTCTAGTTGACCTGGTTTAAAAACATTAAACTTTCAGATCATCTGAACTTCTACATCCTTTTTCTACACTTAGCAGCAGGGCCTGCCACTGTATTAATGGCCCCCTCCGTAAGGGTCTCCGTTGCGTTCTCTGGTGCATTAACTGGGGTAGAGGGTACAGGGCAGGCCCGTTGAGTGAGGATCCACTCTGTGGTTGAGTGCCCGGAAAGAGTCCAGTACTGTCTGCACTTCAATTACCAGTAGATGTTAAAATAGGTGTTACATGTCTGGCGCCCTTTTGTACTTAAACTGTGCAACAAAAGAGCTCTCTGAAATTGGGAGCAAAGCTTTCATCTCTAACAGTCTCTAAATGAAAGTCAATGTTTCTTTCCTTTAATAGGTTTGCATTGATTCTTTTAAAGTACTTTGTCACACAAAGGCTCCTGTTTTTCCCTATTGCACCGAGCTATATAACGCATGTGATATTTATTTTTGGATTGGGAATCAGCAATTGTTATGCAAAAAAATGTGATACATGTCAGTGCAGTTTGAGATGTCCAGCTGTTTGTTGCAAAGGCGCTGCGTATTGACTTACTACTACACATTTTAGGTCTGGCGTTAGCCAAGTGCAGCTGACTTTACTAACCTTGAGACATATTATATATATGTATTACGGCCAGCCGTCTTCACCCAATGCTCTGTTATTATGGTAATCAAATTTTTGTCAGCCCTCTAGAGCAAGGGCAAATGGGTCATTGCACTTCAACCATTAGCTAATTTAACTCCGAGAGCACATCCACACACAAAGTACTTTTCACCAGTGGACGGACTACAATACGAGAGTCAAAAAATTATATTTACTTTTAGCCATGTCTTTTTTAGATCGACAAAGGCCTGAAAGCTTTCTCAAAAATGAAGTTTTCACAAAAAAATAAAACATTACAAAACAAGGCAATTATTGACAAAGCTAAAAGTCTTTGCCAATGCGTTTTCTTGTTTGGTGCTTGATGCTTCTTTCTGAAGTGCACGCTTTCATGCCAGCGGCATTGCACTTTGCCTTTTTTATGCAGTTGGACTTTTCAAATTAAATACATTCTGCCACTTACCGCACGCGGCAACCTTCTTGATCAACTTTCAATTTTGCGCCATCATCCAGGACTGCTCTCTTCATATTTATTTTGTGAACTGGGACTGCCCTTTTCTTCTTCCACATCTCTCCCTCACTGGAATCCTGCCCATGACTATTCCTCTCTTATACTGATAGCCTATCAAAAGACTTTATTCGGCTATATTTCATAACCAGAAAAGTACATAAAATCACATTAAAATTTACAGACATCAAGTTTTAGTTAAAAGAATAAGAAAGGAGAACAGTATAGAGAGAATTTATATACACAGGCCAAAATCATGTTATCATTGACTTACGCAAATAAAATACGCTTTTAACCCCTTCCATGCTGATGACGGAATCGCTCCGTCATCAGCTACAGTTGAGCTGTGCTGATGACGGAGCGGTTCCGTCATGGCCCGGCCGCCGCGCCTGCGCGGCGCTGATTTCGCGCCTGCGCGGGCGTTCTAAAGAGCGGGGCGGGTCATGACGGAACCGCTCCGTCACCAGCACAGCTCAACTGTAGCTGGTGACGGAGCGGTTCTGTCACCAGCATGCGGCGGCCGCGCGGCCGCCCCGCCCCTTTAGCGCTGCGGCGGAATAGCCGCCGCAGCGAAGGGGTTAAGAAATGCCACAACGGAACAAACGGAGGAAATGTCTTCCAATGTCTGTATAGCAAAAAATGCATGGCGTCACTGTCTGTGATTCATATATTTTAGAATTGGCATTATCCATCTTTTCCTGGGTGTCACATAAAATCTACAAAAGAATAAGATGTGTATGTCGGATTGATTAGAGACATTGTCACAGGGGCATTTATCCAGAACCTTAGACCAGTCATTCGTGGCTGGGAAACTCAGTAGTCTAAACAAAATTCCAAATCTGAATCTGGTTAATAAAAACCTTTTGTGCTCTTTCATTTGTAAGTTTAGATAGGGCTGAATGGTCCTTCCTTTGGTGATCAATTGATGGGAGATCACAGTCTTTTTGGCCCTTTCACTTAATTGTCTTTGGTTCACAAGGAAGTTTAAGCACAAATATTTCAGTGTCTTCCTAGTAATGTTAAACATAGATTCTGGCTCATTGAAGAACTCCGGGTGCTTGATGTTGTTACATACAGTTTTTATATAACATAACCATTTTATCCTTTTTACCCCATCCAACTTTAACGCATCTCCCAGTATGAGTCTATTTAGATGGCATCTCTCATTAGTCCATACCCGATGCCATAAGAGTATCGGTTGGATTCTGATTAGATCTTCCAAGAAAAAGAGGCCCAATTCTGTATGGTAATTGTAGTTGGACATGCTTGTTGGGAGTGCCAATAGGTATCGTAAAAAACCGTTTTCAGTTACATGTAAACTACTAACATTTAAGTTTCCCCATATACCTGCCCTATATAGTGCCACCGAGACACAGCTAGTCTTATAAATATATATAAGCTCTTTAACTGGCTTTTTACCCATCTTTGTGCTAAAGGTCTTAAGGGCCATTATGGCTTTGGCAAATAGTAAGTTCCTAGCCTGTATTGCACTATTCCAATTCCCAGTATGCTCAAAGAGAATCCCCAAGTATGGGAAAGTCGGGTGTGCTGTAAAGGGGTTGATCCAATGAGCATAGTTTTTTTCCTTTTGTGGACATTACCACTGCAGTTCATCACAAAGGTCTTAGTGCAATTTATTTGTAATTCGAGTTTATCCATAAAGGCACTAAAAGACGTAATCATGGCCTGCATGGCTACAGGGGTTCTTGCCATTAGCACGGTATCGTCTGCGTAGATAAGTGCAGGTAACCGGCGGGCTGAGGCGTTGGGCATATCATTACATTCCTGCAGAAGTGTGTCCTCTAGATTATTAATGTAGATAGAAAATAAAAATGGAGCAAGGACACACCCCTGCCTCACGCCCCTCCCAACTCTAAATTCCCTTGTACATTCACCATCCAAGCCAAACCTGACCATTGCACACGCCCCATTATACAATTCTCTTAAAAAGCTAATAATGTTTGCTTCTACTCCCAGACTGGTTAGAATAGTCTAAAGTTTACTATGATTTACGAACTCGAATGCTGAGGTGAGATCTAAAAAAGTTAGAAAAAGTCTACCTCCCTTGGCCGTTGTGTATTTCTCTATCAAAATTGATAGATTAAGTACTTGCTCAATAGTGCCAACACCTTCTCGAAACCCATATTGAAGATCGCTTATGATATGGTGTTCCTCTGCCCATTTCTGGAGTCTATCTAAAATGACTCTCCCAATAATTTTGATTTTAGAGTCGAGCAAAGATATTGGCCGGTAGCAAGCACATTTAGATCTGTCTCCTTTTTTAAAAATTGGGATTATAATCGATTGGTACCACGTGTCAAGTAGTCCTTTAGAACTGGCAGCATTGAAGGTTCTGGTAAGTAGCGGAGCCCAGAGACAGATGTTCTTCTCAAAAATGTCCACTGGTACACCATCGGGACCTGCTGCCTTGCCCCCAAGGCTGGACTTAATACCCTTAATTACCTCATCCAACAGGAAATTAAGATGGGGCCCTTCTACGTACTTTTTCTTGGCCGTTGGAGCTCTTATTTGGTCGGTGGTAGCTTCTACTGGATTATAAAGGGTTTCAAAATGCTTAACCCAGTCGTCTTCTTTTATAGCTATCTCCATACGAGCCTTTGAATTATCTTTAAAAAAAAGGAGCATTGACTGCTTTCCAAAAAGCTGTCATGTCCTTAAGTTCAGAGGCCTCCATAATGGCTGCCCATGCTTTGTCTCTTAGCAACTGTTTTCGAGTTTTAAGTGCGGTTTTATACTCCTTACGTAAGGTCCTTATCAGAAGTTGGTTTCTCACTCGCGGTTGCAAGGCCAGTTTTAGTTGTTTAAGGGCCTTACTACAAGCCGGTGAGAACCAGCCTCGAATTTTCGTTAAATTCTTATTAGCATAAACATTAACCCATAAACCCTTTTTTATACTAGCAATAATCTCTTTGAAATTGGTTATGATTGCTGCGTCCTCAGTTTCCGGGTCCAAGCAGATGTCAAAGTTTGTGCTGCAGTCTTTGACAAGTTTCCTTAGGAAAACCTCGGGAACAACCTTAGTCCATTTAGGGGCATAACCATTTTGCCTATGTATGCCTACATCAACAGAAAAAACCTCAGCTCTTTTGTGGACTGTTAGACCTGTGTCCAGTAGTTCTATCCTTATCGGGAAATGATCACTAAGGGGGACATTTAAGACATTATAATTGACAATACATTCCCGATAACATGATGAGATAAGGATAAAATCAATAGTTGACATCAATCCTCTTCCATTAAAGGTTGGGGTGAATACAGTCTTGTTATGGCATAATTCGTTTGCGAACCCTAAATCATAGAAAAACAGAATCTCATTTAAAGCTTTTCCCAAGGTTGAGTGCTCAAAATGAGATGTATTAGTATCCCTTTCCGTGGATAGTCCGCAATTTCCTGTTCCAGATCTATCACATAAAGAACAATTAAAGTCCCCACCCCATATTACAGTGAACAATCTATTAGTACTGTTGATAATACCATTTAACTTATTGTTCAGAATTTTAAGTACTGTCAATATATCGGCAAGAGGGATATTATTATAAAAGTTAACTATTAATATGGAAACAGAACTGTTAAAGTGCACACCAACAATATGAAAGAAGCTGGTATGAAAATATAACTGGAGTTTTTTGAAAATTAGACGGTTTGAGATATACATACATAGACCCCCTTTCGCTCGACCATGTACTGAACCTATAAGTTTAAACACCTAGACAGAGAAGTGAAAACAGGCGGTGGTTTGGCCATAATACATAAGGGCGAGATAAAGGTCACAATACTCGAGCAACATCGAAGTCTACAACTAGAAATTATGATCTTTAAAATCGACCTAACTAGCCACACTTCCTGGAAAGGCGCTCTGGTTTATCGCCCACCAGGATTAAACCCTGACTTTGCGCTCACTCTTCAAGAGCTTTTAGCTCCCCGTCTTAAATCTAAAGAAGACTTTATTCTCTTGGGAGATTTCAACATCCATGTAGTTCAGCCAGCATTATCCGAATCCATTTCCTTAGTTACGGATCTATTAAATTTAGGTCTAGAATTACAAAATAAAGGACCCACACATAGGGGTGGCCACACGCTAGATTTAGTTTTTTCCAACTGCACCAAATTAACCTGCCTTCCAGCAAGAGAGATTCTATGGACAGACCATTTCCCGTTAGAATTTAAACTACTTACTCCAAAGAGATCCACTAATAAAGTACCATCTCCTCCTACCTGGCGCAGTCAATGGCATAAAATCTCAGTTAACAAACTACAGGAAATTTGGATACAACCTGCCATATTGGCAGGAGATACAGCAGATATAGCGTTGGCTAAACTTAATGATTCTATTAAGCGAGCCATTGATATCTTGGCCCCTCTAAAATTACATAAACAGTATACTTCCTCTAAGCAGGAAAGCTGGTACACACATGAGCTAAGAGAAGAGAAGCGGAAATGTAGACGAGCAGAGAAAAAATGGAGAAGAAGTAAAACTGAGCAGTTTTTCTAGATGCCCAATTAATATACTATAAAAATATAAAGCAAGCTAGGAAACACCGCCTAATGCAACAGTTAGCAGAAGCGGGCAACTGTCCCAAGGAGCTGTTTAAAATTGTGCTAAATTTTGTAAAACCCGCCGCATGTGAGAGCTCTGATGATTTCTCGCAGACTCTATGCGATGAAATCTCGCTATTCTTTGAGGACAAAATAAACACTATTTATGAAAGAATAGTGGCAGCTAACAACAACATGGGTGATATTAATAAGCCCCTATCCCCGATCCCGCTAAAGCATAACAAACATCTGCTATTATCCTTTCCTCCAATTGACAATGCAGATCTTCTTCCTCTTATCACCCATATTAAATCTGGATCTCCAAATGACCTCCTCCCTGCCAAGATGGTTGCCCCTTTGATTTCTCTCTTGGGACCCTCCATGCAGAGTGTTATTAACATCTCTCTTGTGAAAGGACAGGTCCCGGCAGACTGGAAAAGAGCGGTGGTAAACCCAATACGGAAAAAAGCGGCATCTCCATGGACAGACCTCTCAAACCTGCGTCCTATCTCACTCTTGCCTTACATCGGCAAGATAGCAGAGAAGCACATGAACACCTATCTATCAGAACATCTAGAAGCGGCGGAGGGCCTGGACTACTCGCAATCTGGGTTCAGGCCTAACCACAGCACCGAATCAGCCCTTTAAACAGTGACCAATAACATCAAAATGGCACTGGATGAGGGCAGTTCTATGATTCTGGTGCTGTTGGACCTCTCCGCCGCTTTTGATACGGTGTCTCACACGGTGCTTCTCCATCGTTTAAAGGACGTAGGCTTGGAAGGAGTGGCTCTGTCATGGGTGAAAAGTTTTCTATCAGACCGCTCCCAAGAAGTTAGGCTGGGCTCCCACAAATCCACCTATAGGGAGCTCAACAAGGGAGTGCCACAGGGCTCATGTTTAAGCCCGACACTATTCAATGTGTATGTGGCCCCCTTGGCCAACTTAGCAAGATCATTTGGGTTTACCCCGGTGTCGTACGCCGACGACACCCAACTCCTCTTTCCTTTCAAAAGTTTGACACCTGCAATAAAAAGATCATTTGCAGATGGAATGAGAGCAATATCTGAGTGGATGTCATCAAACTGTCTTCAATGCAACGTAGGGAAAACAGAGGTCATGTTGTTTGGACAAGCGGCAACACACTGGTCACCTGAATGGTGGCCCTTAGAATTAGGACCTGTTCCCAGCCCTAAGAGCACGGTAAAAAACTTGGGAGTGTTATTAGATCAGACACTCACTTTTAAAGACCACGTAAACCAAGTGGCTAGTACCTGCTTTCGGGCAATTGGGATGCTAAGAAGAGTGTTTCCCTATTTGCCAGACTGCCACAGGAAAACACTTGTGCAGGTGCTAGTCATCAGCAGAGTGGATTACTGTAACGGTCTTCTTTTAGGAGCTAATGAAGGGCAACTTAATAAGTTACAAGTAATCCAAAACACGGCAGCAAGGACAGTCCTGAATGTTCCCTCTAGGACTCCTTCTCACCCCTGCTGACTAGACTCCACTGGTTACCAGTGAGGAAGTGAGTACAGTTTAAGACTCTATGTACTATTCACAAAAGTGTGATAGGCGAAGGCCCAAAATATCTGGCCAAAATCTTTCAGCCATATGTTCCTGGGCGCTCTCTGCGCTCTAGTAACCTGCAGCTACTGCAGATACCTAGAATAAAGAAGTCCAGACAAGGAGGCTGAGCGCTGGCCTATGTGGGACCAGTGCTCTGGAACTCTCTACCTCCTCAGTTGAGATCACTCACCAGCCATCTGACCTTTCGGAAGACCTTAAAAACACACTTATTTACCAGCAATTGACTCTCCCTTTGTAATATGTACTATCCCCTCTGAACAAGACCATCTGGAGTTATATTCTTACTGGCAAATCGCGGAGATACCCCTTTGGGGGTCTATTCAGGCGCTATACAAGAATATAAAATAAATATAGCAGGGATGGAAACAGTTTTAAAACCACTCAGATTATATTCGCTCTCAGACCATGTCTCTTGAAGACAAATTACATCACAATTTTCAGTAAAGAGCTTCCAATCTGGGTTTTCTATTTTTGCTCTAAGGCCGGCTATTTTCCAGAATGTGATGGACCATTTTTTCCCGGAGCTTTCAACTGATCCCTGGCTGGTACATAGCCCACTATCTGTAGTGATTTCGGGGAAACCCTCCCCCAAGGTTTCCTTGCCCATAAAGGTTTCATAGCACTTATCAGTCACTCTGAGCTCTTCCAGAATACTGACAGGTTCAGCTCGACAAAGGTCATTGCTGTTACCTTCACTACTCACATTTGGGGTAAATTCCCTAATCATTACCATACTTGTGATGTCTGTGTTAACCTTCCCTAGATCAGGACTACTAGCCTCTGTTAGACATGTGATCACAAAAAGATTTCTCTTTCAGCCATGGTACAATAAGTCATTCATTTTCATCCATGCCAGAAAAGGGATGAAAAAGATTAGATAGTGGTATGTTACAGTATTCCCTGGGGTTGTTGGTATGAAAATTATTGTTATCAAACGATGATCGATGTAGATTTGGGTACATGGGTTGGAAAAAGAGGTTATCGTTCTTGCTGTGGTATCTATGAACAGCCGGGTTCGGGATTAAATTTGGTCTATATAGTACATCAGGTCTACGCATCATTGGAGGATAATTTGTGGACATGTGTGGGAAAGAAGGAGTGTCATTCTCATTATAATAACTATGGAAGCCGGGTTCCGAATTGTACTTGATCTAAGTGGTACATCAGGTCCACGCTTCATAGGGGGATAGATTGTGGGCCGCATTGATCGATTATTTAATGGCTTCATAAGAGCTTCTGGATAGAAGTAACTCAGATTCCGTGTTGATATGCCTCCCTCACAATTAGATTATATGAGTCGGGTAGATTTGAAGGTCTTGTTGCTGCCGCTCGTTATTCTTGTAATAATAAAATACTGGTACAAGGAAGAACTTCAGGTCAATGTCTCCACTTAAGATATAATCCTCTTTGATGTGAAGGATGTAAGACATTAGCTTTATAACTAACGAATATGTGTTGGTTTTAGGCCCTTGCTTTTCTTCTGCTTGAATTTACTGCTGGATATGCATTGGATGAGTGTATAATGTATATGAATACAGGAGGTGTAATTTGTGGGGCTCAACTGAGGATTCCTTCCCAATGATCCTTACGCTGTTCAAGGCTTTCTCTTAGTTTCCATCTATCTCATTCGATGGTCACCTGATATTTGATTATACTGTTGACCAATGCTTCTTTACGTCTTCCTGTGCCATAATCTACGGGTGTCTCCTATTTTTAGTGCTTTGGGTAGGGCAAATCTTATGTTACATACTAGCCCTAGGGTCCATAATTCAAATATTCGGTATAGTGAACCAATTACAGGTACCTATACCAATTTCAATGTATCATAGGCATTCAGTCCAATCTCTTGGTCATATATATTAATGATGGCTAAGACCTTTCTCTTGCTAGGAGTACAAGTTGTTCTTCAAAAATCTTCATTCCTTCTTATTGCAGTTCCTCTCACAGTTTCTATGTAACGTCCAATTTCCAAATTTCTAAAATTGGTTTATTTCCAATAGGAGCTTTTTTTTTTTTAAATTTGTTTTTTATTGCAGAATTAGAAACCATTGCATACAATAGATCAACCAGCACACTCATGGTGTCCCCCTGCATAGTTCGAATAACATAGTGTATACACAGCCATTCAGCCCGTATCCCGGGGGCCGGGCGGCATAATGTTCCAGATTGCCAGCAAGACATCTCAGCGAGCATCCCTGAGGGACAGTGGTCGAAATCTTTTCATGTATCTGCATTTTACCCCACCAACCCTTAACCCAACCCCAACACCGTCCATCATAAGCTAACAGCCCGGTCTCATGGCGATACTGCAATCCCGCCCCCCAGACCCTGTGGGGGCCCTGTCACGACAGTGCCACGTGCCCCTGCCCCTGCTCCGCCATCTGTTCATGTTCCACAAACCGTAAGGCAGTCACAGGCCCGGTAGTACCTCCGCTCCCAACCTGGATCCCGGTGTCCAACCCACCCCTCAACAGTCCTAGAACAACACCTGTGCCCTCCCCCCCAGCAACCGCTGATGATGTGTGCCGTGCCCCTGACTCCGGTATGGGTCCCGCTACAGATCTACTTATACCTCCACACTCGTAAGCCTCGCAGAGTCCTCATGCTCCATCCATTCATTCCTCATTGTCCACCAGGGAGTCACGCAGAGCCTGCACTATCAACTCCCACGCCCGCGCTGATTCCAGGCTCTTTTCGTTGTCAAGCTTGACTGCTTGTCTCATACGGAGCACACTCTCGCATTCAGACCACCTCAGCAATTCATTCGTCCACCTCCTCACTGACGGCCCCTCCCTGGACTTCCAGTGCCAGGTGATCTCCCTCTGCGCCAGTATCAGCCCCAGGTCAATAAATTTGCTTGTCACCTTAGTGTTTTTTGTGTGTGGGAACCAGAGCAACAAGCACGCCGCCATGTCAAACTCCACCTCCCTGTCGGTCACTGCATTGAGGAGTCCCCCAACCTCCTCCCAGTAGTCCTCCAGTTTCGGGCAGCCCCATAACAGATGATCCAGATCCGCCTCCAACGCCATGCACCTCGGACACCGCGCCTCCTGTACCTGAAAGTATCGTTTGATCTTCTCCGGCGTAAAGTAGGCCCTATGCAAAACATAAAAGTGCCCTTCCATGTACGCTTAAGGATATGACCCCACACTGTGTCCGGAATGGGCCTGCCTATGCTCACCTCCCATTTCGCTTTCAGGCCCAGGAGCGGCTCCAACCCCTCATGCAACATCCTATTATGGAGGCAGGTCACTGCTTTAAAGGTGCCGGCGGCCATCACTACATACTGGCAAGCCATGGTCGTGCCCGGTTCAATGAGCCCCTCTCTCCAATGCTTTTGCATGGCCACAGCCACATGCAAGAGGAAGCTCCCCTCCGGCAGCCCAAACTGTTCTTGTAGCGTTTGGAAGGGCACCAACGCTCCATCAATGTACAAGTCCCCCACCACTTGCAGTCCCAGCTACTCCCACTCCAATAATGGGGACCAGTCGCCCCCATGCGGCAGCGCAGTCAGCATGCCTATCGGTATCTCCGGGGCATACGGCCGGGCCGCCTTCGCCCTTCTCAGGCTCCTCTGCCAGCATAACCTGAGCGTCCGCTCCTCCATAGTAAGGCCTCGCAACTCCAGTTTCTGCTGCATAATGATATAGGCCAAGACATGGCACTGTATCCCCTGCTCTCGGTCGCGTTCCGGCCCTCTAAACACCCTAGCCACCTGCTGTGTGAGAACCTGAAGCTGCGCGGCCAAATAATACAACTCATAGTCCGGGACGGCCATCCCCCCCTCGAGCTTAGGACGGAGCAACGTGTTTAGTTCCACTCTACGGCGGCCGTGCCCCCAAAGGAAGCCAAAGACCATCGTCCGCAGATCCCTGAAGACCCTCTGGGGAATCCAAATGGGCAGCGTGCGAAAATAGTACAAGAGCCGTGGAAGCGCCACCATCTTCAGCAGAGCCACCCTACCCAACACCGACAGGGGGAGGGACGCCCAGAAAGACATGCAACCTCTCAGCGCCCGTACGCACCGCCCAATATTGCCCTCTAATAAGTCCGCGACCTCGTGGTAGATACGGACTCCCAGATAAGTGAAGCAAGATGGCTCCCAGACCACCTCTATATCACGGGCGGGGCAGGGCGTGGTCGCTCTAAGCGGGAAGACACCCTGAGGCCCGACAACCGGCCATACTCAGACAACATCTCCATCGCCCCTTCCAGAGCCCCTTCCGTATCCTCCATGTACAGTAGTAGATCATCCGCATACAATGATATGTAGTGCAACTGCCCACCTCTTGCAATCCCTGCGTACATGTCTCCCGACCTGGCTCGTACCGCCAGTGGTTCCATCTCCAGTGCAAACTGAAGAGGGGAAAGGGAGCACCCCTGTCTCGTCCCCCTACCAACAGGATAAGCCACTGACACCAGATTGCCCAGTCGTACTCGCGCCGTCGCCGAGGAATACAACACCTTCGTCCATCTGCGGAACCCTTCACCAATGCCGAACCTCACTAGGACTTCATCCAGATAGACCCATTCCAAACTATCAAAAGCTTTCTCAATGTCCACAGACAACACCGCCTGGGTACCGTCCGTATCTACTGTGCCATCCAGTATCCCTATCAGACGGCGAATATTTAATGCCGTACTCCTTGTGGGGATAAACCCCGCTTGGTCCCTGTGCACCAGGCTGGTCATATGTGGGGCCAACCTGGTGGCCAAGATCCGGCTCAGTATCTTATAGTCCACCGTAAACATGGACAGGGGCCTGTAAGACCTCACATCAGTCGCTTCCCTGCCTGGCTTTAGCAACGGTACTATCAATGCCTCCCTCATCGATCCGGGCAGACCCCCCAACCTATGAGCCTCCTCGTATACCGTTTTTAGACAAAAATATGTATCCCTGTTTTTGTGAAGAGCGAGTTTTATTCGCTAAGTTTGTTGGTAAATGGGAATAGTCTAGCTTCAGTAAGGTACTAACTATTTGTACCCATTTTAATTAGAGACACAAAAGGCAAAGTGGACACCTGCACCAATGAGTAAATTTGAGTAAATATCACAAGTAAACTATAATTATAAAAAGGATCCAAAAATGTATTTATACCTCCCAACTGGGTTACAATCTAAAACATAAACAAATGGCAACAAAATTAAAAGTTTAAAACAACCACTGATAGTGGCAATACAAAGAGATTTTTTCAAGCAGTCAAAGTTAAAACAGTTGACGCGGCGTTTCGGTGCTTTTTGGTTCTTGGCACCTTCTTCAGGACTTTAAAAACATTTGACTCCGTATCTACAAGTTAAAGAAATATATTCAGTATTTTGAACAATATTTTCTCAGTCATCCCCACTTGCCTTACCGATACTTTTTTATTAATTAAATAATCGCCTATTTTCACATACACTAGTGGCCCACTAGTGGCCCTTTATTTTCTACTTCTGAAGCGTTTAGACAGTTCAATTATAAGTGACTCACATAGACATTACTTTTGTAGTTTATTTCAGTAACATCATGCTTCGACGTAAACTTTGCCGATGCCCTTATAAATTGTGACAAAAACCTGGTCTCATACCTGTGATTTAGATTAAAGGTTTTTATGAAGCGTTTTCAGTTGCTTCCAATCTGTTTACGACTTTTTCTGGAATATTCACATTTCCATTGGTCTGTATAGATATAACAAATACAAGAGGGCTCAGAATTTGGGTATATCTACTCTATCATTTATCTATAGCCATATTACATAGTATGGAATTACCTCTGACCACAGAGCTAGAATCTTCTGTGTGCACGGAGGGGCCACCGTCAGTTGTGGAGGAAAAATGGTTTTCAAAGATCTATAGACCTAGGTGTAAACGGACATGTTAATCTACAATGTCCTTTGGTATTAATGAGAACACTCCAAATCATGTTAATGATATCATCCTAACGTCCTATAATGTACTAACCTTAATATATGTAGGTAGTTCTTATCTCTACTTTATTCTTCACTGGCCTCATATAGGTTATGATGCTTCTTGAGATGCTCTCTCCTTTGATATGAGAAGGAATCTGTAAACAATATATTGACCTTAAATGACGGCTAAACAGTTTTACAAGTTCATTGGTACTTAATATGAGGGAAATTATTCTGTTTGCTTTAAAGAAATAGTATCAATTTAATAAGTGAAAAACGGCCCAACTCGTTTGCTATTTCTGACTAAAGTTTAGCAAAAACGAGGGTGCTGTCTATTAAAATTATTTACTTTCAGACTATATCCCGTGTGTGCGTTAGAAAGCTAATTATTTCCAGAGTGATCCCTGTTTTTAAAGGAGCCAAGGCTCTCGAGGTTATGGCGGTTCAGGCGGGGGTTCGAGTTCGCATATGTCTATCGCCTTTGTAGGTATTGCTCACCTTCAGATAAAATTGCGGCCTCCCTGCTCCTCCGTGCTCGCGTCTTCATGGGGATACGAAGAGTAATTTGAGCTGAGTTTGGCTCTTGTTTATATGCTGGCGCTACCCCAAATTACCCGGAAGTAGAATCTTACAGATTTAAATTGCGGGTTTGGGGAAAGAATATTCCACTTTAAATTATTCAGGAGATTCAGCTATGATGCTGGTGTATTTACTGCCACCCGGTTTCTAGTTTACCGTTTATTGGCAACGAGAATAGCGGGCACTGACCCGGAAGAAAATCCCGATTTCATCGATATGGCGAATACTGTTATCTATGATTTCTGACCTTTGCACAGCAAGGTGTGGGTATCTAATTTCCCGGATTACACTAGGGTTGTAATAAACACCATCCCGGTTGTCTACATCATTAGTGTATATCGCGTTATATTTATGTCGGCCATTTTGGAACGGGCACTGTTGTCATATTATGTCGGCCATTGTGGAATGGGGATTGTTGTCGAGATTAAGAGCGAATACAGTTTAAACAAGTACAACTAAAATTGTATATCCATAGAGTGTTGAACACTTTACGATGTCAGCAATTCTCTGCATTACTATATGTACTTATGAATCCTGTTTAGTTATACATAAACGAATAATCAGCAAGGTTAAATAAAAAAGACACTTCACTAATAAGTCCACTTTGCAGTCCATCTATAAATGCTCATTACGCTATGTTCATAATAAACGTCCATATGCATAGACATAAATTCGCCCAATGTTATACATACAAAATATGTGGCCCGTTAGGCACCAATTAATTCTAGGCATTGTTATACATTTGAGCCTATCTCATCATTTAAGTTGTTTGATATAGCTATATATAGTAAGTACACAAAAGACAATTATTGAAAAAGACCCTTGTAACTGAAAGAGAAATTGGCAACATATAGGCTACTGTGAATTATCTCTCTAGATGCGCATTTTATCATGTTAAAAGTCCACATTAGTATACCACGATATAGATTCGCTAGTTACATGTTTTTATTCTACATCTTTTCTATACTCTAGAAATGGTTAGTGCAAGAAAAAGGAGGCTTATGTGCAGTTTAGTACAACGGTTAGTCGCGGAAATAGGATAGAGACTCAATGACAGTTGTTTGTACTGAAATTTCCTTTATAAAATTAATCTTTCCCATTCCTCTCTGTTGTTTAGCCCTGTACGGAAGGTATTAAATAGGGACATATAGAATTGTTCTCTTTTCTTACGTTTGTTGTCCATGTTTCCACCTCTGACATTATGTGACATTTCTTCAACAATGCACCATTTTAGATCCTCTATTTTGTGGTTATATGTCAACCAATGTTCTACTAATGGCAAATCTCTTTTTCGTTCTGATTGCTGATTTGTGCTCTGTCATTCTCGTTTTTATTTCCCTAGCTGTTTCTCCCATATAGGCTTTATTACACGGGCACTTAATCATATAGATCAAATTTTTTGTTCTGCAATTTACAAAGTTTTTAAATTTGTGATCTACTCCATTGTACGTTATTACATTGCCTTTCATAAGTGATGTACAATTTGAGCACATGTTACAGGTAAAATTGCCAACTGGTAGGGGGTTATTATTGATGGTATTTTGAGTAGTGCGTGTGTTCTCTCTGAAAGTATGTACCAAACAATTTTTAATGGTTCTATTCCTACGGAAACTAAACATTGGTTTAGGAATGTTCTCTCCAGGTCTTGTGTTCAGTAATGACCAATTTCGGTTTATGATGTTTTTGATTTTATTACTGGCTGCACTGAAGTTGGTAACAAAGATTAATCTATCTTTGGTATTGTCATTTCCTCTGTTGCTGTACTCCATATCTTTATTTTTGTCAAAGATAGCCTCTCTAATATAATATTTTGCGCGTTTATACGCACGTTTGATTATGTTTTTGGGATATCCCCTATCTCTAAGTTTGGCGGACAAGACATCAGCGTGTTTATTATAGTCACTTATATTAGTACAGTTATGTCTTATGCGTAAGTACTGTCCAAACGGGATGTTATTTTTTTGGCTGCTGGGGTGATTGCTTTTGTAGTGTAACAAAGTGTTACGATCGGTAGGTTTGGTGTAAAGATCAACACCTAGGACACCCTTTTCTACTCTGATCTTAATATCCAAAAATTCTATTGCGTCTTTATTAAAATTGGAGGTAAATTTTAGATTTTGATCGCCCAGATTTAGCCAATCAATAAATTCGTTTAGCAAATCCTGGGTACCGGTCCATATAAAGAAAATATCGTCGATGTATCTCGACCAACAAGTGATATTTTCACTAAATGGAGCTATGTTGTTAAAAATATGTTTTTCCTCGAAGGATGCTACATATAAGCAGGCCAGACTGGGGGCACAGGTGGCCCCCATGCTGGTCCCTTTAATTTGCCTGAAAAAAATATTTTAAATAAAAAAATATTGTTTTTTAAAATGATTTCTGCACACTTATTATTATTATTATATGAAACTTGTAACGCGCTCAGCTTACCCGGGGGCATCCCGGCGCGACAGACCAAAGAAGGAGAAACTCGATTACTCACTACTGTGGAAACAAGTAGGTTTTAAGGAGTTTCCTGAATAATAGGATCTTGGGCTCTGAGCGAATCTTAAGGGGCAGAGAGTTCCACAGAGATGCCACCTGTACCGAGAAACGCCTGCCCCCAGTCCGAGCTCTCCTAACTCTCGCAGATTGCAAAAGATGTTGCTGGTCCGAGCGCAGAAGGCGTGGAGGTTTATAAGGACGGGCCATATTAAAAAGGATGGGGGGGCCTTTGCCATGTAGAATTTTATGGGCCGTACACAGCGCCTTGAATTTCACCCGCTCCTTAACAGGGAGCCAGTGAAGCGCTTTCAGGGCCGGGGCAGCGGACTGCCTTCTAGGGATCTCCATCAAAACTCTGGCAGCTGCGTTTTGCACCTGTTGGAGGGGTTTAAAGGTCGCTTCAGGGGCACCAAGAAACAGGGCATTACCAAAGTCGAGCCTTGAAAGGATTAAACCACGCATCAAAAGCTTCTTAGCTGGATCCGGAAGCAGTGGTAGCACCTTTCGGGCTGACTTCAGTAGACCGAAGCAAACCCCTGCAGTCTTCCTGGCGTGGGTCCTAAAGGACAGATCTTCCTCCAACCATACTCCCAAGGACTTGATCTCCTTCTTGGGAGATGGTGGATTGCCAAGAGACCGGGGCCAACAGCTGGCAATAATGGAGGGACTGGAGTTGCCCAAGAGCATCAACTCAGTTTTTCCTCCATTGAGCTTTAGAGCCGAGTTGGACATCCATCGGTAGACATTGGCCAGGCAGTCATGTAACAAGTTGGGTTGTTCCGCCAGCTGAGTGAGGCCCACCACCAGCTGAGTATCATCAGCATAGCTGATGATCTTCAACCCCGAAGGGGCTACCACTCTTTCAAGTGGAGTCATGTATGCATTGAACAAAGTAGGGCTCAACGATGAGCCCTGTGGGACTCCACATTGAAGAGGGAATAGGGAAGACTGCTCTGCCCCTTCCCAGACTTGGTAGAAACGGTTGGAGAGGAAGGATCCCAACCATTTCAGGGCCGTCCCTGAGACACCTACCTCTGACAGGCGTTGGAGGAGCACCTGATGACTCACGGTGTCAAAGGCAGCACTCAAGTCCAGGAGGATCACTGCCACTGATCCTCCAGTATCAAGAGTGCTCCTTGCTTCCTCCACTACCGCCAGCAGGGCTGTGTCCGTTCCCTGGCCGGGACGGAAACCAGTCTGGGAGTCTCCCAACAGGTGGTAAGAAAGCTGACGGTTAACCAGCTTCTCGGCGATTTTAGAAAACCCCGGCAGAAGCGAGATTGGCCTGAAGTTGGTCAAATTGGCGGAATCCAAGCCTAAGCATGAGCGAATTTTGCGGATCTCGCGTTCGCGAATTTTGCGGATTTGCGGATTCGCAATCCGCAAAATCCGCGAATTCCCGCGAATTTGCGGATTTTTTTTTTTTGTGTTCGCCCGTGTTTCTGCCAGTTCGCGAGGGTTTTGTACACTTTCGCAAATTGCGAACTTACCTGTCGGGTCGCAAGTTTCGCGAACTTGTTGTTTCTACGTGTCCAGCCTGTTTGGGACACTCTTCTTCATCACTGCCACTCTCTGTCACCACTGCCACTCTCTGACTACTCATGCCACCCTCTGGCCCACCCATGCCACCCTCTGTTTCATCACCACACCCTCTGGTTGTCCAGTGTACATTATTTTCGGCAAAGCAAAGCACACCTTCCCTGCCTCAAGTGACCTGAATTAATTTGGGGCTGATTAATGTGTCACAGAATATTTTTTTAGCTGGCACCTGCTTCCTTAGTGCGCCCTGATTAGTGATCTTTTGCACTTGCTAAGTGCTTTCATTGTTGCAAAATTAGTTACAACACCTGCCCTGCCCCAACTGACAATAATGAATTAGGGGCTGATTAATGGATTTTAACTTCCAGCCTGGCTCCTGCTTGTCTCCCTTAGCTGTAATTCAGGACCTTTGTGGCATATGTGTAACTATTCTGAGGTTCAGAGCAGGGTCACATACTAGTTTCAACTGGCAACTGAACTCTGGAGGGGCCCCTCAGGAAGCACTCCAGGAAATGGCTACTAATGATGAGCCTGAACTTTTGAACCTGGTAAGTAGTTACTTTCAGTTTTGCTAAAATCGTATTTCTGCAATTTTGCACTTATTCGCGGGGCGCGAACTCACGCGAACAGTGCGAGCAGTGCGAGCAAAATCCGCTGCTCGCGGATTTGCGGATTTTGCGGGAAATTCGCAAATCTCGCGGATTGCGGATTTCCCGAAAATCCGCAAAATCCGCGAGCGGAACGGATTTTCCGCCCACGCCTATCCAAGCCTAGCTTTTTCAGTAAGGCTTTTACTACTGCCCTTTTCCATCTCTGAGGGACTATGCCATGAGAGAGAGAGAGGTTGATAAGGTCGGTCAGCGGAGCTGACAGAGTGTTAGCCACAAGTTTAAGATGTTTCATAGGCACTGGATCACTCGGAGATCCACTCTTCATCTCCAACAAGACCTTTGTAACCTCCTCTTCCGAGAAGGGGCCAAAGGAGACAAGTTCGGTCGGACAGCTTATTGGACCAGCAGCCGGCTCAGAGATTTGAGGCATAGCGGGCAGAGAGGATAGGATTGTATCTATTTTTGAATGGAAGAAACTAGCCAGTTCTTCACATTTATCTTTAGGATTAACATGCTCCAAGATAAACATTGCATGATCATCTAAGTCATCTGTTTCATTTTTGAGGAGACCCTCTAACATCTTGATGGTGTCATCCTGAGGGATGTTTGTATAGAGGGCCTCTATATCTAGTGTCACCAACCATTGTGTGTTACCATCATATGGCAAGCCTTCAATTTTTTCAATCATGACTGTTGTATCCTTCACGTATGCCTTTTGTTTGGTTACTATGGGTTGAAGGAACTTATCTATATATTTACTCAAGGGTTCTGTGATTGAATTGATGGATGACACAATAGGTCTCATTGGTGGATCGATAATGCTTTTGTGGACTTTAGGAAGCCCATAGAGTGCAGGAATGATTGGTGCCTCATTCTTCAGGAATTTATATTCATCTATGCAGATTACCTCGTCTTCTTTGGCAAAATCAAGGAGTGTATTAACTTTATGAATCAAGGCATTCCATTCAGCTCTATTGGAAGAACAGTAATGTTCAGTATTATTGAGAAGAGTCATTATTCTTTTATCGTAATCTTCGGTATACATTACAATGATGCTACCTCCCTTGTCTCCGGGCTTAATAGTTAGGAGATCATTTTTTTCAAGGTTTTTTAGTGCAGTTCTTTCATCTAGACTTAGATTGTTGGTGCCTATTAGTGGGTGCGTCAGAAGTTCTGAAATGTTACTTTCCACTACTCTTTGAAACAGATCCACCTGTTTGTTGACCATCCCAATATTGGGTGTCCAAGTCGATCTGGGTTTTAAACCTGATTTGTTGGTGGGGCCATCTTTTACAGGTTTATCTCTAAAAAGTCTTGCAATCTGATCTTTCTAAAGAATCCTTGAAGATCCCTTTCTAAGTTGTATTTATTGACTCGGGTGCTAATGGCAAAGCTTAAACCTTTCTCAAGGACATCTTTTTCTATCTTAGTTAGAGTAACATCAGAAAGATTTATTATTGCCGCTTTTTGATTTAGTCCCATTGTGTTTGGCTCCTTGTGTGGTATCTCCTCTGTTGTTGAGGTTGAGGGAAAAACTTCCCTCTCCCGTTGCCTCTCGGACGATTGTGGTGGTTTTGGTGTTTCCCTCGACCACGTTGGCCTAAAAAAGCTAAAGACTCTCTATTTGGAGTTGAGGTTGATTCTCCTGTCCTGTTTTTATCTGTGTTTTTATCTTGTTCTGAGTCTGTGTCTGAGTCTGTATTCGTATACGATGAGTCCGAAAAGGTCACTCGTTTCTTGGGGTATGTTCTCCAAGGTTGTTGCCACTGATTTCTAGCGGGGAAATTTTCCCTAGGGCGGTCAAAGAAGTCCTTCTGGGTATAAGGATAGACTGTCTCGGTGTTGTAATTAGAGACATCTTTATTGAATTTATCAGTCTCCTCGTATACCACCAGTAGTCTGGGCGCCAAGCTATCAGCATACTTCTGGTAAAATTCTATTGGCAGGCCATCCACCCCGGGTGTTTTATTCCTCGCCATATGTTTAATGGCCGCCCTAATCTCGGCCAGCGTGACAGGTCCACCTAAGTCCTTTGCATCGTCATCATCAAGCACCGGAAGCTGCACTGACTCCAGATATTCCGCTATTTCGCACGCCTCCACTCCTAACTGACTCTCGTACAACTCAGCGTAGTAGGCCCTAAAGCACTCTAGCACCGCCGTTTGGGAGTAGACCGTCTCCCCCAGATCATTTTTGATGCTCAAGACCGGGCAGCCTCTGAGCTCAGGATTAGCGAGTCTAGCCAGTAACGTGCCCACCTTATCTCTCTCAGCATGCGCTCTAATGGCATATTGTCTGTAGTCATAGCTCCGTAGCCGTTCCGTTTCGGTGGCCACCACCTCCTTAGCCTACGCCGCTCCAAATCCCTCAATTTCTCCTCCGCACTGGCAAGCGCATTCAACACCGACATTTGAGCATTCGAGAACCTCCCCAAGCATACTCCTCTCACCACCACTTTCATCGCGTCCCATTCAGTGGACCTACAAGAAGCCGTCCCCTCATTCTCACCAAAATACTGATCTATGCCCCGTTGGACTGCTTCACTGAACACCGAGTCCTCCAGGGTGTCGGGCCTGAGCCGCCATGTTGGAATCGCGGAGCGCGCTCTCTGCCATTGGACATGCACCAACAGAGGATTATGATCCGATATGGTCCTGGCCAGATAATCCGTATGGGAGACCAATGGGGCTAAGGACCCGCTGCATAGTACCGAGTCAATCCTAACATGAAAGGCGTGGAGGGCTGAAAAAAAGGAATAGTCCCTGCCATCCCGGTGCTGTTCCCGCCACACATCCAGCAATCCCCATCTTTCCTGCCAATCCTTCCTGTGTGTGGCTAACTTACGTACAGGGGAATCAACGAGTGGCGGGTGGGATCTATCTAAGGCCACATCTGTGATCGAATTGAAGTCCCCCCCCAGTATCAGAGGCCCCGCTAAGAAAGAGGCCAAGGAGCCGGATAGACCATCAAAGAAGCGGGCCTGATCAACATTTGGAGCGTATATGCAGCTGAAAACCACATCCCGGCCACACAACCTCCCCTCCACCGCCACATATCTGCCCTCAGGATCCACCAATTGATTCAACACCTGGAACAGTATCCCCGCCCGCACCCACATCAGTACCCCTCTAGCAAATGCGGAGTAAGTAGTGCCAAAGACCTGACCCCGCCACCTCTTCTGTAGTGCGATGCCTTCCTGTTTCGTTAGATGAGTATCCTGCAGCATGGCAACGTGAACCCCCCGTCGCACCAAGTAAGCATGCACTTTGTGGCGTTTGACCATAGTTCGCAGTCCTCGGACATTCCACGTTAGGCATTTCAAGTTAGGTAACGTCCCCATACCAACATTGAGCAATCCAGTTCAGGTATAGCCATTCAATGCCCACATCACAGCGGTTGCCCTCCCCAAAACAAACCATAAGAAAAACTCCCCAAACCCCACTCCCCAGGACAGAGCCTAGAAACCCAGTGTGAGCCCCGATCCAAACCTCAAACAACACACACATCCGACTAACCTGTGGTCGCCACCACAGAAGGCCTTAAGGGCCCTGAGGGGGTGAGTTACCGCCAACCCCGGGCAGGCGGAGCCCGCACCCCGCGCCTTCCATCCCGCAATGCTGGTGCTGCACCCTACCAGGCGACCCACCCAGCGCCAACAGGATGCCACCCTACCAGAAACAGTGTCCCAAGTCCCATAGAAGAATCAGCCATGAAAAATCTCATCAGACGTTTGGAGGGTGACCACCGGCCCCTTCAAGCTCTCCGCCTCCGAAAATTCCTCTCCAGTCCTGCCACCGTCTTCTCCAGAGTCCGTAGCCGCCAAGTCACTCTCCTGCTGCGATCTCGTAATGGCCGCCGTCGCTGCCAGCGCCTCTCTTTTGTCCGCAGCCATTTGAGCCTCTCGTTTCTCTCGCTGAAGCTTAGTGCGGGAACGAATCCTCTGAGATTTCCGGACCTGAGGCGGTTTAGGCTTCGCGCGCTGACTCCTGCTATTCCTGTCCGTACCAGCTCGGTATGATTCCAGCCACAACCACACTTCATCCGGAGATTGAAAGAAATGAGTGGTCCCATCCAGGATTATCCGCAGCTTGGCCGGGAAGAGCAAGGAATACTGGATGCCCTCCGCCCGCAGCTCCTTTTTCACCGCTTAGAAGGATGCCCTATTCTTCTGGACCGCCTGAGTATAGTCCGGGAAGATCGTGACTCGGCTGTTCTCCACCTCATACGGGCCCGAGGCCCGAGCTTTCTGGATGAGGAGGTCCCGATCTTTGTAATGAAGGAGCTTCACCACCATCGGTCTGGGGGGGCAGCCAAGCGCTGGTGGGCGCGCCAACACCCTGTGTGCCCGCTCCAACGTAAAGAAGGGAGTGAGTCCCTCCGGTGTCACCACTGTCCAGAACCAGTCCTCCATATAGGCCACCGCATCCTCCCCTTCAATTCTTTCCGGCAGGCCTACGACCCGCACGTTTTTCCGCCTATTGGGGCTTTCAGCATCCTCCGCACGCCGCTCCAACGAGTCCAGCCGGGCCAGAATGTCCGTTATCTTATGTTCCGCGGTCACCACCGCCGGTTTCAGGTCCAATAACAGCTGTTCATGGTCCTTAACCTTATCCGACAACTTGGCATGATCCGCTCTTAGGAGCCCCAGCCCCGTAGCGACCTGCGCAATGTCCTGCTGCAATGCCTCCTTGGTCGAGGTGATGGCATCCAGAATAGCATCCAGGCGCCGATTCAGTCTCTGCTCCTGGTCCATCATCGGCGGGGAGGCCTCGCCAACCTGGGATAGCGCGGCCGAATCCTCCCGGCTCTGCCCCGTGATGGCCGCTCCACCCTCAGCCGCCATCTTAGGTGTCACTGTCGCAGCTACACGGGCAGGCCCGGACCTCACCAGGTCCCGATAATCTCTGCCCAGGGGACGTGCGCCTCAGCAACGAACGTGATAGAGAGCCTCTGCAGTGCCCGTCACGCCAGGGACCAAAAGTTCTAGCACCGTCCGTCCCACTGTCGCCAGAACCGGGGTGGAGGGGGAGGGGGGAAGTAGAGACGAGTGCGTGCCCCCAGTAGTCCAATCCAATGGTGACCACCAATCTCCCCTGCTCCTCAGGTCCGTGTCAGCAGATCCTGCAACTCCGATCTCGCACAGGCGGGCCACTCCGCCAGCCGATGCCAATTCCGCTCAGTTAGGGTTCAGAGACTATCGACCCTTGCCGCCGCCATTTTCTTCGCACTCCGGGCAACACTTCGGACGTCGTCTGACTAGGTCTCCGTGGGACTAGCGGACCCCAAAGAGGTCTCCTCCGCTCACCAGTGGTTCCCCAACACTTCGCAGACAAATTGCGCCGACCAGGGGTCGCCCCAGGCGTGGTTTTCAGGAGAAATAGCAGGACCCTGCGCGGAGCTGCAAGCTCACGCCGCCATCCCGATCGACGTCCAAACCACGCCCCTTCCAATAGGAGCTTTATGATATTTGTGAGAGTTGTAGAATTTGTGGGCCACATTTACAAAGAGCGTCCACAGTCGTGGTGGAGGCTCCACACTCGTGGTGGAATCTCTGCAATGAGAATTCTTTGTGTCTCTATCTGCATCATCTTCTTACTATTATTATCCCACTCTTTTTATGTCCTGAGGCATCATACATGCCTAGTTATCCCTCCCAGCTCCTTGCTGTTACAAGTTTTGATTTTCTTTCTTTTGTGATATTTTCTTTCTGTCTCTAAAGGCCAGACGTGCAAAAATTAAGAATTGGGATTCACTAATGTAAGAAAAATTACAACTATTTTCAGAATGTTTTGCTCTCTCCAACTTTTCTCCGGTTTCAGAGGAAATGTCCTTGTTCTCAAGGAGATACCAAGAAGTGCTACTCGTTTCAAAAAGCTGCTTGCATATATCTTTCATCTCCTACTGGGCTTTGGTTTTAGTTTGTTCCTCCTTCAATGCACCTACTTCCTTTGTTGTCCTTTCCTGATTCACGTCATCATCAGTGAACCACTCTAACTTTTCTATTTTTCTTTTATATAGTTCAGAGCCTGTCTTCACTTTCCTTCCACTGTAATTTCCTTCATTAGCTGTTATCGCAAACCATCACCATTACTGGAGTAATTTGGCATGCCATATGGAATCAGTGTTTCATGCATTGTGCTGTTGCCCACTGCTCCCACCACCTTTCACTCTTCAAGATATGGATTTACTTAACTGACTTTCCACTTATGTTTTCTGTTTATATCCTGGTGCCCACAGAATGTTTGCTCAGATTTACTACGCTGAATATTTGTGTTACTGGATATCTAAATCACCCATAAATCTAGCTGTTTTGAATTTAACTCAACTACTTAATTTTCTCCACTATATTTCGCTGCTCATGTGAACCTATTGGGTTTATTGATTGGAGATGTTTTCCTAACAGATGTTTCATTCGAAGATATCCATGGAATGTTTCCAAAGAATGTTCTTTTAAGACCTTCTTCTATATTCCTGTCAAATTATTCAGTTCCAGTATTTAAAATGGTGTTTCGGAGCGCTGGGTCCGTTTTAGATCTCAAGCCTTCACAATTGTTCAATTAAAAATAACTTACCTAGAAACATGTTGCTAAAATGACAACCTCTAACCATAACTGTAACCATAATCCAGAACCCTAACAACTTTTGTAAAGTTTTTCCATAACCTCAAATCAAACTCCTTAATCCTAACTACACCCATAACCTTGTGCCTAACCCTGATCCTCAGCCTAACCCTAACTTCATTGTTTCTCTTTGCCTCACAACTAATACTAAACTTGCAGCAAACCCTGGACTTTGCATTAGTTGTAAACATGATTATGATCCTTACAAATGGCAGATACCTAATACTAGCCATTATACTAACCTTAACGCTAGTTATCCTTCAAAACTGCTCAAATAATGCATTGGCTTCAATGGCCGATAAAATGTAATGGCAAATACTGACATGAACTTTTTGTAATGTTGACTTTTAGCTGTGGTGATTGTCTGAAAATGTATTCTCTATTGTCAGTGTCATCATGCGACATAATACTCTTGACTAGGTCTCCTGGGAGAAATTAGGAATCTACAGGATTCAAATTAGTTTCCTGGAGAAACCTGGGATAGAAAATGAGGATGACAAAGGAGGCGTTGCATGTGTGGGTTATTTGAAATACCCCAGAGGATATCTTACCTGAGAAATGGCACAGGACGCTTGACACCCTCTCTGTCCCCTCAATGCTCACCTGTCTCCTGTCTACTAAGAGCTGAAGGCTCTCTGCTCAGTTTCAAGTCACAGAGTACATGGCCTCCATGGCAGCTTCATCCATCAACTTACCTTGGTCATTACCCCAGGCTTGATTACTCTCGCAGGAAACAAACCCTTGTTCAGTATATGCCTGTGACTTCTCTTCAGTGTGAACCCCATTCACCCTCCTCCCGCTGGGTGGCTACTAGGGGTGGGCAAAACTCGCAGAGTTTCCCTTGGTCGAATTCCACAGGGTTACACAAAAACTGAGCTAGATTCTTCAGAGTTCTTCCAAAGGGCAGAAATGATTCCTGTCACCTTGCTCATGGTGCAATTTAGTGCTGGTAGCATGAGCAGCACAGAAAAATCAATGCGAACGGCACCATGTGATGCACTAGAGCGCGTGGGTCTGTGAGTTAATTTTGCTGTCACTCAAGTAGAAAATCTATTTGAGAAGCAGCCCTCTGACTTCTCACGACTGCTCACATTAGAAAATCATGCTAGGGGACGTAAAATCGCTCTCACCAGTTCGCATTAATCTGGCGCCTCGCAGGAAAAAAATACTCCAACAGGCAAAGATTGGTGGAATTTGGCCAGAACTCCACATTACAAGCTAACGCAGTCTCAAAATTCTGCCAAATCCATGAGCGGAATGAACATTCCACTCACCTCTAGTAGCTACCCTTTTAATCTTTTTTTATTTGATTCTGCCCCTCTCAGTTTGGACTTAGATGAGCGGCAACCTCTTACAGGGGAAGTGGAGGGGGCAGACAGACATGGAGTTCGTCTGTGACTCTGAAACTATGTCCTTATCTCTCCCAAAATTATTTGTGTTCTTTCCTTTTACTAGCAGTGCCTTCTTTCTCTTATACCCAAGTCTCCAGTATTGTTTTTATACTGGAAGTGGAACACTTACATTTGTATAGGTGTTTCTTACAAGCCTCCAATTCTGCCCATCACTATGGCACGTTGTTGTTACATTCCACATCTGCACCTGCACGCTGTATATTCCTTCAGTGTGTCGATGTCAAGGAGTCGACTAGTGAGGACTGAGGCATCATATCAGCTGAGATTTTCTCAGGAACTTTATCCCAGCAGGGTTCTTTAGTTCAGTCTCTCCACAGTTGTGGCCGGACTCATTGCTGTGAAAAATGACATGGAAGACTGCCAGTGAACCTGTGGCAGGATCAGACTACATTATCTGCTACAGCAAGTGTCTCATTTTGTTGCCCTCTCTTACGCCTTCATGAGCTCAGTCTAGCCGTGCCACCTCTATCTTCCTCCACCCTACATGGATGCCTCTTTACCTTACTCTTGCAGGTTCTTTTTCTTCCCTGGTGTACCCCTTAGTCACTGTTTTCCTATCTCTCTCATTTCCTCACTTTTCTCCCTTTTCTGCCCTTCTCTCTCTTGCTACAGGACAAATTCTGATGATAAAAAATAAGTTCTGATCACCAAAACTTGCTGTCGCTGTCCAGCACTTGCAACTACTGGCTCAAATTAAGCACCAGCTGAGTGCTCACTCTCCTACAACTTGATGTTACATCGACGCTCACACTCTTTCTCTTCATTTCCTTAAACCCGCCCTTTAGCTTAATTGTCTATGTTTTCAGTTTTCGTTATTGTTTTGTGTTGGTGGTATGGCGGCATCATGGCGCCACACCAAGTGCCTAAAACAAACCACCACCCTTGGGGAAGCTGTCGGCGCGCTCCTCTAATAACTTGTCAAATTTCCAGCCCGCCCTCCTTCGCGCGCTTCGCGCGGGCACCGATTGTCTCTCTCTCTCATGATCTGACTGGCTCCATTTCTAATGCAGACACTTGGTGCCGTCCTTGACAGGAGCTGCCAAAGTGAGCCTCTGCTCGGCAGCACGAGGCAAGTGATGGCGCATTTTGACATTTCGTGTTAGGAGTTTTTCAGGACCTTTGACAGCTACCTTTCGAAAGGGCACTGCGCTTTTCAGCGAGGTTATTTCCGTCTTTCTTTTTTTTTTTTTTTATTTCTGAAATTCTTTATTGTATATAGAAAAATATAATTTTACATACATGGAAGAGGCTTATACATGAGTGGAAAGAAGAAAAGAGAGAAAAGAAGAGAGAGGGGGGGGGGGGGGGGCATTTCCAGGATGGCAGACGCTCGCTCGGCTGGTTCAATAAATATACTGTCTGGGGCGGTGCATGACATCCAAAAACCGTGGTTGTAAATACTATATGGGAATTGTCTGCATATGAAGGGAAGTATTACGTCTGCATTCATGCATATTCATACAGTATTGGGGTAGCACACTAGCACGAGACCAAAAGAGGATACATGTGTTCGGGGGAGGGGGGCTAATCAAAGTTATTGTAATTGTATAGTTTTACTTTTTATTTAATTTCATCTCCATTGCTATTTCTTATAACTCTGTTGCCTATACTATAAAGCGCGTTAACAATCCTGGGGCCGTGTCTGTGCTATTGAAGCATCGTGATGAATAAATAAACAAGCATTTACAATGCAACGGTCTCGCCTTTGCAATAGTTAGAGCTATTGGCATTGTAAATTACATTTTTTTTATTTATGTGTTGGTTTTGAAAACAGATAAATAAATGGCATTGTCATTTACAGTGCCAATAGTTTAATATCTCGCAAACGTGAGACCTATTGGATTTGCACACACAGAGCCATACACACACGCAGAACCTTCTCTGACACGCAGACTTGACACACAGATCTGACACACAACCTTCTGTGACACCAATGCCTCTGTTTGCCAGCCTTCTACGACACAGAGACCTCGTAGCCATCGCAAGGCCATGTATGACATGCAGAGCTCTCTAACACACAGCCTTGTCGATATCCCGTCCCCTCTGGCAAACACCGCTCTTTGGACATATCCTTCGGAGACACTGACCCATCGTATACAGTCTTTCTCAAGCTACAACCCTCTCTGGAAGACACCTCCTTGGAGCTACAGCTCTCTAAAGCACATGATAACCCTCGCAGATGAGGAGACATCTCTGGTCCACAGTCGTTTTCTGCCACAAAGGCATCCTAGCCACGCAGACCACTGAGACACCGACCCTTCTGACACAGCCACGCATGCACAGAACCCTCTCTGAGACACCTGCCACACTGAAGCACAGACCTCTGACATGCAGCCTTCTCGGATATATATCGATTTGCAGTCCACAGCGAAGGCGCCCCACCACACTACAGTTATTATTTACACAGCACAATAAGCTGCTTCGCTCCAGTATGTTCACTTCTGAAATGCACTCAAGCTCTTAAAGATGCATGGGTGCTATTCTAGCAGCCTTTACTGTTATGGTGTCGCCTGCCTTCGGCACCAGCAACCAGTGCCGGATTCTAAGCAGGCTGCCTTACCTGTCAGCAGGCTGAGCGCCCATGTCATGAGAAGCCAGTGTAGCAGTCCATGGGGGGTCTTGTAGGCCCTCAGAGGCTGCTGGGGGTCCGTCCCTTTTCCGGCAGAGGCTTTCCAGCTCTGTCCTCCGCGTTCCCCTGGTTCCTACACACCAAACTCCCCATCACAGGAAGTGGAAGGGACAGACAACTTTTGGGGGAGGTGGTGTGATTGCTCTGCAGACGACTGGAAAATGTGCTGAATGAAGTCAGTCTCATATAAAAACAGCTTTGTATGGGACTGGGAAGCGGCAGCGAGGTAGCCCAGTGAGTTAATGTCGCATCTGTGGAGATGTAGCTGCCATCTGCCTAGAGAAGTGCAGTCGGACTTCATTAACAAGACAACTGAAAATGAGCACCACATCTGAAAGCAAATACAATTCAAATGATAAGGTGCCATTCTTTTTCAGGCTTAAAAGCAGATAAGGCAGTCCATCGGATCACTGCAGCGCTGTAGATGCTGCTGGGATAAATGTGCGACCTGCAGATCAAATAAACGTACGTACCCCTGAGAAGGGGTACATTGCAAATAACAATGCGTTTTATTTATATTTCAAAAACACACACACACACAGCCACACACAGTCACACACACAGAGCCACACACAGTCACACACACACAGAGCCACACACACACACACACACACACACAGCGCCACACACACATACACACACACACACACACACACACACACAGAGCCACACACACACACACACATACACACAGCCACACACACAGAGCCACACACACACACAGAGCCTGTGGGCCCCGGTGCAACTGCACCAGATGCACCAGATGCCTCTGGAAACATCTGGGTATCCGCGGCTCATTGAAGTTTTGCAGTGCTGACCCCGTGTAGCGTGACCACACAAGCTGCAGTGAGAGTGGATGCAGCGCTAACACTCACCTGGGGTTTGCACGGCTGCCAGCTCCGCACACGCCTCTTGTCCCAGGCATGTTTGCAGCATAGGTAGGCTGTAGGGGTAGTCCAGACCTAACTGCCAAGCCATGTCTTCCCTGGACAGGAAACAAGCATCCTGGGGCTGGTTTCGGGCTAACAGCCCTCATCCGCCAGGCTAGCTTGAATCCTGTGGCAAACTGAGCAAGGAACCCACGTCTGGGCATACCCTGCTAATTTGGGGAGAGAAAGAGCCAGTGTACGGATTTCTGACAAGTGTATTTTATGGCTCCATGGGATTATTGTCTCCAAAGCAGTCAACACATTTGTGCAGCTCTACGATTCTCCAACCTAAATGCCATCTGCTAAATGTGTTTTGGATACCACGAACATGGTGTCTTTTGGCCATTTTAGAGATAGAAATGAGTTAGTTCTGTTAGGATTATAATAAGCAACGTCTTGCAAGTCCGGCATCTGTCCACAAAAGCAATACCAAACAAGCAATATTGAGGAACAAGGCTGAACAAAGGTGAGTATTTTGGAAACAGGTTTTCTTAAAAGATAGTAAGGTTTGTAACAATGGTGTAACTGAGTGATATGTGAAACATTAACATGGATATAGCAAGCTACCTGATAAAATGTTGGCTACCTGAACAGATTCTGCTCGTAAAGCGGGACTTAAAGCATATGGCATGGCTAAACTATGTGATGGAACCCCATGATAATTCCAGTCATCTACCATTGTGTAAAGAAACACAACTACCTCCTGCACATGATCGCATTATGCATGTTAGGCGAATAGTGTAACACAGCTACCACTGCCAATCCAGACAGCGTATTCTGGAAGTATCGCCAGTCACATCGAACGTCTGTGGTGGACAACGCTGTGCTTACATGGCACAGGTGTGCCCGCCTTGTGAGCTACCATGAATCAGTCTTGACCTTTTCAGTCAACAGCAGTTTGCACACGTGTATACACTGCCAATAGTACAATCGGAACTACAAGTACCAGAATGCAGCGTGCGGCTGGCTACTACATCAGAGCTGGGAGTTAGGACCCATCGCAACCGGATTCAAGTGACAACCAGAAATGCATTCTGCAGGCTTTCAACAGCGACCAAGAGCTGCCCCACCTGTAGAGGCCCCGGCCGCCATCAGGGCCCTCAGGGAGGGAGGGCCTGGGAGGGAGGGCCGGCTGTTGTCTGTGACGTGACCCTTAACTGTCGTCTGACATCTCCTTGTGCTTCTCGGCCATGGCAGCTCCGAGCCTGGTCTGCTGCCAGGGGCAGCGTCTCCGAGTCCTGCGGCTCCACCAGCTGACACTTCCTGTGCTTGATGAGACGCAGCCTCCGGAGCGCGGCTGCTGGAAGAGTAGCACCAGCCACCACTTCGAGTGCAGCGCCCACCTCCACCTCACCGCCACCACCATGGCTCGCCGCTGCGTCTCATCGTGCCGCCAAAGGAGGGACCTGCGGCAGGAATGTTCACAGACCTGCCACACCGAGAGGGAGGGGTGGGAGGTGGAACCGAGCCAGGCCCCGCAGCCAGCTTGTGATGTGAGTGGTTGGGATGAGCCACTCACTGGCTCATGCCGGTCACAGGCTGCCAAGGTTTGCTCGAACCATGTATGGGTGCCTAGTACAACACACACAAAGAATGTCAGTGTAGCCCTGGCACGTGAGCCTTTTTGGACAAAACATCAATGTGTAAACAGCATAATGCTAATTCCAGGGTCTGAGCCTCCATGCTGCATGTGTATCGGTTGTTAAAAAAAGCAACAAGCAAGCTCCGCCATGACACCACCATGTTTCTCCAACGCGAAGCAGGAATGACATGGAGAAACGCACGTCATTTTCGGGATTGAGGGGTGTGTTTTTCGTTCTCTCCTCTTCCCATTGGCTGGAATGTAAAATTCCAGCCAATGAGAAGAGGAGAGAAAGAACCTAAAAAAACATGCCCCTTATTCCCCAAAACACAGGGCTTAAATGGACAGACCCCCCTCTCCTCCAATGGCTGGCCTCTGTTTAGGAAGCCAGGCAATGGAGAACAGGGGCGGGTTCAAGCCCTACACTGAAAAACATAACATCTTTCCGGCGAGACCGCGCAAGCGCAGCCTACGTAGGCCGAGACCTAACAAAAAATGCATGCATATGTGTTGCATGCAAGTATTCCACAAGAGCTGCTTGACAACACAGCAGAGAGAGCAGTGTAAACGATGCAGCTAAACATAACTGAAACAATGATCCGTAACCAGGACACAAGTCCTAAAAAAAGAAGTGGGGGGACGCTGACGTCACAACAGAAAGTGACGTCACTAAAGGTGGCTTACACCATCAGACTCATTGCCTCCCCTCGCTCCCCCATTAGATGCGATTGCATCAGAGAAGCCGGAGTGTGAGCAGCGTTCTGAATGAGCTCCGATCTCGCCCCAGAGAGGCCAAAGAGTGAATGTGTGGTTCCATTTGCTCCAGTTATCGAGCTCCCGGTAAAATAAGTGGGGGGACGCCGTCCACTCGCGTGGTACCCCGACTCCAGCCCTGTCCGTAACTAGTCTAGGGGGGTGGCACAACACACCATAGATATGTAAACACATATACGTAATTTTAGCACATAAAGAGAGCATTTATAAACAGCGCAGTATATAATCACCTATGAAAAAGCAGCAACTGTAACAGCAGCGTAAACACTGCATAAATACAAATATTTATTTTAAAAATCACTGCAAAAAACACATCTCCAACATTAAACAGAAATGATGATGGTGTGTGCAGGTTTTACAAAGTAAAAATTCCCTTGGTGTAACTGTCGTTAATTATCGTCCAGACTCATTCCCCACTTCATCCACACTACTGCCACATACGATCCTGGGGGACGACATGCCACCAGAGCTCTGCTCGGATAGGAGATTCTCCGTAATTGGGAACAGCGGAGGTAGTTGGGGACCGTGGTGGATAACATTAATACTGGTGGCCTGACATTGGGAGCATTCTATTTACCTGCTTATAATGCTTCAGTTATTTGAATGCAGGTTGCCCGTAGTATGACATTTCAACATCGAGGAAAACCGGGGATGCGCAATATAGCGAGTCTCGTAAGGATTTAAAGGCACAGTATGCCTTTTATGCACACCGAGTGCCGGACCAATTCTGATTATTCTCGAGTCAGATAAGCCAGGATATAGAAGGACTCACTGACGTAGGGCCCCCTTGTGGAGTTTTTATATGAAATATATCAACAAATCTTGAGAATACAACTAAGGAAATACTTTTAGAAGCCAATTCTATGATGATGATCAGATAAATGATCTTTAACATAATGAATGAAAAAAAGAGACAACCAAGCATTTTGTCTTGAGAAAAGTGGTGCACATCAGGCAGCATATCGAAACGCGTCAACGCTACTGTTGTTATTAAATCCGAGGAACAAGGGTGTTGTCATTTGCTAACATTAGCTTGACGCTGTTTCTAGATTCTAACGGATTAATCATTCTAGATGCTTTCGAATTGAGGGGCATATTACCAACAACTAGCGATAATTTTTGTCTCTAACTTGTTTAGAGACAAAAATTATCGCCGCACATCGGCGATTTTTATCGCAGATAAACCTTGCTATTAACAAGGTTTATCGCAAATGCGGTAAAAAACGGCCGAAATGCATGAATATCGCTGAAAAGTCAGCGATATTCATGCATTATCGAGCAAATGCTCTTAGCCATGTTATCCACCTCCCATTGGATAACATGGCTAAGAACTGCTCAGGGCAGGTGTTAGCTTTTGGAGATATTCCCGCTTAGCGCGAATATCTCCAAAAGTTGGTAATAGGAGATAGCGATGTTAGCGACTGTTTTCAGTCTCTAACATCTTGGCACGCCCACTTTGCATCTCATTAGTGATAAATATCACTGACATGCAAAGTGGGGCCCAAGATGGTCGCTATCTCCTACTAGCTGTCGCTAACTGGTGTTAGCGACAGCTTGGTAATAGGGAGATAATTTTATCTCCGCTTTCTTGGCTTTTAAAGCCAAAAAAGCGGAGATAAACCCCCTTGAGTCACTGTATTATGTCTCTTCTCTGTTGTTTATTTTATTTGCCCTGTTTAGGGATTATAAATGTGTAACACATTGGTCATTATGTTTTTAACCTTTTTTTTAATATATAATACATTTTGTATATTTTTAGATAATTCTGAGAGTCGAATTTGCAATAGTTTTGGGTTAAGAATTGGGAAGGACTTCCTGTATGTGGCAGTAGTGTGGATGAAGTGGGGTATGAGTCTGGACGATAATTAACGACAGTTACACTAAGGGAAGTTGGGCCACTCCCTCTAGATTGTACAATTGTGTGCAGGTTTTACACAGGTTTGTCAAGTACACACAGTATGCTCACCCACTGCTGCGGGTGATACAGTCTAAAAAACGAATTCTTAGAGGGGTTGGAAGAATGGCTTCTGGCAATTCGCTGGATGCCCTGTTTCCCCACCTCTTGCCTCCCCTGCTCTGCCATTGAAAACATATGGTTTCCAATTCCAGAGCTTCAAATGGATTAATTGTGGAAAAAACACTGCTTTCACACGCCGGAATGCCTGCCCCATTTAGGGGCGTCAGGACACGTGCTTTATGTCCGGGTTGTCTTGTTTGGGACTGCCCTGAAAAGCACGGTTGAAAACAGGAAGAAGCACTAGCCAATCAATTAGGTCTTGCCTTTGGGAACTATTGGCTTTGCCAATTGTTTTAAAGATGCTGTGCAGGTTGGCTAAAGCAAAAAGAAAACACAAAATTGTGTTAGACAGTCGCTGAGACTGTGTCATTCTGTAAGCACATGCACTACGCACACACATGCCTACAAAATGGAACTTTTTTCGTTTTATTTACTGATCCATGTTGCATTGGCAAATTAAAACAAGCATTTGCAATGCAATAGGTCTCGCATTAGGAAAGTGTGAGCTATTGGTATTGTAAATGACACTTTTTTTTATATGTGTTGGCTTTCAAAATATATAAATTAATTGCATTGTTATTCACAAAGCCAATAGCTTACACTTTCCCAATGCGAGTCCTATTAGCTATGGCAATGCTTGTTGGTTGCAAGTAGGACAGTGCTGTGTGTTGCTGAGTGATGCTGTGGTAGGGCTGAGTGATGTGGTGGTGTATTAGAGTGATGTGGTGGTGTATTAGAGTGATGTGGTGGTGTCCCAGAGTGATGTGGTGGTGTCCCAGAGTGATGTGGTGGTGTTCCTGAGTGATGTGGTCGTGTCCCTGAGAGATGTGGTGGTGCCCCTGAGTGATGTGTTGGTGTCCCTGAGTGATGTGGTGGTGTCCCGAGTGATGTGGTGTCCACGAGTGATGTGGTGGTGTCCCTGAGTCATGTTGTGGTGTCCCTGAGTGATGTGGTGGTGTTCCTGAGTGATGTGATGGTGTTCCTGAGAGATGTGGTGGTGTCCCTGAAAGATGTGGTGGAGTCCCCAGTGATGTGGTGGTGTCCCTGAGTGATGTGGTGTTGTCCCAGAGTGATGTGGTGGTGTCCCTGAGTGATGTGGTGTTGTCCCAGAGTGATGTGGTGGTGTCCCTGAGTGATGTGGTGTTGTCCCAGAGTGATGTGGTGGTGTCCCTGAGTGATGTGGTGGTGTCCCCGAGTGATGTGGTGGTGTCCCGAGTGATGTGGTGGTGCCCCTGAGTGATGTGGTGGTGTCCCTGAGTGATGTGGTGGTGTCCCTAAGTGATGTGGTGGTGTCCCTGAGTTATGTGGTGGTGTTCCTGAGTGATGTGGTGGTGTCCCTGAGTGATGTGGTGGTGCCCCTGAGTGATGTAGTGGTGTCCCTGAGTGATGTGGTGGTGTCCCTGAGTGATGTAGTCGTGTCCCCGAGTGATGTGGTGGTGCCCCCGAGTGATGTGGTGGCGTCCCCGAGTGATGTGGTGGTGTCCCCGTGGTGCCCCTGAGTGATGTGGTGGTGTCCCCGAGTGATGTGGTGGTGTCCCCGAGTGATGTGGTGGTGTCCCTGAGTGAAGTGATGGTGTCCCCGAGTGATGTGGTGGTGCCCCTGAGTGATGTGCTGGTGTTCCTGAGTGATGTTGTGGTGTCCTTGAGTGATGTGGTGGTGCCCCTGAGTGAAGTGGTGGTGTCCCAGAGTGATGTGGTGGTGTTCCTGAGTGATGTGGTGGTGCCCCTGAGTGATGTGGTGGTGCCCTTGAGTGATGAGGCGGTGCCCCTGAGTGATGTGATGGTGTTCCTGAGTGATGTGGTGGTGTCCCTGAGTGATGTGGTGGTGTGCCTGAGTGATGTGGTGGTGCCCCCGAGGGATGTGGTGGTGCCCTCGAGTGATGTGGTGGTGCCCCCGAGTGATGTGGTGGTGTCCCCGAGTGATGTGGTAGTGTCCCTGAGTGATGTGGTAGTATCCCTGAGTGATGTGGTGGTGTTCCCGAATTATGTGGTGGTGTTCCTGAGTGATGTGGTGATGTCCCCGAGTAATGTGGTGGTGTCCCTGAGTGATGTGGTGGTGTTCCTGAGTGATGTGGTGGTCTCCCTGAGTGATATGGTGGTGTCCCTGAGTGATGTGGTGGTGCGCTTGAGTGAAGTGGTAGTGTTCCTGAGTGATGGTGGTGTCCCTGAGTGAAGTGGTGGTGTTCCAGAATGATGTGGTGGTGTCCCCGAGTGATGTGGTGGTTTCCCCGAGTGATGTGGTGGTGTCCCCGAGTGATGTGGTGGTGCCGCTGAGTGATGTGGTGGTGTCCCTGAGTGATTTGGTGGTGTCCCTAAGTGATGTGGTGGTGTCCCTGAGTGATGTGGTGGTGCCCCTGAGTGATGTGGTGGTGTCCCTGAGTGATGTGGTGGTGTTCCTGAGTAATGTGGTGTGTGAGGGTGAGGGTGTGTGGGGTGTGAGTAGGTAAGGGTGAGAGGGTTGTGAGGGTGAGGGGTGTGAGGTTGAGAGGGTGAGTGAGTGTGTGATTGTGGGTGAGGGTGTGAGGGTGAGTGAGGGTGTGTGAGGGTGAGGGGGTGTGAGGGTAAGGAAGGGTAGAGGCAGATGGGTTGAGGGTGATGGGGGTGAGGGTGAGGGTGTGTGAGGGTGAGGGTGTGTGAGGGTGAGGGGGTGTGAGGGAGAGAAGGTGTGAGGGTGAGGGTCCGAAGTAAATGGTGGCAGGGCAGACATCATAAGACAGAGAGAAGAGACTGTGTCGTGACTGCGTTGGTCAGTTTCAGAATCAGGAGGGGCAGAGTCAGCACAGTCTGCGAGGGATCAACGTGTCTAGAGGCAAAGCATAGCGGATGTAGCATTGCAGCTAGCAAGTCGAGTGTTTTCAAGCTGAGAGTCCCTAGGGAGATGGCAACACAGCAACAGCATTTGAGGAGCAAGGCTACTGTAAACAAGCATGGTAGGCTTTCACTTTCGTCCAGAAACAAGCTCTTGGCATTGCTGTTGCGGGGGGTTGGTCGGGGAAGCAGCAGCCTTTGAAGTCTGATGCCGAGTGTAGGATCTGGGTTCACCAGGTCCCCTGGGGGTAGCTTGGCCCGAGCAGAAAGGCACCCGAAGCTTAGGTGTTAAGTGACTACACAGCACACACATCCGCCAAAACAATAAATGCACGCAAAGACTGAGACCACACCAATATGCTTGATTCAAGTAAATAAGTTTTATCTAAGATCAAGATCAGGGCAATCAAAAAATCACAGTAGTAATAACTCATTACCTTTCCTTAAAAGCGCATGTTTTTAATTACTTGGCCATAAAGACATAAATAAATAAATATTAAATAGTAAATAACTGTAGGCCCTTCAGATAATACTGCATTAGACAGGAACAAAACATTTCATTAGGTAATAGCATTTCATTGCTTAGCAATACACATTTCCTTGTGTCAGAAATCCGCAGGTTATTAACCACTTGGCTGCTAGGCGTTTTTTCCCCCCTGTGCTGGAAAATGCCATTTTAGTGGCACCATGACGAGCTCAGCTCGTCATCAGCACACGACACCCGTGGGTGATGACGAGCTGAGCTCGCCATCAGCATCGAAGGGGTTAAACAAGAACTTAACCTTTCATGCGGCTGGAGTAAAACGGTTCATTAATTAGCAGTAAACCTCTCAGTAATCACTTTGAGTAGAGCTCAGCACTTCCTCAGGCCAGGGTAAACATCTCTTTAACCACAGAGAACATCACATTAGTAATAACCAGCACAGCAGGTAAGGATAAACTCTGCTTTACCCTTCACTAAACCTTTTATGAGGACCTGATAATCAAGGCATCCAGCACAGTTGAGCATTTCATCTTATTCAAAGTAAGCCATGCAAAAGCCTAACGTGACTGGCACTTAACTGTACACTAGGCAGGGGTTAATTCTTTTCCCATAGGGCCCTCACAGTGTCTAGGGGCCCTAGCCCCGGTCCAGCACTCCAGAGGGGCCAAATAGGGCCAACGGGCCCAGTCTTAAGTCTTTCCCAGGGAGGGTTAAACTCTAAGCATGGGCGAATTTTGTGAATCTGGCGTTCGTGCATTTGTGTATTTGCGAACTCGCAATCCGCAAAATCTGCGTATTCTCGCGAATTTGCAGATTTTTTTTGTGTTCGCAAGGGTTTCTGCCAGTTCGCGAGGGTTTTGTACCAGTTCCCAATTGCAAACTTACTTGTCAGATCGCAACTATGTTGTTTCTACGTCTGGTTCATCATCACAGGTTCCCAGCACCCTCTGTTTCACCACTGACACCCTCTGTTTCACCCATGCCACCCTCTGGTACATCAATGCCACCCTCTGGTTCATCATCACTGTAGATTTTAGGGGGGAAAAGCAAACACACCTGCCCTGCTTCAACTGACATGAATTAATTTGGGGTTGATTTATTAATGTGTCACTGTTTTAAAATTCCAGTCTGGCACCTGCTTCCTTATCTGTAATTTGCTTTCTGTTGCAGTGCATTTTTTTTCCAGGACCTTTGTGGCCTACTTTTAGCTATTCTATGAGCCTGCTGTGAGGGTCGGAGCAGGGTCATAGAATTGTTGCAACTAGCAACAGAACTCTGGAGGGGCCCCAGTCAGGAAGCACTACAGGGAATGGTTACTAATAATGAGTTTGAAGTTGAACTTTTGCACCTGCTGAGTGCTTTCAGTTTTGCAAAACTCATTTTTCTGCAGAACAGCAACTGTAATGCCCCAAACAAACATGGGTAACTGAACTCTGGAGGGGCCCCTCAGGAAGTACTACAGGGAATGGTTACTAATGATGAGTGAACTTTTGAACCTGCTGAGTGCTTTCAGTTTTGCAAAACTCGTTTTTCTGCAGAACAGCAACTATAATGCCCCAAACAAACTTTCTTGTGAAAGTTGATTTCTAATCCAAAAGTGATCCAAAGAAAGTCAAAAGGCCTCAAATCCAAAAAAGTGCAGGCAAATGTCAACCTGAGGAGTTATTCTGATAAAAATCATAATTTTCAGAAGGTCTATGCTGCTTGCTAGTGGATTTCTTGTGCAGAATTGCAAATTTTGTAATTTCGCGAGTGCGAGATTGTTGCTGCCCGCCGCACCTACATGTTCGCAATTGCGAACTCTCGCGATGCGTCGCCAAACTCCCGCGGGATCCCTCAGCAAGATCCAAAATGGCGCAGCACTCACAAAATATCGAGGAAAACAACTCGGCAAACGCTGAATGACGGTAAGTGAACGCCGCACGCCGCAAAATTGTATCACCAAGAAAAAAAAATCTGCTGCGTGCGAGTTTGTGGATTTTCGGTAAATTCGGATTGCGAATTTACAGAAAATCCACAAAAATCCGCGAGCGGAACGGTTTTTTCCGCCCATGCTTATTAAACTCTGTGCCTCCACCGGCCTTTTTCCCTCCTCCCCGGAGGTTTACCTCACTCTTCGGCCCACTCTGGGCCCTTGCGATCATTCTGGCAGGCCTCGGGAGGGAGGGGGGCCTATCCAGGGAGGCCCAACTGGTTCCACCGCTCCTTCCGAGACTGATGGGCGTTCTCGCTCTCTTCAAGCGCTGGCGCTGATTCCTTCA
This sequence comes from Lissotriton vulgaris, assembly GCF_964263255.1. NCBI lineage: Eukaryota > Metazoa > Chordata > Amphibia > Caudata > Salamandridae > Lissotriton > Lissotriton vulgaris. The sequence goes on along the minus strand of NC_141693.1, from coordinate 747,128,142 downwards.
TCGGTCCTAGACTTTCCTGGGCCTGGCTGCACCCGGGGACCAATGGGGGTGCGGTGCCGGCAGCCAATCAGAGCGCGGCAGGGGCGGAGTCACTTCCGAAGCCCCCGTCACGTGAGGATAGCAGGATGGCTTCAGGCCTAGTAGGGCCTAGCGCGGCCCAGGGCAACAATGCGGTGGCCCTCTCCTGGCTCCCGGGGGCCGCCGAGGGGGGTGATGAGGTCGGCGCTTCAGAAGCGGCCGCGACCAGCGTTTGGGGCTCCGGTGAGGCGGCAAGGGCCACAATGGTGAGTGGGGCCGCTAGCGCTCTTCAGGCATATCGCGGGGGGGAATTGCAAGGTTCTAAGGCCCACCACAGCGTGGCGCAGGCAATAGGCTGACGATCGTAGCGCCGTGAGGAGCGGAGTGTTTGAAGGGCAGTAGAGCTTCAGCAGCGTCAGGATACCGGGAGCCAGCGCTTAGCAGAGATAGCGCTTGGGGCCACAGATATTCAGGGCACAATAATCTCTAGCACTTTGGCGCTTCAGGACATCGCGCTTCAGGGCAGCAGGGGCTCTGGACTCACAGCGCTTCTCAGCAATGGCGCTTCAGGAGTATAGCGCTTTGGGGGCAGCCACTGTCTCTAGCGTCCCGGCGCTTCACAGTTCAGGCAGTATTGGCAAGGCAGGACAGCAGAGGGGATGAGACAGGACAGTGCAGGGGCCCAGGTTGAAGTAGAAGGGCGCAAAGTAGACACAGCCCTGCACCTGGTTGATCCCCAGTAGTCCTGTGGCAGTCAGGTGGGTTTCTTCTTTGGCGCTAGATGGTTCCTATGCCCTTGTGCAGTAGATTCTTGGTTTCCTGAGGAGGGGGGTTTGAGTTGAAGGCTTTCCTCAGCAGGTCACTTCAGATGTTCCCTGGGTTCCCCTCCTGCCGGGCCAGATCAGTGGGCTAGTTCAGTGTTCCTCACACAGCTTGGAGGGCAGTGCCTAAACCCTGTCACCCCCAGTGGTATAGGTTCCTGACTAGGCCCTACCACCTAAATCTCCTGCCTAGGGTCCCCCAGGTCTGTGATTTCCCAACTGACTAGAAAGTTTCCCTCCCTTTTCATTTATAGTGGCAGTTGGCAGTTGGTGATCACTCCTCTATTCTGGAAGGTTCCAGGAGCTCCCTCACTCTAGCTATGGGCAGGCAGGCAGGCTGGCGTTGCTAAAATGTTTAGGGGTTCCAGCCAGCTCCTGGCTACTAGAGTGTGTCTAACAAGACCACGCTGTGGTAGCAGGGGTCAGTGGCAGCCATGTTGGGGGAAGAGAGCACCTGCACCTTAGCATTGATTAGCAATGTGAAGGTGCCCAGAGGCCTAAGGCCAACAAAAAGAGGGTGGAAAAAATAAGGCAAGGGCGAAAAAACCAGGGAAAGACCACCCTAGGGCTGACAGGTCTAACACCGAGGCACAGACAAATGGTGGTGCACGATGTGCACACGTGAGAGTGGCAGCCTTTGAAGTCTGATGCCGAGGCACAGACAAATGGTGGTGTGGTATCTGGCTTGCGATGGTGTGCACACGCATAGATCTCATGAACTGTATGGGATCCCCAGCCGTTTTGATAGACTTTTCTTTTCTGCTTACTTTAATCTCGCTGGAGCAATGCTCACTCGCATTGGCTCAGGTGAGACCTAAAAAGGTAGTGCAAAAGTGTTTTCTTTTAAAAAGTGGGCTGTTGAGGCAACTAGTAGAGCAGGGATGGAAGCAGCACAATTGGTGCGAGAGGGGGAAGCATCATGGAGGACGGGGTCCGACACAACATGGAGGGTAGTGGGAGAAGTACACAACATGAGCTAGAGAGAGCAACGTGGAGCGTGGGAGACAGTAGCACACAGGTGAGAGAGCACAGTGTGAAATGGGGAGAAGCATATTGGCAAAAAATCGATGTAGGGGAGGAGCACACAAGAGCAAGCACAACAGCACACAGATGAGATCAACTTGGTGCACAGTGGAGGGTCGAAAAGAAGTACACGAGGGAGACAGTTGGAAAACATAGGCACCGTCATGGAGTGCTTAACCAAGTGCCTAAAACGTAAGCAATGGAATCACACAAGAAAGGAGGCCATGCTCCGGGGGAGGGACAGGCACAAAAAGAGGAAGGAAAGCCAACATAACCTGTGTTTGAATCAGACTTGACTGTATTCATAGGTTGCTTTATTAAAAGCATGCCATGTAATGCGATGAGCACTATCTTTTCATATTTCCACTGCACACCAATTAAAATGCACAAGTCAATCAAATATAAAGTTTAAGTAAATGTGAATCTGCCCAGCAAGCACATGCTCTAAATAAGATTACATCAAATGGATGGTACACAAAGCACAATACTACACAATCCCAAACACAATACAGAATGCAACACAATGTGGTAAAATGACATAATCTGAACAGATGTTTAACACAGTACAGTACTGAAACCAGGGCACCAGTTAAACACTTAACCTTTGTAAAAAGTTCCAATGATCACAAAGCTTGACTGCTAAAGAAGCTGTGACGTAATTAGGACAGGAAAGGCAGAAAAAAAATCAATGGAAATGGTATGTATATTGTATTATAAGGTCCACAAACAGCTAATATGCACATTATTTTACTAATTAATTAATATTCCTCAAAATGGACAACTGTTACTTTTCCAGACAAAATGGGAAACTTGTTATGTCTTTGACTGTATTAAACTTTGTTGTAAAACCTAGTTGTATGAAGACTTTAAACAGTTTAGCAGTAGCGGCTCCTCGAGGGAGTGCTGGGGGCGGTGGGGCAGAGTGGGGGTTAGTAAACTCCAGCCTACGACCGAACTGACGTTGTAAAAGGGGGGTTCACCCAATACAGTCGCTGGGACCTGGGTATGTATATTGCTGAGAAAGAGGGGTCCCAGTTACCACATAAAAAATATATAGAACATCAAGAAAAATCAATTAACAATAATTTGCATACATTGTTTTTATTTTCAATGTAGCTAAGCCTCTTAATCAAGCAAGGTTAGTTGAAATAACATTTATAAAATTGCATAAAGTGCCCTGGACAGGGGGAAAGGGGAAAAAGTGCAGTGAGTGTAGGAAGGGTAAGTGACATAAGAAAAAACAGAGCCAAAGGCTACAAACAATCAAAGATTATTAGACTGATTGAGAATGTCAAATAATCATAAATTCAAAATTTGTTATTACACCATAACATGCTTCATAAGTGTACTGAATATCATCATTGCTGAGATGAAGCTGTGAAACACAAAAGACAGTCGACATTTCTACCTCTATTGTAAAGGCAGGCAGAAATAGATTCCTTGCAGTGGGGTCTTCATCAGGACGGGATAGGGGAAGGGGCACAAACTATTAAGTGCAAAGAGGAATTGGTCAATAGGAACTGATCCAAAGTAACAAAATTAAAATTGGAAAAATGCGCACATCGATGATGGATACAAGACATACCAAAGATGCTTGTTGTCAAGGGTGGAGAGGGGTGCTCCTACAGGGCTTGGTGCGGCCTGGCATGGAGTGCCCAGCTCTGGTCTAAAGAACTACTGAAGACTGAAGAACGTCGTTCTAAATGAGAACAGAGAATTGGCAAGAGTGAGGTACTACCAGGAGGTCTAAAAAGTATAATGAACCAACATGATTCGTTGTAAAACACTTACATATAGCACCACCCTTGATTGGAATAAGATCAGGTCCATGCACCAAAGACCGTCAGAATGGATAAGGGGCATAGGGAGGTATCAATTAGATCAATCTGAAAAAGGGAAGGGAATTACATCATACTACCAGCCCACAAGTGAGGAGACTTGCACGTATTTATATCAGGCATAGTCCTTCCAGGTGAATGAGCATGTCTATTGTCACATATTGTTGGCATCTATATGAAAGGAAAGATAATACATCATAATACCGGCCCGTAATTAGGGAGCCTGGCAAATATTTGGATGGAGCCATCCAGAATTCCTAAACATATATCAGGCTGAACCATTCAGAAAAAGGGTTAACCAAATGTAATATAACCGGACAATTCATCATAATAACGGCCCATAGGTGAGGAGACTCACAGGTAGTTGCATACAACGGAGCCTTCCTGACTTACTAAACATATGTAGTAAAATAAGTACCTGGTTAGAAAACCGTGGTCTGGTGGGATGGATAGGTTGTAGTAGATTGGTGCGGAAAGGTAACAATAATTAATAGCGTCCCTATATGGAAAAATTACAGGAGAAAGCTATGAATGATAGTACTATTGTAGGAGGAAACAGTACTACATCCGACCAAACAGCTGGACATACCCGTTAATGGTCGCGGCGTAATCATCAAACTGGTTACGACATCAATGATTAAGAACCGGCGTCTGTTTGGAAACAAACGGAGATCGCCGTCAGGAAAACATCAAGGGCAGATAGTGTGTTAAACCGCCACATAAGGGAATGCAGACAGTACCTGCTGAGTAGGAAGTGAATCCCGATAACTGCAGCCGTAGTAAAGCCGAATAGCCATGACGGGAGATCCTCAATCACAGAGAGGTATAACTCCGGTCACGTGGTGTAAACATATTAGAAATGGAAGAGGGCCAAAAGGAAGCGTGTGAATACACTGAAACGAGCGGCCATATTGGAGTGGGTAAAAGGTCTATACTAATAGAAGCAACCTGGCAGTGATATCAAAGGGATATTTTATGCAGTTTGATTAGATGTCGAATATATAATAGACATATATATAGAAAACATATACAACATAAACATATATATAGAAATCCAAAACATAATTGAATTAACAAATCAGCAAAAAATATAAATAAATAAAATTCAATACAGACTTGCATGGTTGTCACGGGAATATCAGGAATTGACTAAAGACAGTAAACACTTGTTTGGCGTACCTGTCACATGACGGTATAGACCAGTACAGTGTGGGACAGACATCATGTCTAGAGGTAGTAGATTATGGGACATAGAAATATGTTACATGAATACTGGCGTACCTGTCACAAGACGGTAAAGGCCCCTCGTACAAGGACAGTTGTTACCAAACGTTAAAGGTGACATTGTAACTCATGAATCAGCATAAGCTCCAAAAATAGAAGGGTTAACCGGTGGGTTAAGTTACAGGGGGGCCTACCTGGTTAACGGAGCAAGGCTAGCTGGGAAAAGGAACTGTCATATTCATTAAGTCCACTATTGATTGAAATGTAGCGGAACATCCTTTTAAGCTCCCTCACATTTAGGATCTCAGCAATGTTGCCACCTCGAGGGCCCAATGACACCTGTTCTAGGATGAGCCATTTCAAACTTTCGGGGGAATGGGCTGCAGATTTAAAATGTTGCACAAGGGGTGCACCCTGGGTCTCACAGCGAATCCTGCTCATATGTTGCAGAATACGGGCTTTGGCTTTTTGTTGAGTCTGTCCGATATATATCAGGTCGCATGGACATAAAATGTCATATATGATGTTGAAGGAATTACAATTAGTGTGAGATGTCATAGATATTTTGATATGATGATACTCAAACTCTTTAATCTGCATGGTGCTTTCACAAGCATTGCAGTGTCCACAGCGATAATGACCCACGATTTGAGGTAGGTTCCACATAGAGGACAAAGTGGGGTCCTGGGGACTTCGTAAGAAGGAGCGGACCACAGAGTCGCGTACACTTTTGCCCTTTTTGAACGCATGTAGGGAAGGTTCCGTCTGATGTATATCTTCAGCCACCAATGACCAGTGGTGGTTGATGGTTCGTTTGATTACATTACTCTTGGTGGAAAAGGTTGTCACGCATACAATGCGATCACCAAGATTATCAGTTTTGGACTTGGGTACAAGCAGATCCTCTCTGGGGTTGAACCAAGCACGTTTTCTTGCCTGGTGAACCAGTCTTTTAGGATATCCCCGTTCCAATAGACGAGTAGATAGATCTTCAGATTGAGCCATATAGTCATCTTTGAGAGAGCAATTTCTTCGGATGCGAAGAAATTGCCCGAAGGGTAAATTATCCCGGAGTGCACGCGGGTGATGGCTGGTATACTGTAACAGTGAGTTACGTTCGGTAGATTTACTGTACAGGGTGGTTTTCAAAGTGCCATCGTCGTCAAAGATGGTAATGTCCAAAAAGTCTATTTGGTGTGGGTCCGAATGTAAGGTGAATTGAAGGTGAGGGGACTGTTCATTCAACCAAGTATGGAAGGATGTTAATGAATCAGAAGAGCCATTCCATAAACAGAGAATATCGTCAATATATCTCATCCAGAGACCCAATTGGTCTCTGAATGGATTGAGATGGTTTAAGAAAACATTTTCTTCAAAAGTCGCCATATAGATAATGGCCACATCTGGGGCGAAGGGAGCCCCCATAGCGACCCCCTTAGTTTGGAGGAAAAATTGGTCCTTAAAGACAAAGAAGTTTCTGGTCATGGCTATTTTGAGTAAAGCTATAATGAACTCCGTGGGAACTGCCATAGGGGCAGTACGCTGATTTAGAGAGTGGGTCATAACAGCTAATGCTTCTAGCTGTGGAATGCACGTATACAGTGAAACCACGTCACATGTTACTATTATCTGTTTCTCAGTATCAAAGGGGAGATTTTCTACAATACCAATGGTGTGCATGGTGTCCCTGAGATAAGTATTGGTGGTTTCTGCGATAGGTTTAAGAAAGTGATCCACATATCTACCCAATGGCTCTAGTATGGACCCGCATCCCGAGACAATGGGTCTACCGGGGGGGGGTCGGACATGTTTTTATGAATTTTAGGGAGCGTGTATATGGTGGGAAGTCTAGGGTTCTTTTGGTTAAGATAGTTAAATTCGTGTTCAGATAGAAAACCCAGTTCTAGCCCTTCTTTGGTAATTTCCATTATTTCAAGTACCAGAGATGCGGTTGGATCTGAATGGAGTCGCTGGTAACTGACTCCATCGTTCAGCTGGCGAAGTATTTCATTCTCGTACTTTACCACATCCTGGATGACAATGGCACCGCCTTTGTCGGCGGGCTTGATGACCACTCTGTTGTTGGACGCAAGGGATTGTAAAGCCAATTTTTCAGATTTACTGTTATTAAATTTAACATATATCCTTTTGTCAAGTGTCTGGCAGACATCCCTCCATACTACTTCCTCGTATGCCAAGATTTTATGGGACATAGCATATGCTGGTGGAACAAAGGAAGATGGTAACCTAAGTCCAGTATAGGAGTGTTTTTGAGATGGAGTGGTATTTCTGAAGAAATATTTGAGTCGGATCTTTCTGAAAAATGTACACAGTTCAGTTTTGATAACGAAATTGTCTGGGATATTGGTAGGGACATAGGACAATCTCTTTGTGAGTACTTTCTGTTCGTCGTCAGTCAAAGTATAACTGGAAATATTGACCACTGGATTAGTAGGAGGGGTTACCCTACCACCGATAGGTCTTGCGACGTGTTGTCCATTCCCAGTGTTGTTCGGGTAGGAATTGTACCTGTTTGGGAGGTTGATTCTGACCTGAGCCCCATGATTGGGCGTTCTGGGATTGGCCACGTGTTTGCCCTCTGGGCCAATTGTTCCCCCTCCCTCGAGGTGGGCGCCATGGGGCAGGGCCTTGGGCCAAAAAAGGACTGAATTGTTGGGGATAGTAGCCAAAGTCTTGGAATGAATATGTGTTACTTGGACCAGGGTAGATGTGACTAGGTCCTGCTTGATCCTGCTCTCCCTCTGAACTGTATGAGGAGTCAGAGAAGGTAGAATAGTTACGACGTCCGCGGAAAGAACCACGGCCTCTGTTGGAAAACCTGCCCTGATTGTCCTGATGATAATAATCGTCTTGTAGATACGGGTATGTCTTTTTTTTATCATACAGTCGCAAGTCGCGAGCCAGCTTTTCTAGTTTTTTGTTTTGAGTGGTCAGTTCAAAATCTTTCAAGGAAGTATCCAAATTAGTGAGAGTTTCCTTAGCTGAGGCAAAACTTGCATGAGCGGAAATCTCAGCCTTAAGTTGGTCGATCTCTGAAGATCGGGTTCGATCGAACCCGCGATCTTCACTGAGGTTCCGAAATTCAGGGAAGGTTTCAGCCACGTCTCCAACAACTGTTCACGCCACTGGATGGTGTTGGGTGTGGAGACGGCGGCTGAACAGATTAAAATAATCATCTCAGAGATCGACCAACTTAAGGCTGAGATTTCCGCTCATGCAAGTTTTGCCTCAGCTAAGGAAACTCTCACTAATTTGGATACTTCCTTGAAAGATTTTGAACTGACCACTCAAAACAAAAAACTAGAGAAGCTGGCTCTCGACTTGCGACTGTATGATGAAAAAAAGACATACCCGTATCTACAAGACGATTATTATCGTCAGGACAATCAGGGCAGGTTTTCCAACAAAGGCCGTGGTTCTTTCAGCGGATGTCGTAACTATTCTACCTTCTCTGACTCCTCATACAGTTCAGAGGGAGAGCAGGATCAAGCAGGACCTAGTCACATCTACCCTGGTCCAAGTAACACATATTCATTCCAAGACTTTGGCTACTATCCGCAACAATTCAGTCCTTTTTTGGCCCAAGGCCCTGCCCCATGGCGCCCACCTCGAGGGAGGGGGAACAATTGGCCCAGAGGGCAAACACGTGGCCAATCCCAGATCGCCCAATCATGGGGCTCAGGTCAGGGTCAACCTCCCAAAAAGGTACAATTCGATCCCGAACAACACGGGGAACGGACAACACGTCGCAAGACCTATCGGTGGTAGGGTTAACCCTCCTACTAATCCAGTGGTCAATATTTCCAGTTATACTTTGACTGACGACAAACAGAAAGTACTCACAAAGGGATTGTCCTATGTCCCTACCAATATCCCAGACAATTTCGTTATCAAAACTGAACTGTGTAAATTTTTCAGAAAGATCCGACTCAAATATTTCTTCAGAAATAACACTCCATCTCAAAAATACTCCTATACTGGACTTAGGTTACCATCTTCCTTTGTTCCACCAGCATATGCTATGTCCCATAAAATCTTGGCATACGAGGAAGTAGTATGGAGGGATGTCTGCCAGACACTTGACAAAAGGATATATGTTAAATTTAATACCAGTAAATCTGAAAAATTGGCTTTACAATCCCTTGCGTCCAACAACAGAGTGGTCATCAAGCCTGCCGACAAAGGCGGTGCCATTGTCATCCAGGATGTGGTAAAGTACGAGAATGAAATCCTTCGCCAGCTGAACGATGGAGTCAGTTACCAGCGACTCCGTTCAGATCCAACCACATCTCTGGTACTTGAAATAATGGAAATTACCAATGAAGGGGGTTTTCTATCTGAACACAAATTTAACTATCTTAACCAAAAGAACCCTAGACTTCCCACCATATACACGCTCCCTAAAATTCATAAAAACATGTCCGACCCCCCCGGTAGACCCATTGTCTCGGGATGTGGGTCCATACTAGAGCCATTGGGTAGATATGTGGATCACTTTCTTAAACCTATCGCAGAAACCACCAATACTTATCTCAGGGACACCACGCACACCATTGGTATTGTAGAAAATCTCTCCTTTGATACTGAGAAACAGATATTAGTAACATGTGACATGGTTTCACTGTATACGTGCATTCCACAGCTAGAAGCATTAGCTGTTATGACCCGCTCTCTAAATCAGCGTACTGCCCCTATGGCAGTTCCCATGGAGTTCATTATAGCTTTACTCAAAATGGCCATGACCAGAAACTTCTTTGTCTTTAAGGACCAATTTTTCCTCCAAACTAAGGGGGTCGCTATGGGGGCTCCCTTCGCCCCAGATGTGGCCATTATCTATATGGCGACTTTTGAAGAAAATGTTGTCTTAAACCATCTCAATCCATTCAGAGACCAATTGGGTCTCTGGATGAGATATATTGACAATATTCTCTGTTTATGGAATGGCTCTTCGGATTCACTGACATCCTTCCATACTTGGTTGAATGAACAGTCCCCTCACCTTCAATTCACCTTACATTCGGACCCACACCAAATAGACTTTTTGGACATTATCATCTTTGACGACGATGGCACTTTGAAAACCACCCTGTACCGTAAATCTACCGAACGTAACTCACTGTTACAGTATACCAGCCATCACCCGCGTGCACTCCGGGATAATTTACACTTCGGGCAATTTCCTCGCATCCGAAGAAATTGCTCTCTCAAAGATGACTGTATGGCTCAATCTGAAGATCTATCTACTCATCTATTGGAACGGGGCTATCCTAAAAGACTGGTTCGCCAGGCAAGAAAACGTGCTTGGTTCAACCCCAGGGAGGATCTGCTTGTACCCAAGTCCAAAACTGATAATCTTGGTGATCGCATTGTATGCGTGACAACCTTTTCCACCAAGAGTAATGTAATGAAACGAACCATCAACCACCACTGGTCATTGGTGGCTGAAGATATACATCAGATGGAACCTCCCCTACGTGCGTTCAAAAAGGGCAAAAGTGTACGCGACTCTGTGGTCCGTTCCTTCTTACGAAGTCCCCAGGACCCCACTTTGTCCTCTATGTGGAACCTACCTCCAATCGTGGGTCATTATCGCTGTGGACACTGCAAGGCTTGTGAAAGCACCATGCAGATTAAAGAGTTTGAGTATCGTCATATCAAAATATCTATGACATCTCACACTAATTGTAATTACTTCAACATCATATATGCCATTTTATGTCCATGCGACCTGATATATATCGGACAGACTCAACAAAAAGCCAAAGCCCGTATTCTGCAACATATGAGCAGGATTTGCTGTGAGACCCAGGGTGCACCCCTTGTGCAACATTTTAAATCTGCAGCCCATTCCCCCGAAAGTTTGAAATGGCTCATCTTAGAACAGGTGTCATTGGGCCCTCGAGGTGGCAACATTGCTGAGATCCTAAATGTGAGGGAGCTTAAATGGATGTTCTGCTACAATTCGATCAATAGTGGACTTAATGAATATGACAGTTCCTTTTCCCAGCTAGCCTTGCTCCGTTAACCAGGTAGGCCCCCCTGTAACTTAACCCAATGGTTAACCCTTCTATTTTTGGAGCTTATGCTGATTCATGAGTTACAATGTCACCTTTAACGTTTGGTAACAACTGTCCTTGTACAAGGGGCCTTTACCGTCTTGTGACAGGTACGCCCGTATTCATGCAACATATTTCACAATAATCAACTACCTCTAGACATGATGTCTGTCCCACACTGTACTGGTCTATACCGTCATGTGACAGGTACGCCAAACAAGTGTTTACTGTCTTTAGTCAATTCCTGATATTCCTGTGACAACCATGCAAGTCTGTATTGAATTTTATTTATTTATATTTTTTGCTGATTTGTTAATTCTAATATGTTTTGGATTTCTATATATATGTTTATGTTTATGTTGTATATGTTTTCTATATATATGTCTATGATATATTCGACATCTAATCAAACTGCATAAAACATCCCTTTGATATCACTGCCAGGTTGCTTCTATTAGTATAGACCTTTTACCCACTCCAATATGGCCGCTCGTTTCAGTGTATTCACACGCTTCCTTTATCCCTCTTCCATTTCTAATATGTTTACACCACGTGACCGGAGGTATACCTCTCTGTGATTGAGGATCTCCCGTCATGGCTATTCGGCTTTACTACGGCTGCAGTTATCGGGATTCACTTCCTACTCAGCAGGTACTGTCTGCATTCCCTTATGTGGCGGTTTAACACACTATCTGCCCTTGATGTTTTCCTGACGGCGATCTCCGTTTGTTTCCAAACAGACGCTGGTTCTTAATCATTGATGTTGGAACATCCCTTTGATATCACTGCCAGGTTGCTTCTATTAGTATAGACCTTTTACCCACTCCAATATGGCCGCTCGTTTCAGTGTATTCACACGCTTCCTTTATCCCTCTTCCATTTCTAATATGTTTACACCACGTGACCGGAGGTATACCTCTCTGTGATTGAGGATCTCCCGTCATGGCTATTCGGCTTTACTACGGCTGCAGTTATCGGGATTCACTTCCTACTCAGCAGGTACTGTCTGCATTCCCTTATGTGGCGGTTTAACACACTATCTGCCCTTGATGTTTTCCTGACGGCGATCTCTGTTTGTTTCCAAACAGACGCTGGTTCTTAATCATTGATGTTGGAACCAGTTTGATGATTACGCCGCGACCATTAACGGGTATGTCCAGCTGTTTGGTCGGGTGTAGTACTGTTTCCTCCTACAATAGTACTATCATTCATAGCTTTCTCCTGTAATTTTTCCATATTGGGACGCTATTAATTATTGTTACCTTTCTGCACCAATCTACTACAACCTATCCATCCCACCAGACCACGGTTTTCTAACCAAGTACTTATTTTACTACATATGTTTAATTAGTCGGGAAGGCTCCGTTGTATGCAACTACCTGTGAGTCTCCTCACCTACGGGCCGTTATTATGATGAATTGTCTGGTTATATTACATTTGGTTAACCCTTTTTCTGAATGGTTCAGCCTGATATATGTTTAGGAATTCTGGATGGCTCCATCCAACTATTTGCCAGTCTCCCTAATTACGGGCCGGTATTATGATGTATTATCTTTCCTTTCATATAGATGTCAACAATATGTGACAATACACGTGCTCATTCACCTGGAAGGACTATGCCTGATATAAATACGTGCAAGTCTCCTCACTTGTGGGCTGGTAGTATGATGTAATTCCCTTCCCTTTTTCAGATTGATCTAATTGATACCTCCCTATGCCCCTTATCCATTCTGACAGTCTTTGATGCATGGACCTGATCTTATTCCAATCAAGGGTGGTGCTATATGTAAGTGTTTTACAACGAATCATGTTGGCTCATTATACTTTTTAGACCTCCTGGTAGTACCTCACTCTTGCCAATTCTCTGTTCTCATTTAGAACGACGTTCTTCAGTCTTCAGTGGTTCTTTAGACCAGAGCTGGGCACTCCATGCCAGGCCGCACCAAGCCCTGTAGGAGCACCCCTCTCCACCCTTGACAACAAGCATCTTTGGTATGTCTTGTATCCATCGTCAATGTGCGCATTTTCCCAATTTTAATTTTGTTACTTTGGATCAGTTCCTATTGACCAACTCCTCTTTGTACTTAATAGGTTGTGCCCCTTCCCCTATCCCGTTATGATGAAGACCCCACTGCAAGGAATCTATTTCTGCCTGCCTTTACAATAGGGGTCGAAACGTCGACTGTCTTTTGTGTTTCACAGCTTCATCTCAGCAATGATGATATTCAGTACACTTATGAAGCATGTTATGGTGTAATACCAAATTTTGAATTTATGATTATTTGACATTCTCAATCAGTCTAATAATCTTTGATTGTTTGTATCCTTTGGCTCTGTTTTTTCTTATGTCACTTACCCTTCCTACACTCACTGCACTTTTTCCCCTTCCCCCATGTCCAGGGCACCTTATGCAATTTTATAAATGTTATTTCAACTAACCTTGCTTGATTAAGAGGCTTAGCTACATTGATAAATAAAAACAATGTATGCAAATTATTGTTAATTGATTTTTCTTGATGTTCTATATATTTTTTCTGTGGTAACTGGGACCCCTCTTTCTCAGCAATACGACCGAACTGAGGTAAGTAAAGAAATAGGTAAATAAAAATTATTACATTGCGCACGCTGCAACGCCAAATGGCGATGCAGCACGCGCAATGTAATTCATTTTATTTCTTTGTTTCCATACCTCAGTTCGGCCGTATGCTGGAGTTTACTACCCTCCACCCTGCTCCTCTCCTGCCCCGCCTCATCACCCTGCAGCACTCCCTCGAGGAGCCACTGCTGTAGTTTAGCAGAATGAAACACAATAGCAACACAGCCAATTATATCCACAAGGAAAGGGTACAGTATCTCGGAGATTGAACCCACAGGTATGGTAGTGGTGTGGCGACCTCAGCAGTGCCACAAGAAAGCACGGACAATGCCCCAGGAGCAACCGGGGAGGACTTGGTTCACAGTGGACCACACGTATTCATGGATCTAGCAGGCTGGCTGATCAACGGGGCGATGTGCTACTGTTCACATCAGGTCAAAGGGAATACAATGAAACTAATACATTGAGGAAAGTTCACAAGGGATGTGCTCACCAGGCTCAGTCACCAGTGTCTCAACTATACTTGCAGGGATTGGTCTTTCAGAAGCTGGTCTCCATTGATGGTGCATGGCACGAGAGCATCAGCAGATGTTCATGGACATCGTCATACAATGAGATCATATTTTTAGCTGCCCAACTCTGAGGAATATTTACATGGGCATAGAGCCACATACGCTGATGGTGTGCCCTGCTCCGTATTTACAAGGCTGCACTAATGCACTTTGCGTCGCCTTATAAATATGAGATGAATATAGACACAATGGAACTATATTGATTGGCGTGATTTGTCCAGCTGGACAGTGATCACAGAAATCTTTTACTATTAAGTAAATTCAACAAGAAAAAATATCTTACATTCACAAAGAGTGAGACACAAGCCTGTGCCCTCACGCTTACAAATTGGCAAGATGGAAGGATAGGGAAAGGCAAAGAAGAAATGTTTAGGCAGAAAGTGAGCGATTTCTGAGAGATTAAGAAATAACAGAAATTCAGTTACACCATTAATTGCATATCTCATTCGGTATACATTTACATATATGGTGTTACAGTAGGTCGACGGCGTTTCGATTCCTTAACCATAGTACACGGAATCATCATCAGGACAAAAGTATTGTGCCTAAGAAGTACATTACACAATAGCCTAAAGAGGAAAGGAAAATGGAATATATCAGCAAGAGAATATCAGAACAAAACGTATTGGTGACATCAAGTGAATCAAGTGAGTGAGAATTCCTTAGGGGAACAGCTAATTAGAGCATGCGTGATCTCAAGAGTGGCGGGCCATTTGGAGATACGGCGAGTGTCCAGAGAAGTGGTATATCGTTGATGTGAACGATTTAAAACAAGAAACCAGTCGTGACCGCAATGATATTAGCACAGTCGAATTAAAATAATAGTATACAAGATTGTGGAGCGTCAGCAAACAGGTGATCACGGTGAGTGGCCCCGAGTGTGAGATCGCAGGTGATCGCGGCGAATGTCTAGGAGAATTGTTACCCGCTGGCGCGTGCATTATATAGTTGGGTAGTGAGGCAAGGAACCAATAAGGTTCTCATCAATGCATGACTACCCCGTGAAGCCAAAAATAGGGGCCATGGGGCTACCTGTTAATTAGAGGTTGAGTGAGCTTGGCTCGTTGTGCTGGAGCGGCACCTGGAGAGGTATAAGTATGGATAGTTGCACTATGGAGGGAAAGGAAAATCGGTCAGTACTGTCCAACCGGAATTCGTATAGAGAAGGAGTCATAGTAATGAACTTACCAGGGGAGTTTCTAGGTAGGGCACTAGGAAGGATCATAGGATGGCTCACTAGGGTTACGAGTGAGTAAAAACACAGGGAAGCTCCAGGGCGGGATTGTCCGCCGGGCGTGTGGGCTTCCGCGTTTAATTTAGTCTGTGTGCCGTGTGGATAGCCTAGAGGAAAAGGGGAACAGGAATTACAGTTGTGCACTGGGGAGATAAAAGGTGGGACAAGGAAGCAGCTAAAATAAAGCTGAACTTACCAAGGGAGGTCAAATTATGAACCTCAGTTGAACACGAGTAGCGTTACCAACAATGGGGGAGGATACAAAACAATCACCAAAAATAAGGCGCGGGAGAGCGAGCCTGTAAACGGGAAAAAGCAACGTTCAGGATATTACTCCGGGGTAAGAGTGAAAGAGACATGCCCACGGGAATCAGTACTTACCCAGGGCTTCGCGTTAACGGCAGTGTCCCAGTGCAGCAATCCTGCAGTGTCCCGGTACAGCGGAGAACCAGATAGTTAAGCCGGGGGTGGAGGCTGATTGGCAAGTGATCCAGCCTACAGGGGCATAAAAATCAAAAGCGGACTGGCGGCGGCGGCCATCTTAGGTGAGGTGAGGTAGGGAATCAGGAAGTGAGAGATAGAGAAGGGAATAGACGAGGGAACTGCGGCGGCCATCTTAAGTGAGTGAGTGAAAATTTCTAAGCAATTGCTAAAGCATGCATTAAAACAGTATAATGCAGAGTGGTTAAAACCAGAAATTGTTAAAGACGCAATTACATGTACTACAGAAATGTCAAAACTTATGACCCAGTTACAGTAGGCTGGTCCAGTCCTCCTGTAGATTCAGACCTGTATTTAGACTGTCAGTTCTCAGTATCCATTTCAATTCTTCTTTGTTTAGCACCCTTGATAAATCACCTCCTCTGGGTGGTATCGTAATCTGGCTGATTACAGTCCATTTCATCTGGTTCTCTGAGTGTCCTTTTTCCAAAACATGTTCGACGAGTGGAGCATTGGTAGTTTTGCACCTGAATCTGCTTAGATGCTGCAATATCCTGAGTTTAATCTTTTGCTTTGTTTGGCCCACATAGATCATGTTGCAAGGGCACAGAATCGCATAAATAAGGTTGCAGCTGTTGCAGTTGGTGAAGGTCTTAAGAACATTTTTAACATCTTTAAACACAAACTCCTTGCTTTCAATACAAAATTCACACACCACACATGTGCCGCATTTGGAGTGGCCCCTCCGGGGGAAGGGACCAAAGGTCGTTTAAAGTGGTGTTAGTCTTTATTAATGGTGGTAATGCTGCTCTAACCAACTGGTCTTTTATGTTTTTGTTGCGTTTGAAGGCAAAAAGTGGTACTTCAAGGGCAAGATTTCCAGAGTTAATGATATGCCAGTTTTTTTTAATGGTTTTCTTTATTTTGTTGGAAGCAGAGGAAAAGGTTGTGAGCTAGGAGCCGTGAGCCGAGCCGCAGGAGTCGAGCCGTGAGCCGAGCCGCGGGAGCCGAGCCGCGAGCCGAGCCACGGGAGCCGAGCCGCGAGCCGAGCCGAGGGTGCAAAGCCGCGAGCCAAGCCACGGGAGCCGAGCCGCGAACCCTGAATTGCGAGCCACCCCAGGAACTGCCAGCTGCACCAGAGGCTGAGAGATTGGAGATTGCTGCAAGTAGAGCTGCGGCAAGCAGAGCTGCGGCGGGCCAGTGGCGTCCACGGTCTGCAGCGGTAAGAAAGCCAGTCTCACGAGTAGCAGGCGGGAAGCAGAGCTGTGTGGTGAGAGCTCTGCCACATCGCCATCTACTATCAGCTGCCCTCCAGTTCTCCCCAGTCCTCTCCTCGACACCGTTTCAGTTTGCCCTAGTTCAGAGGGGGACAGAGCAGCAACAGCACAGAAGTGTTCTGTAGACGCCCAGTCCTGCTCAGTGCTGCTCAGATCGGGCGTGAGGCAGCGGGGGAAAGAGGCTGCTCTCTGATGACCTTAACTTTCCTCACGTAGCGAAGGCTCTCTCATGAAGGTATTGTTGCTCCCTCGTGTGCCAAGGATCACACAGTGCGGTATGCCGAGGATCATACGCTTGAAGCCCTGAACACCCTCAGAGGAGGCTAAGAGGAGGCTAAGAGCACAAGTTTCTGTCAGAGGGAAAAACAGGGAAAAACAGTGGGATCGTTGGAGTCTGCAGTCCAGTCCTGTTTTTCAAACGGTTCGGAGCCAGAGCAGCCAGAGCAGCCAGAGAGCAAGAGAGGCGGGAGCGGAGGAGCGGAGTACACTGAAAGACCCACTCCGCCGGAAAAAACGCCGGAAAAATAAAAAAAAAAACGAGCTGAAATCCCCAACTGCCCAGCCACTTATACACCAGTCTCCAAGTATTTGGGGTCTGCACCGGCTTGCCAACAGCTGCGAATTGGGTTTTAAAAGCTGCATTGGTCGCTTTAACACGGCGGGACCCGCGACCCGTGAATCGCGCTGACGCTGCATGTGTTCTGGCAGCTGTGAGGCCACAGTGAGGCCACAGTGAGGTGGTGCAGGAGCAGGCGGGGGTGTGGACGGAGCCAGAGCAAGAGCACGGGCACAGACCTCTGTTGCAAGCCAAACAGTAAAGGGCAATAAGAGAAGGTGGAACGGCCAGAGCTAACCAGCATCACCAGCGTCATCAGCCAGCCGCAGTAAAGTGGTGGAGGAGCATCAGCACTACCAGCGGCATCAGATGCGAGGTGAGAGAGCGATCCGAAGTGCCCAGTGTATCCTGTTATTTGTGATTGGGTTGGGCCCTGGCCAGCAATTTGCCCCATCAGCAGCCACCCCTAAGCCCTAAGCCACGGGGCTACTTAGGGCAGGGCTGCATTTACCGAAGCACTGCCGTTAAAGAGATCGTCAAGTGCTATTGTTAGTGGAAGTTAAGGAAGTGCACTCTGGCCGTCAGCACCCAGGTGTGTGCAAAGAAACACAGTGCCGGGATTCTGCACAGATGCGATCAGGCACCATCCGCCAGGAGGCCATAGCAAGACCGCGAAGGAAACAAGGAAACAAAAACAAAAAGCCAAAACTAAAAGAACAAGAGGAGGAGGTTTCACATACCAACATCGGGAAAAACGGAGTGGGTCACAGGGACAGGCTGGTTTCAGTCCCAACCCCACCAACAAAGTCAAACACAAAACCGACTCACCAAACAGAGATACAAAAGTTTTTCTTCTTAAAAGACCCCTTGGCGGCCATGTACGCCCCCCCATAGGGAATCTGCGCTACTGCCAACCCCAATGCAGCCGGCCAAAATACAACCTTCTCTTAGAGCTACTACGGCTATGTTAGACAGTGTACCATCACAAGAACAATTTCCAGAGATTCGGCTGGCACATACAGATGGCAGAAAATTGGTACCAGTAATAGCCCAGGTGCACCAGGCTGCTATCGAAAGGACGGGACTAATTCCCAAAACTAACCCGGGAGATGTAACTGAAGTACAAAAAGAAACCACACCAAAACCAAATATAATTAACACCGGAGACACCGTGGAACCCTCGGATCTAGAGGTCCTAGAGGCTCTCATGGGGACAAGTAGAGAGTGTGAAAAATCCCATTCCTTTACTGAAGGTCAAATACAGGAACAAAATGACCCTTCACTAATAGTAAATCGAAACGTCAGTGAAATTCCCCAAGGAAAAAAGGAACAGTTCTGCGTTAATACAAAATGGTGAAAGGAGGAAAAAATAGATCTAATAAAATCAGCAGCAAGTCTAGCAACAAAGGAATTGCGGATCAGCAAATCGATTTCCAACATAAGCGAGGCTAACCTAATTGAAGTTTTGGAGTCTCTAGAAGGGAAGGGACTGGACAGGGAGCAACTTACCCCGAGTCCAAAGAATACAATCCCACAAAGAAGAGCTATTTTGGTCTCATCAACGCCTCTAAATCCTCAAAGAATTCAGGATGTCAACATAACAGAATCACAGGAGGATGGCCATAGCCTTATAACAAAGAAACAACAAATCCTGTCTTCACCAATAACAATCTCTTCCGGAAATGGGTCAAGCCCCAGCTCGTCAGCACTGACACAACACAATGATGACCACCACAACATGAAATGGGCTATCAATTTGATTCAAACCTTGGAACAATCCATAAAGGTACTAAATTTCCAATCTGATAAAATGGACGTCCAAATTGACCTAATAAATTTGATGGCCAGTCACATCGCCGGAATAAATAAAAACTGGACGCACTAACAGTGTCACTAATCAAAAAAAAACTCTAGACAGACAGAGGAACACAAATAATCAACAAGCCACTTGCCATTGTAGCCCGATAATAGAGAAACTGGGTACATTACCGGAAATCTTAAAAGACGTTTTAGGGGCAGCTAAACAGTCATTAAAATACCAGTGCCAAGGAACATCTCAAAAACCTACTGCGCAAGAGCAAACCTCACACCTATCCAATGTCAACAATGTGGAAGCAAAAAATAAAAACAACGCTCAAATAAACTCAGATTTTGAGATAAATCCAATCCAACGCGAAGATCAAACAGCGTCACCACAGTCAATAACAAAGGCGGAAGTAAAAATCACAAAACGGGAAAGAAAGCGCGCAAGGAAGGCCAGGCTAAAATACAACAAGCAACAAAACCCAGCCCCGGTTAAATTATTCCCACTCTTTACAGCAAAACCAAATACGGAAACGAAAGTAATACCTCAACCCTTATCTGAGGCAGGAAGCGTAGAAAGGAATCAAGCACACTTTTCACAGTCCTCCTTCGCAGACAGTCAAGACCTTAGGCACACGGCATATTCTTTTTCTGAGTCTCAAAACAAACAAGGAGTCAGAAGCCCAGTCCTCAAGGATAAAACAATTGATAAAGAAACCCGGGTGGTGCAGCAACAGAAGAATATAAAACTATGTGAAAACGAATTGGAAGAAGTAGCACACATGGAAAACCAGCAACTGCCAGGACATAGCAGCCCGAGGGGTAACAAAGCACAAAATAGTCAAGAATTAGCATGGCAAGAAGCAGAGACGCAAGAAGGGTCCAACTTAACAGAACTTAAGCATAACAGGTCAGAGGGAATATTGTCAACTATCCCTCAAATCCCCCTGATACCAATTGCTGTAATACTAAGGGGGAAGGATCGTCACTGCAAGCTCTTAGTCCAGGAGCAAGTGGACCCACAAATAAAGACGTCGACCCTAAAACATTCGGGCCCTCCAACTGCTAGGCTCGAGGTAAAAATTAAAAATCCGGCAGAGTACGAACGGGGAGGCTGTGAAGAACCCCTGCAAATCCTCAAAGGGCCAGGGGGAAGACATGGTAGAGTTCCACAGTCTTCTGAAAAGCAAGAAGTAAAAGACTCGTGTGAACTGAAGCTGTCTTTTATCCCGGAATACTCATCAAAAGGCACTCAGGACACGCTCAACAGGGGAAACCTCTTGAGACTTTTCCATGAAATGCCCGAACTAAAAGGAATCTGTTCACGTGATTTAATTTCAGTGGAATTCAAGGAAACATCCTGAAGGGGGGTAGAGGAGTCACTGACAACGTGGGCGTCCAAGGACCTGGTGGACAACATTGTAGCTATGAGTGGAAGATTTGAGACATGGGGAATCAGGCTTCAGGCAGTGCAACACCCAAGGTATCCGTATCCCTTCTTAAACAATCTTAATGAAGAGCAAAGCCCACGAAGACAACAGCACACATGTTTACGCGGAGCACGTTCCTATTCACCAACGACATCCGTGCGAAACAACATGCCCTCCAAAAGCGACAGCCTAGGTACAACTGTGGGAAGTCCCCAGGACCTCAAGGACTGGGCCTGGACCACAAAAACTCTGAATGACAAGTATTCCTAACAAAGGAATACAAACATTGGAACCGGCAAGGGAAAACAAGGAATCAACCAACATCTCGCTCTGTTTATGGAATGTGCACAGCTTTAGGGACATGGGCCAAGACCAAGATACAGTAACCTTTTTAAATGAACAACAAATAATCATGCTTCAGGAAACATGGAACATGGGGGCAACCTCAATACCTGGCTTCATTGAACATCATTGCCTGGCAGAAAGACACTCAAATTATGGCCATCCGAAAGGGGGCTTATCAACCTTCATAACTCAAAAACTGAATTGGGAAACCGAAGAAATAGACACAGGGGCAAACTGGATCCAAGTGACCAAGGTAACCGGCAAGGAACAAACCATAATTCTCCTCCTAATAAATGTTTACATCCACCCAGAGAGAAAGAAGCAAAATGGTAAATACACAACTCTTATAAAACTGCTAAAAGTATTGCAGAAAAGCCATACAAATGCTCAACTCGTGATCGCCGGAGATTTTAACACCAATCTTTTAGCGACCAATCGGCGAAGAAACTGTAAAGTATCGAACGGTGCGTTGTACTTTGTCCGCAAACTAGCAGCACTCGACTTAATAATCATGAAAGGTAAATACCCGTGGGACTCGCCTCCAGTGGCAACATACCTGAGTGGAAAAGTCGCTTCAACAATAGATTTTATTATAACGAGTATTAAACAGCTCTCAGAAATAAACAGTTTCAGAATAATTACACAAGCTGAAAGTGATCATCTGCCGTTAATACTGAATCTGAAGAATAGAACAAACTTCGCTCAGAAGAATAACGCCATTACGCAGCATCCAGAAACGTTCAACCTGCGTAAAGTAAAATGGCGAGGAGAGGCTCCTGAACTTATTGAGAACAAAGTAAAGGCCTTTATTGAAACCCAAGGCCCAGTTCAAGAACGTGCGCATGTAAGCCGTTGGGAGAAAATGGTCGAGTTTTTACTTCAAACCTTCCCGGTTACCAAGTCACAGAGGTCTTTAAACACAGCCAAAAGGGACCCATGGTTCAATCACGATCTCAAAACGCGCAAAAGAGAGATCGCGAGAGAAGTGCGACATCTATCCCGAGAGGGAGAAAAGGACCTAAAACAAGGAAAAATAAAGTTGCAGACACTAAGGAGTGCTTACAGAAAGAAGTTGGGGAAAGCAAAATCATTGTATAAAGAATCAATCTGGCAGCAACTACTAATAGCTAGCAAAAAAGCCAACAGCAGCGATTTCTGGGGGATTATTAACACATTAACAACGGGTCCAACACTTCAGCAACAGGCAGGAATCGGTGCAGAAATCTGGACAGACCATGTAAAGACTTTGTTCAACCAAGCCAGGAGGGATCTAGAACAACAACCCTAGGGGCAACACCATGACCAACAGGAGGCACAAGCCGGACTGAGTCATGCAACACCAACAGCTAATTCAGCCCATTTAAACTCCTCTTTCGAAGAGTGAACTCCTCTGACAAATGAGAAAGAACTAAAAATCCTCATAAAGAAATTAAAGTCCGAGGGAGCGGCTGGGCCAAACGGCATTCCAAACGCAATCTTCAGGAATAACCCAGAGCTATGGTCGGAAATCCTAACACCAGTCTTCAACGAGATCTATGTAAATTCTAATATCCCAGCTTCCTGGAGGGGGACTGTCATTCACCCCATATATAAAAAGGGAGATCACGGTAAGCCAGAGAATTACAGATTATTCTCCTTGATTGACGTGGAAGCCAAACTATACGCCTCGTGCCTATTGAACCATCTGCAATGTTGGATGGAGGAACAAAACATCATCCCCAACTTCCAAACAGGATTCAGGCAAGGCATGGGCACTCAATCGAACCTTGCAACCCTAGCTCTCTTGATGGAACAGGCGCAAAGAAGGAAAGTCCGCCTCTAAGCCTGTTTCGTGGATATAAAATCAGAATTTGATAGAGTGAGCAGGAATCATTTATGGAGCAAACTTAAAAGATGGGGCATACCAAATGCACTCCTCATCGCCATCGTAACCTTGCACACTGACACCTGGACAAGAGTCAAGCTGGGAAATGGGTCGAGTACCACCGGAAGTATTCCTACACAAAGTGGCCTGAAGCAAGGCTGTGTCTTGGCCCCAAGCCTTTTTAATCTGTATTTATCGGACATTGCCCGACACTTTGAAAACCCAGACTGCCACCCCCCGAAACTGGCCAACAAGCCAGTCGCAATCCTCCAATATGCAGACGACATAGTCTTGTTAAGCCAAACCCCAGTGGGACTACAAAGATCAATAAACAACCTGGCATCCTACCTGGATTCGGAACAGCTAGAGATAAACAAAGACAAAACAAAAATCGTTCGTCTGGTCAAATGGACGGTAAAGGGGGCCCATGTGGAAGAAAAAAGTTCATACAAATATCTGGGCGTAATAATAGGGCAGGGCACAAGTCACAAAGAACACAAAATCTCCCTCAAAGCAAAGACCCAGTCCCTGATCTATGCCTACAGATCCTTGCGCAGAAAATTGGACTGCCCTAACCATTCACATTTGTTAAAAGTTATGGCTGCTCAAATCCAACCAAGTTTGTCATACGGTCTTGTCCCCTGGTGTGGCAAAGATTTGCATTTCCAGAATGAATTGCAGTCAAAAATCTATAAAGCAGTTTTTGATTTGCCAAAATGTGCCTCGCCCGCCCAGGTAAGACTGGAATTTGGGCTTCAGGATCTTAAATACAGGGCAATGAGCAACTTTATAAAATTCTGCCACACCCTCCGGTTATCCGAAGTGGACACTCTGAACAGACTCTGCTGGGACGAAGTAAGGTAACAGAACGAGCAAGAAACCCCAAACTCTTGGGGGAGTTATTTGAGTACATCTTTGGCCACTTTGGAACTCCAACCAGGATGGGACCACAAGATGTGGAACAGGCAGGGGAGAGGCCCCCAAGAGGGGCAGAGTGAAACAACAGGCTCGTTGGCACAATCAACCGGCGTTTTTATGATATGGGGGGGCCCTGTAGAAATTCTTCCAACTTTTGTACATTGGCTTAACAGCAATTGCAATGGACTAACCTTTACCATAGATCAGAGCAAAACCAATATTCCATTCTTGGATCTCTGTATTCAACACAAAGAGGGCTTACTATTCACCTCTTTGTTCCATAAACCGACAGAGAGAAACACGCTCCTGAGTTATGATAGCTGCCACCCCGAGCCCTTAGGGACAGTCTTCCCTACTCGCAGTTTTTAAGACTCCGCAGAAACTGTTTCCAAAAACCTGATTATTTCAGGGAGGCAAACATCCTAGCCAACAAACTTAGACTCAGAGGTTACCCGAAACGACTGGTGAAGAATGCCATGAAGAGGGCATGGTATTGCCCCCGTGAGACATTGCTTGAACCTAAGGCCAAGAAGGAATCTAACAAACTAGTTTGTGTCACAACCTTTTCCTCTGCTTCCAACAAAATAAAGAAAAGCATTAAAAAAAACTGGCATATCATTAACTCTGGAAGTACCACTTTTTGCCTTCAAACGCAACAAAAACCTAAAAGACCAGTTGGTTAGAGCAGCATTACCACCATTAATAAAGACTAACACCACTTTAAACGACCTTTGGTCCCTTGCCCCCCTGATGGGCTACTCCAAATGCGGCACGTGTGTGGTGTGTGAATTTTGTATTGAAAGCAAGGAGTTTGTGTTTAAAGATGTTCAAAATGTTCTTAAGACCTTCACCAACTGCAACAGCTGCAACCTGATTTATACGATTCTGTGCCCTTGCAACATGATCTATGAGGGCCAAACAAAGCAAAAGATTAAACTCAGGATATTGCAGCATCGAAGCAGAATCAGGTGCAAAACTACCAATGCTCCACTCGTCGAACATTTCTTGGAAAAAGGACACTCAGAGAACCAGATGAAATGGACTGTAATCAGCCAGATTACGATACCACCCAGAGGAGGTGATTTATCAAGGATGCTAAACAAAGAAGAATTGAAATGGATACTGAGAACTGACAGTCTAAATACAGGTCTGAATCTACAGGAGGACTGGACCAGCCTACTGTAACTGGGTCATAAGTTTTGACATTTCTGTAGTACATGTAATTGTGTCTTTAACAATTTCTGGTTTTAACCACTCTGCATTATACTGTTTTAATGCACGCTTTAGCAATTGCTTAGAAATTTTCACTCACTCACTTTAGATGGCCGCCGCAGTTCCCTCGTCTATTCCCTTCTCTATCTCTCACTTCCTGATTCCCTACCTCACCTAAGATGGCCGCCGCCGCCAGTCCGCTTTTGATTTTTATGCCCCTGTAGGCTGGATCACTTGCCAATCAGCCTCCACCCCCCGGCTTAACTATCTGGTTCTCCGCTGTACCGGAACACTGCAGGATTGCTGCACTGGGACACTGCCGTTAACGCGAAGCCCTGGGTAAGTACTGATTCCCGTGGGCATGTCTCTTTCACTCTTACCCCGGAGTAATATCCTGAACGTTGCTTTTTCCCGTTTACAGGCTTGCTCTCCCGCGCCTTATTTTTGGCGATTGTATCCTCCCCCATTGTGGGTAACGCTACTCGTGTTCAACTGAGGTTCATAATTTGACCTCCCTTGGTAAGTTCAGCTTTATTTTAGCTGCTTCCTTGTCCCACCTTTTATCTCCCCAGTGCACAACTGTAATTCCTGTTCCCCTTTTCCTCTAGGCTATCCACACGGCACACGGACTTCTTAAACGCGGAAGCCCAAACGCCCGGCGGACAATACCGCCCTGGAGCTTCCCTGTGTTTTTACTCACTTGTAACCCTAGTGAGCCATCCTATGATCCTTCCTAGTGCCCTACCTAGGCACTCCCCTGGTAAGTTCATTACTATGACTCCTTCTCTATACGAATTCCGGTTGGACAGTAGTGACCGATTTTCCTTTCCCTCCATAGTGCAACTATCCATACTTATACCTCTCCAGGTGCCGCTCCAGCACAACGAGCCAAGCTCACTCAACCTCTAATTAACAGGTAGCCCAATGGCCCCTATTTTTGGCTTCACGGGGTAGTCATGCATTGATGAGAACCTTATTGGTTCCTTGCCTCTCTACCCAATATATAATGCACGCGCCAGCGGGTAACAATTCTCCTAGACATTCGCCGCGATCACCTGCGATCTCACACTCGGGGGCACTCACCGTGATCACCTGTTTGCTGACGCTCCACAATCTTGTATACTATTATTTTAATTCCCCTGTGCTAATATCATTGCGGTCACGACTGGTTTCTTGTTTTAAATCATTCACATCAACGATATACCACTTCTCTGGACACTCGCCGTATCTCCAAATGGCCCGCCACTCTTGAGATCACGCATGCTCTAATTACCTGTTCCCCTAAGGAATTCTCACTCACTTGATTCACTTGATGTCACCAATATGTTTTGTTCTGATATTCTCTTGCTGATATATTCCATTTTCCTTTCCTCTTTAGGCTATCGTGTAATGTACTTCTTAGGCACAATACTTTTGTCCTGATGATGATTCCGTGTATTATGGTTAAGGAATCGAAATGCCGTCGACCTACTGTAACACCATATATGTAAATGTATACCGAATGAGATATGCAATTAATGGTGTAACTGAATTTCTGTTATTTCTTAATCTCTCAGAAAACGCTCACTTTCTGCCTAAACATTTCTTCTTTGCCTTTCCCTATCCTTCTATCTTGCAAATTTGTAAGCGTGAGGGCACAGGCTTGTGTCTCACTCTTTGTGAATGTAAGATATTTTTTCTTGTTGAATTTACTTAATAGTAAAAGATTTCTGAGATCACTGTCCGGCTGGACAAATCACTCCAATCAATATAATTCCATTGTGTCTATATTCATCTCATATTTATAAGGCGACGCAAAGTGCATTAGTGCAGCCTTGTAAATATGGAGCAGGGCACACCATCAGCGTCGGTGGCTCTATGCCCATGTAAATATTCCTCAGAGTTGGGCAGCTAAAAATATGATCTCATTGTATGACGATGTCCATGAACATCTGCTGATGCTCTCGTGCCATGCACCATCAATGGAGACCAGCTTCTGAAAGTCCAATGCCTGCAAGTATAGTTGAGAAACTGGTGACTGAGCCTGGTGAGCATATCCCTTGTGAACTTTCCTCAATATATTAGTTTCATTGTATTCCCTTTGACCTGATGTGAACAGTAGCACATCGCCCCGTTGATTTGCCAGCCTGCTAGATCCAAAAATAATGGTGTAACTGAATTTCTGTTATTTCTTCATCTCTCAGAAATCGCTCACTTTCTGCCTAAACATTTCTTCTTTGCCTTTCCCTATCCTTCTATCTTGCCAATTTGTAAGCGTGAGGGCACAGGCTTGTGTCTCACTCTTTGTGAATGTAAGATATTTTTTCTTGTTGAATTTACTTAATAGTAAAAGATTTCTGTGATCACTGTCCGGCTGGACAAATCACGCCAATCAATATAGTTCCATTGTGTCTATATTCATCTCATTTGACACATATCTATGCATGGGACCACTGTTGTTAGATATAAACTATGTTACCCGAGTTCCTGTGCTGACTCGTTGGGTGCCCTTGTTGTTTTCTTGCTATGCCTTATAAATATGGACATCCTCGATGCAGTTGTCTGCATCAAAGGGGTGTGGAGTAGGTGTTGCTGAGGGAGTTCCCACACAACACCCATTGCTTTTTGACAATGCGCCTGATTCACTAGGATCTATAAATTTGAGGCAGCGTCTACACCTTAAAAAACGAAGGCGTTAATGTGGCACAGCGAGGAGAAATACTTTTATTTGTCCCTGTTTTTCGCTCTTTCTAAGTGTGCACTACACACAGAAGGAGCACAATGCCATTAAAGATTGTATTGTGCAGGACTGTGCTCCTTCCTGCACAAACACAATCATCCCTGCAATGCAGACACCCTTCCACCATGGCGCAAGGGTGCCTGCCCTGGTGGCGCCATGCACCATGCAGCTTTTTTGGCACTGGGGAGAGCACAGGGATGCGCGTTAATTTTGTTAATACTGATGAAGAACCGGGTTTTAGAACCCAGCGGCGCCAGGGGGACGCCCAAAGTCTTCGGGTTCACCTGTCTTAGAATTCAGAGACACAGGATACTTCTTGTGACGTCAAAGATCAAATTTATTGGCTGCAACCAGGAACAGAAGTGTACGAAGTACGACACAAGTAGGTTCGTCAGAGACTGTTCAAATTCGTAAGGCGAGACATCGTCTTTTATGCCAAAAATCACATTCTGGACAAACACCCATTATTTACAATTTGTCCAATCACAGGTAACATTGCAAAAGATATCGCATGACGACAAACCCACTTTTCAGTGTTCCAGCCCACCATTAATTACATGGGAAAGCCCAACATTCTTTCTTGGACAAGCCGGACAAACCCATAATAAAGGACCACAACCCATACCATAAACAGGCCATAAAAGAAGGAACAGAAACAGATGAGAAGTAGGCTAAGGGGTGTGTGTATGCATACCAAACTTTACAGTCTCCTGTGCTCTGATCCTTAATCTTGATCAGCTACCAGGCAAGGAACTGGCTTAGCAAGGTCATCTTCAGGCAACGAGGTCAGTTCACTCGGGTCATTTAGAAGTCAGTACAAACTCAAGCTAACGTGTACGTGTACTAAAGACTCGTTCGGCCGTAGTCATCGGCCTATGTGAGGGCAACCACAAAATGGCTACCATGCACAAAATGGAACCCAAGGGATCGGAACAAAATCCCTAAATACACAGTGAATCCATCGGTCTAACATGACGAAAACACTCGTACTTGCCGCACTCACTAGTTACGGTTCGCTAATATTAAATTCGTAACAAAACCATGACCTTTATGAAACGGGTTCAGAATTCACGGAACCTCAGGCCCTCCTTTTGCTCTTACATAGGCAATAACCTAAACTCACGTCAATCTAAATCTAGGTCTATATTCATCAGATCATCAAGATGCTGCTGGAGCATAATCCTATTACTTAGTACCTCTCTCGAGGCAGGTCTCCTTGCACACATAGTAGCACAAAGGCCACATATAGCAGGAGCACACTGTACACAAAGACAACACAGGAAAAGAATAGCTAAAGCCATCCCAATGATCATCAGAAACTTCCATCCCCAAGTGGATAACAATCCCCAAAACCCTCCCATCAACGACCAATCTCCTTCGTGCACATGTACAGACTCGGAGATGTTATGTAGCGTGGAAATGACCTGGTACACTGTAGGAGTATTGTCTCCAATGAAAATGCAGCAGCTCGATTGGATCAATTTAAATACCCCTCCTCTATCTGCAAGTATGACGCAACACGATTCTGCAACGTCATAAGACGATCCGATTGGAGCTCAGCAGTCAAATTACTAAGGGCACCGGCAGTCTCAACTATGGTGGACTCAACCACTCTCGTCAATTGCCGTATGTTCCTACTATTAGCCATAGGTCCCCAAAACGGTAGGAAACCCTTGAGAAAGTCTCCCACTTCTTGTCCTGCAGTATCTTCCTTACTGAAGACACCTCTAGCTACTCTCGTTCTGTGGTAATCTCCGGCTGCAGTATACATAGGGGGCAACAGATACGAAACATTACATGTTCCCGAAAAAATCATGGGGCAACCATGTATATGCTCCATCATAGCAAACCAAATACGTACCCTTAGCTACTAAAAATGGTGGGGAAGTCTGGGACGCAAAAACATACGTCTCAGTACAAACACTCTTCCCTAACTGAGCTCTCGGATTCCTGCCACTACCTTGCAGACAAAAATGACCACGATGGGGTACGATCCAAATTGGAGATGACCTTTTCCTTCCCTCCTTTTCACTCAGAATAACACCATATCCAGTCACGTTCCATCCAAGATAAGCTAGTGTCTCATCTTTAGGAATAGTCTCATAGGAATCGATACCTCTAATCATATCCACTATTCCCTTCACAAGAGCACTATAACTCGGATTGTCTTTCATAGAAAGCAGGGGGTAGACTTCATGGGCATAAATAAACATCGTCCTGTATGCCCATACAGACCCATTACAGCTGAATGGTAGAACCAAATAAGGAATACCCTTATTCGTAGTATGAGGCATAAGCCTTCACGCACAACAATTAGTGGTGTTCATTACTAACTGATGCTGATGCAGGAGTTGCACAAAGGAATTATTAACGAATTCCAATCTTCTAATAGATTCATGTTCAGGTAAAGGATGAAAATAATGCGAAGAAGTAGTAGTAGGAAAAGACATAGGTTGTGTGGTGGGTGCAAACGTCACTTGGAAAGAAAAAACAATATATCCCACCAAAAACATCGTCATGCTAAGTAACAATAAAAGACACGTTATCAAAAAACATTTGCTACTCATTAGTTTACACAGTCTCGTCTTAAAGTTCATTTCTACAACAGCTCTCTTGATCTCAAAAAACTCCATCCTCTAACTGTGCTGTTCGCAGCAGTTGGTTCACTTTGCTCAGGTGTACGTCTGTAAGTCCAGGGAACGCCCTAGAAC
Organism: Lissotriton vulgaris; assembly: GCF_964263255.1. NCBI lineage: Eukaryota > Metazoa > Chordata > Amphibia > Caudata > Salamandridae > Lissotriton > Lissotriton vulgaris. The sequence goes on along the minus strand of NC_141693.1, from coordinate 747,097,463 downwards.
AAACCAGAACCGTCGACCTTGTGTCTACACGGCTTGACACTCCAAGGCTTGATACCGCGACCCTACAGCTGAACCCGGAGGGCGGTTCGAAAAAGAAAAATAGGTCAAAACAGCTTTTAGGATGAGAGAGCGTAGTTTTCAAAAGCAAAAAAGGAATTAATTTTTTATTTGTCGATTGTTTCTCGGTCGTAGATTATAGCGGCCTTTACCAGGCAATGTCTGATCACGAAACAACACCTCAGGCTCAGTAGTGTCCAATCATGAAGATGGAGGCACATCTTCTTGCAAAATATCGTCGTCCTCACGCTCAGAGCTTGTCCCAACCAAACGTGCGTCACTGAATGGAACGAATCTTGGCACTGTATCAGTCTCTGAGTCACCAACACCTTCACGGATCCACTGGTCGTATGGCAGAGGTAACGATACCCTCTTACAATGTACGCCGTGGATCCAATTCTTTTTGCCGTGGACTCTCACTGCAGTACGCGTTGACAAAAGCACCTGGAAAGGTCCAGTCCAGCAGGGCTGATCATTCTTTGTCCGCTGGAAGTTCAGAACGAACACCCATGAACCAGGGTCAATGGCGTGTCCTGGATCTTCAGATGCTTGTGGAAGTGTATCATAAACCTGTTGATGTAAGACACGCAATTTACCCGTCAAATCATACAAATAGTCAATCAGCACAGGATATTCAATGTCTCTAAATTTTGTTGGCCTCGGCACTCCCCATACGTTGACCGGACGGCCAAAAACTATTTTGTATGGGCTAAGACCAATTCCGGAGTGCACTGTAGTTCTTGTTGACAAAAGTGCCAACGGCAAAGCATCGGGCCATTGGAGACCAGAACTCGCCTGAATCTTGGCTAACTTCAGCTTCAGAGTGCCATTGTAGCATTCGACTAGACCAGCTGATTGGGGATGATTTGCAGCATGGAATTTCTGCCTAATGCCCAAACCTTCACACACTCTCTTCAAAACGGAGCCAACAAATTTACTTCCGTTATCACGCCACACCATCCTTGGCAAACAAAATCTAGGGAAATATTCCTTGAGTAGGGCTTTGGCTGTGGACAAGGCAGTATTATCTTTCAGGGGGTATGCCTCTACCCATCTGGAAAAGGCACAGACAACTACAAGGACGTATTTTAAATTGTTGAATCTCTCCATGTGTATAAAATCCAATTGCAGCACCTCCAACGGATACGTCGGAGGCGCAAAGTGACCAGCTGGAGTTGGAGTTCCATTGCCAGGATTATACATCAGACAAACCATGCAATTTCTAACCAGATTCTCCGCACACTTAGGAATCCCAGCATTCTGCCACACTGGAGCCAACAACTTACAAATCCCTTTCACACTAATGTGAGCCATTCCATGTGCCATCGTAACCACTGCAAGCACATACGCATCAGGTAACAACCATCGTCGATGTTCCGACAACTCAATTCAACAACCAGTCAAATCCAATTTTCCCGTACTCTCTCTCCACACACTCAATTCTTTCTCCGTAGCTTCAGCCTGAATCGATTTCACACTCTCTATCGTATCTTCACACATTCCTCTATCTGGAACCCATCTCGCTGGACCCGCAACATACATTCGACTCATCACATCTTTTGCTGTCTCTTACGCAACTTCATCTGCAAACGCATTACCATGACCAACATCATTGGTAACCTTCTTATGTGCACTACATTTCACGATCGCAACTTGCGTCGGCAACGTAAGTGACTCAAGAAGCTCATTCACCAACTGTCCATGCTGAATCTTCGTACCATGAGGAGTAAGGAATCCACGTTCCTTCCACAAACGCCCAAAACTATGGGCAACACCAAACGCATACTGACTATCGGTATACACAGTCACTCTCTTTCCTTTCGACAACACACACGCTCTCGTCAGTGCAATCAACTCTGCTGCTTGAGCTGAATTCTGTGGGACACGTGCAGTTTCAACAATCGCATGGAAAGTCGTAACCGCATACGCTGCAGTCGTATTGCCATTCGGAAGCTTAAAACATGAACCATCCACCCATAAGGTACCATCAGAATTCTTAAGAGAAGTATCTTTCAGATCAATTCTACCCTTTGTTTCTTCCACTGTCCTGAGAAAGCAATCATGCTGTTCTTGAACATCTGTCTCTACAGAAATCGGCAACAACGTAGCTGGATTCAACGTGTTGCATCGCTTTATATGCACATGACTCGCCAAAAGTGTCAATTTGTAACCTGACAACCGAGTGCTGTGTTTTAGTCCTGTTTAATAAAGTATCCACTGCATGTGGAACCATCACAATCAACGTATTATCCATCACCAAACCTGCAGACTGTCGGATAGAAATAGCCGCTGCCGCTGTAGCTCTCAAACAACTCGGCAACGCTCTCGCTACCGGATCCAAAGTTGACGAGAAATATGCTCATGGACGCTGCTTATCGCCAAACTGCTGTGTCAGGACTGACAATGCACAACCTTCTCTCTCGTGGACATAGAGTGTAAAAGGCTTACTATAGTCGGGAGTACCCAACACCGGAGCCGAACACATTGCATCACGCAATTCAGAGAAACTCTTCTGACATTCGTCAGACCAAGGAAGAGGATTCGGAGTATCTTTAAGAGTAAGTGCTAACAGAGGTTTCACAAGTAGCGAAAAGTTCGGAATCCATTGGCTACAGTACGAAATAATACCCAAGAAAGCACGCACTTCTCTCTGTGTGGTTGGCACAGTCATTTTCGCAATCGCTTGAATTAGTTCTGGGGTAAACCTTCTTCCCTCCTTCGATAAGAGATGACCTAAATAGGTCACTTTTTGTTGACAATACTGCAACTTGGAAGGTGACACTTTATGATGAGGGTCAGACAAATGTTGCAACAAAGAAAGAGTAGCTTCTTTACAAATCTCCTCATCATCATCAGCAACTAACAAATCGTGTACATACTGAATAAGAGCAGCACCATCAGGCAAAACAATCGTATCAAGCTGTGTTTTCAAAGCCTGACTATAGATGGATGGACTTTCACAATAGCCTTGAGGAGCGCGCTTAAACCGGAAGCTTCGGCCTCCTAAAGAGAAGCCAAAAATATCTCTATTCTCCTCGGCAATCGGGATACTGTCTCCCCCAATATCCTTATTGTTGAAAGGGAAATCAGTCCCACTAGGAGGACCTTATACATTAACTTCTATAATTCCTGGAATAGGGACAATAGCGATAGTCACATTGCCAGTTTAGACGCTGTTTTAATGTCAATCAGTCAGAATACACATTTCGATGCAGAGTACATACTGTTAGGAGATTTTAATATTCATCCTTGTAAGCTAGTTTGCGGGGCAAGCATCAAGGAAGGGGGAGAAGGTCCAGAAGGTCCCCACTTTGAGCATACCACAGCAGGCGAGGAGCTAGAAGACTTTCTGGCTAATTTTAATTTGTATGAACCAGAGGGCGGCACAAGAATAGCCACCTGTATGGGTACTAACCTCGGATCAGTAATCGACTATATTTTTGTAACACCAGGGATCCTAAACAGGGTTATAACATACTGTACAGTGCCCTCCCACTATAGCGACCACAATCCTGTTTTACTCGAGGTTGCGTGGGGAGATTATAATGGGCCTACCCCGGGCCCAGTTAGATTGGAGCACACTTTGCGCACATCCAACGAGGGTAGAAGACTTAAATGGACCAAGGTGGTACCAGAGAACATCTATGCAGAAGTTTTCCCGAAAATTGAGGCCCAGGTTGGGATGTGCCAAAACCCACATGCTCAGGATCAAGAAATTATAGGGGCCTTTGAGAACATCTGTGGGCATGTCTCTCAGGGCCTTCTGGCAAAACCCAGGAAGGGAGCGCCCAATAAGCAGCGCTGGTTTGAAGCTCCCTGCTCAAAAGCACATAGGTCTCTAATGTCAGCATTGAAGAAAACTCCCAGGATTAGGGATGACATTGTAAGATTGAGGAAAAAATACAAGCTACCTATCAAGACTAGACAAGACAATATAAAACGTGAAGCCTGGGAGAGTCTCCTCTCCGTGGCCGTCTTGAAGGATAGCCGGCAATTCTGGGAAATAATTAAACAGCCATTCTTCTCTGACCAAAATAATGAAGTCATGGATTGCGTCATCCCGGATAATAAATGACTGGACCACTTTAAAAAGGTGTATGGAGACAACGAGACGGCGGGTCAAGTATGTCCCCTGGTGGCCCTGGATGCCGCTCCCATTGATTTCCTTAGCTCAGAAGTGGAGAAAGCCATCTTAGCCACTACAAAACACAAGGCTCCGGGACCAGATGGGGTGCCGGCCGATTTTTTCATACATTCCCCCAAGTTATGGGCGGGGGTCTTGGCCAATGTCTTTACCGCCATAAAAGGCAACCGCATGCCATCTACCTGGTTCATTTCCACCATCGTTCCCATTTTAAAGAAGGGCCAGCGGGACGATCCCGGGTGTTATAGGCCCATATCTCTATTGGACTCTGCAGTAAAGATCCTGGTCAGAGTCCTTTTGACTAAACTGAGGGATAACGTAGAGAGTTGTGGAGGGCTGGCTGAGATCCAGTATGGATTTAGAGAAAAGACGGTTGAGCAATGCTCCAACTTGCACCTGTTGATCTCAAAATACACGGTGGCCAAGGAGGGGTCCCTGTTTTTAGCATTCATGGACCTCTCCTCGGCCTTCGATTTGGTGAACAGGTCTAAGTTATGGATGACCCTCCTGAAGATGGGGATAGATGAGGCATTGGTCAAGTTTATGGCGTCTCTTCACCAAGAGCTTTTTGCTGCAGTAAGAGTTACTAACGAAGGAAGGTGTACGTCTCGCTTTAAGTCCATGCGAGGGGTTAGGCAGGGCTGTATACTGGCCCCCTTGCCTTTCACCATTTACAATAATGGCTTGGGCTCTTACTTGGAGGAGGTTGAGGGTGATGTTCTGCGTGCAGGAGCAGTTAAGATCCCCGCGCTCCTGTACGCGGACGACGCTGTGTTGATTGCCCGCACTGGCGTCTGCCTTCAACGCCTCCTGGATGCTTTTGGCACATTCATGGACCAGTTGGACTTAAAAATAAACACAAATAAGTCCCATACTATGGTCGTGGGGCATCACAGTAGCAAGAGGAAAACTAAAACTTTTGAATGTAAAGGTGAGGTTGTCTCCAGAGTCTCCACGTTCCCTTATTTGGGGGTTCTTTTCAACCAGAGAGGATCTTGGGGACCTCAAGTCAGGGCAAAGAGGCTGGCGATGATTAGATCATCGGCCGCCCTCATGGGCTTTGCGGGCAGGCTAGGCGCTAGGCGGATGGAAGCCCTGTTGAAGATCTACAAAAGTAAATCGGTTGCTGTGGCTTCATATGGTTCACCCCTTTGGGGTTATGTAAACTTGGAACCTATTCAGAAGGCCGAAAACAGATTTATACGGACCCTCCTGTCTGTCCCCCAGTCCATACCGACTTTTTCTATACACATGGAGGTGGGCTTAGACTTCATCATCGATGGGCTGAACATGGCACCCCTGATTTTCTGGCTAAAGACCTGGCTCAATGAAGAACTGCCCCTCAACCATAAGATCATGGCTGATGTCTTGTCTTTAGACCACTTTAAGAGGGTGCCATGGTTGGCCTATCTGATGAAGGCGTTCTCAGACCTGGGACGTCCAGAGCTCTTTACATCCCCCGGGACATTAAGACCCAGGATATTGACCTGATTAAAAAGCAATTCATGGGTAGGGCAAGAGCATGTCGGGAGGAAAAGGAACTAGTGAAACCAGCTGTGAGGAGACACTATCTGCTCGTAAATTCATTTTTATTAGCACCTTATCTTGGTTCAGTTACAATCCCTTTTCATAGATTTCTCCTTGCCAAGTTTAGATTCAATTTGTTACATCTTTATTTGGGTAACTTTAAAACGTCGGAAAAACCTGAATTAGCCCCTCCTTGTTCCTGTGATCACTTTTCTATTCAAGATACAATGCACTTTGTTATGTTCTGTGGGTTTTATTTAGAGCCAAGGAAAAAACATCTGTTAACTATCCTAAAGGAGGCTGGCTTCACACAAGTGAGACCAGCCCTGCTCTACCTACAATCATTGAACAACATACATATTACATTTTGTATGGCTAATTTCTTGGTGGCAGCAGTTAGAACCCAAAAAAATATCAGAATAATGGGCTCTGTTAAAACTGCGTGAATTATTGCACTTGACCCTGGCTTAATGAACTAAAATTGACCTTTTTATTATCCCTATGTATGCTCTGACTTGTATGATATTGTAAATAGTTTTTTATATTATATTTTAAAGTGTATGAAATGTTTTTATCTCTTTGTATGATTTTTAACTAAATCGAATAAAGATATTTTGACTGACAATCGGGATACTGAAGAAAGCATTCTTCAGATTAATCACCGAAAACCAGGCAGCTGAAGCAGGAATCATAGTCAACAAGGCAGTAATATCCGGAACAACAGGAAACTGTGGAACAACAATCTTGTTCACTTCTGGAAGATCGATCACAAACCTATACACAGGCGGCTGAGAAGAATCAGTCCGTTTCAGGACAGGCAAAACTGGACTGTTGCACACATTACCTCTCGTTTCCTCTATCACATCTTTCTCAATCAAATCATAGATGATCGCTAAAAGCGCTCTTTCACCATCACTAGAAATCCTATAATGGGGAATGCGTGGCAATCTAGCATTCGCTTTCAGCGTCACAACATATGGTGGAATCTCCAAAAGACCCACGTCATTAGGACCAGTTGCCCAAAGAGTATCAGGGAGAGAACGCAATTCCAATGGAAGCCGATCTTTAGACAAATACATTGGATAGATCACTCTCTTACCCAATGTAAGCTGTACTCCTGAAGGAGAACAATGCAATGTCGCATACAATCTCTTCGACAAATCCAATCCCAACAAATTCCCACCACAACCTGTCGTTAGAATGAGGAGTGCTTCCAATTCACAAGGTCCAACCGAAAGAGACAAAGGACTAGAGACTGAATTACGAACTGGGGCGCCAGAGAATCCTACCGAAACATTCGTTAAGCCAGACAAAGGTGCGCCAGGGAGTTTAGCGTGCATGATAGAACTATTCGCCGCACCAGTATCCAACAGAAAAGGCTCTGACACACCTGATGTAATCACTTCAACATAAGGTCCACTCTGATCTACTCTACTGGAACTGACACTACTCCCTCTCTTTGTCTATGGCTGTCCTAGCAATCATTACCGTCAGCATTCTCACTCTCAACATAGTAATCATCAGCATAGTACTGAGTTGACTGACCAGACGCAACATTCTGTTGATCAAAACAATTCATAGAATTCTGTGGAGGAAAGGAACGTGCATTCTGGGGGAACACACCACGTCCTCTACCTCTAGGAGCTTGCTGAACACCTCGGCCTCTCACACCAGACACACCATTCGCACGCTGTAACAGAAACGGACAACTATTCCTAAAGTGACCTTCTTCCTTACAATACGCACATTGATTAGGGCCTACAGGAACACGCTGCTGAAAAGACTCGGGCCTTTGCGATCCTCTTTGAAACTGCTGAGGTTGTTGAAACTCACGCTGATTATAACGAGGCGGATACGCCTGTTGCAAAAGAACCTTCGTCTTTAAATCTTTAGTTTTTTTCTTTGCTTTCTCTTTCTCATCCTTATCTCTATTCTCGTAATATTGCGCAGTAGCCAATATCTGGGCCGACGAAGAAACAGCCCATGAACTCTCTGAATCCATCAACTTATTACACAACCTGGGAAGCAAATTATGAACAAACTTATCCACGAACAACCTTTGGCCACCTACCGTACTCATGTCTTGACCATTGTGATCGATAAACGTCTCTTCAAACCTAGTGAAGAAATCAGACACACTTTCATATTTCTTCTGCTTGCATGCAGCTAACTTATCCCAATTCACTCTCACAGCAGGCATCAAAGTCTTCATATAATTAATAATCATACCAGGAAGTTCCAAAACTAAAGGCTCAGGTTTAGCCCCTCCACCTTGAAGACCATCTGCTGCAACAATATTTGCCCATGTATCACCTAACTCTTGCGCATGATCCTCATGACAAATCTTTCCCCACAAAGGTTGAGGAACTACATTACCAAACAACATGTCTATATCGGCCAAATTCATGATACATGCGTCAGCATTCTGAGACAACTCTTTGTAATATCCTGTAGGATTCTTACGGGGGTCAGGTAGGGTCTGTTTAAGGGCCAAAACTTTAGCTCTCTTCCACGGAACATGTACCCAGACACGCTGAAAATGAGCTGGTGCACCCTGAATACCCTGATTAACATTAGCCGCAACTGCCTCTTTCCATACCGGATGAACTTCTCTCATGGGGTACTGTCTCGCTTTTCTCCGAACCAAAGAATCAGGCTCAAACAATGACTGAGAAGGAAACACACTCCTAAACGCAAGTAACGTTGCAACCGCTTTCTCAACATCGGAACCCACTATCGTCCCTTTCGCAAACTCGAACTGTACATCAAGTAACTCCAATGGGGTCTGACCCAACTCACTATCTTCCCATTCCTCACGGAGGAAAGTACACATGAAATCGAAGACGTACCTCTGCTTTGGTGCTTCCCATTGACGGAAGATATCCATAACCGACTCTAGATTATATCTCAAAGAATTGGTAACCCATTTATGAGCCAAAAGATCTAACACTGCCCGCTCTTCAGGACCAGGAAGCTGGCTACGTAATTGTTTACACGTAGAAACAGGGGTCACATTCAATGACCCAAAGAAAGGAGACAAAAGACCAGTAACAGTATCAGTCATTCTCTGTCGAATAGAAGGAGAAGTTGTCAGAAGGACAGGAGACAAAGCAGACTGAGATGAAACAAACGTAGGAGTAGTAGCAGAAGAAGTTGCAAGTACAGGAGAAAAAGTAATAGGAGTTTGAGGCGGAACTGATAGCAAAGTCGGCGGCCTTAGAGAAGGCTGCACCAGAGGAGGAGGAACCAGCTGAAGAGGAGCTGGCAGCTGAGCAACAACGGGAGGCACAACAACTGGAGGTTGCGCAACTAAAGGTTGCGGAGGTGCCGTAGCACTCTGCACATAAGGGGGTGGTGAACTCAACAAATGTGACATCAAAGGATGCTTTTCAGGGTCCTTCGTTGCACCTCGTAGAAGAGGTGGCAAAGCCGGATAACATTTATCGATGGCCATTTTATGTTGCCTATGCAACTCCTCACTCGCTTGATCTTCTTCATTTTCTTTAAACTGCCTAGCAGCTTGCATTATCGATATACCCTTCTCTCTTTTATCTCTTTTAGCTTGTTTAATTGCTCTCTGTTTGGCTTCCTTACGCCAAAGGCGGAAAGAGTCAAACATCGCCGGCCGGGCTTTCTTCTTAAATAGTTTAACTTCCAAATTATCTAAAATCTCTGATTCAAAACTACCATGCTGTGGCCATTTTAAGACACTGTCTTTCCTAGTGTAACAGACCCACACTTCATTAAAAGTAATGGGGCCCACGCCATGTTTAGAATAGAGCTCATAAGTCGGAGTTCCAACCGGAGGTATCGGACACAAGTCCTCCAATCGGGAATCCCTGTTACAACTACAACAAAACAAATTCCTAATTTTGCTAAGACCAGGCATCTTCGCTCACTAATCTAGCTTCAAACATCAAGGGATAACCAAGAACAATAGTCTCACAAATTAACGAGTCCCTCACCTTTGGCGCTTGCAAGTACCAAATCAAAGATCCAAGGGAAACCCAAAACTAAGGACTGGGAGCGACCCACTTATACTTAACTGAGGTATCAATCACGTCACCAGAAGACCCGTCTATCGTCTCGCCATACAAATCGTCATGAAGGGTCCAAGACAGGGCGACAATCAGGGCAGCAGTCCTTCGTAGCCGTTGGAAAACGGGAAGCCTCGCAGTAAAAACCTTCAGTCCACGTTCGACATGCAGGGGTCGATGAAGTGGGGGCCCTCTTCCAGAATTTCCTCACAAAGCTCCTCACGATCTTCAGGCTTGGACCGGTTCCACTGAAGTCGCCCCACGTTGAGCGCCAACTGAAGAACCGGGTTTTAGAACCCAGCGGCGCCAGGGACATGCCCAAAGTCTTCGGGTTCACCTGTCTTAGAATACAGAGACACAGGATACTTCTCGGTGATGTCAAAGATCAAATTTATTGGCTGCAACCAGGAACAGAAGTCTACGAAGTACAACACAAGTAGGTTCGTCAGAGACTGCTCAAATTCGTAAGGTGAGACATCGTCTTTTATGCCAAAAATCACATTCTGGACAAACACCAATTATTTACAATTTGTCCAATCACAGGTAACATTGCAAAAGATATCGCATGATGACAAACCCACTTTTCAGTTGTCTAGCCCACCATTAATTACACGGGAAAGCCCAACATTCTTTCTTGCACAAGGCGGACAAACCCATAATAAAGGACCACAACCCATACCATAAACAAGCCATAAAAGAAGGAACAGAAACAGATGAAAAGAAGGATAAGGGGTGTGTGTATGCATACCAAACTTTACAGTCTCCTGTGCTCTGATCCTTAATTTTGATCAGCTACCGGGCAAGGAACTGGCTTAGCAAGGTCAGCTTCAGGCAACGAGGTCAGTTCACTCGGGTCATTTAGAAGTCAGCACAAACTCAAGCTTACGTGTACGTGTACTAAAGACTCGTTCGGCCGTAGTCATCGGCCTATGTGAGGGCAACCACAAAATGGCTGCCATGCACAAAATGGAACCCAAGACTTTGGAACAAAATCCCTAAATACACAGTGAATCCATCGGTCTAACATGACGAAAACACTCGTACTTGCCGCACTCACTAGTTAGGGTTCGCTACTATTAAATTCGTAACGAAACCATGACCTTTATGAAACGGGTTCAGAATTCACGGAACCTCACTGTGTATCCCCGCGTTTTTTAAATGACCCCGCTCAGCGCAGCTAAATTGCTTGCACCATTTCCTTGTAGATATACCCCGACCTCATGGTGAAGGGCACAATGACTTTCGGTTTTCTGGTGCAGTGCAAGACTCCCTGCCCCGGTGGAGGCTTTCTCTCTGTTCAAAGGCAAGAAGGCTCGCAAGTGAAGCAGCACAGGGACTAGACTTCCAGCCGAGAGGCAAGTGAGCAGCCGTTGGTCCTATGTTTTGGATATAGATCAGCAACAAGAGTCCATGTAGGTCTTAGTACAGAAGAGTTCAATAGGATCCTTGGCTGCTCAAACATGTGTTCTCAAATATAGACAGTTGGATGAAAATCGGTATCCAAACACACTTAAATGAATCCTTACAATTAAACAATTGTAAGCCAATCAGGCTGGGATTACATTGTCCTCCTCAAAGAAGAGGACCCCCTGTTCACCCTTATGAGCCTTCTCAGGTGGGAAGCTGTGTGGATTCCCAAAACCACCTAAACAAAAGTAGAGCAGGTAGAATAAATTGGGTATGGCCTGGGCCACTGGAATTATGAGGATCAAATTAAGTGACAGGTTGCATTCAATTATGCAGCGGGAAAAGGCTAATCATGTGGCGTAATGCTGCACATTTGTACTAGTCATATTTAATTATTTTGTCATTTGTACACTGTCTGGGCATTGGTTGCATCTCATTAGTAGCCGTTAATACCCAAATATAGCAATAAACAACGGAAAAGTGATCAGTCAAGCGTTGAAAGGGGCCTTCCACTGCCCGGCAATATATGTTGATGCATTTTTAATAACTTTTTACCGGCTTGAGCTGGAAACAAATTGTTCTTGGTAACATCTCTAGATTATGTAGTAGATGGTGGATTATGTGGCAAATGCGGCAAATCTATAATTTTTCAAAACACGCCGCACACTCATGTAATTCGGGTGTGCCTGGGTATGGGATTACCTGCTGTGGGCAGCACTCATCCTAAACTCACATATACCGTTTGTACTTTATGATCAAGATTTGCAATCTGTTATGGGCAACCCAAGTAGATGGTGCCTGGAAATGTTCACAAAGACCTTTATAAACTTTTATTCATACTAATTTTGCAAACTGTTATACCGGTGATTGTTGTATATAACGTGAACACATTATTTTTAATTAAAAGATACATTATTACGGGTCTATCAGCCAAAGCCTCTACTCTTAATTTTACAAAGGCAGATCAGTAAGGAGCCCCCTCACCCCTAAACACTGAAGTAGGCACTCCAAGAACTATGAGCTAGGTGGTGCAAACCAAGGCTCAGGCCTAGGAGATATGGGTGAAGGCTACCCTTGTTGGACCATTGAGAGTTCCCCTCTCAGAACTACCCAATAGAATTTATGTGTGTGTGTGGGGTGGGGGGGGGGGTTCGGGAAACACCAACCCACTTGTAGTCAGGGACAATGTGTGTCAAAATGACAAAACAGTGAGACAATAGAGCCATAAAATGTGCAGCATAATGGTGCATAATTTGCTTTTATATGCCACATCATTTAGTGAACTTTGCCACATAATTTCATCCTCCACTGCTGCATAATTCTTGCGGGTATAGGTTTCTGTGGCACAGAGGGAAACCACGGTTATCTACATACTTGAGCAAATGCAGGAAAGCCGTCCTTTGTTTACGTGCACTGATTCGCCTCCTGTGTATGCTCCTGGTAATGAAGGGGAGCTAGACCTATGTGTGTGGTTAGGCCTTTCACTCAGGGGCTTTTGAGGTAATAAGGGCTATGTCTGGTTGTTGGATTGTGTTGATTTGCAAAGAGGTATCCCTGTGGAGTAAAGGCTGTGGCATGTGTTGAAGCTACATAACATGCTGGTCTTTGTTCACCTACTTCCCTTTCTTCTGTTTCTGGCAGACTTACAGTCCTGACTCTTGCAACATACTAAAAGCATCATGCCGGGCCTCCTGAACCGGAGCAGCGGCGCCCCCCTCCCACTGACCGCTTCAGAGATCAGTTCCTGTGTCAGCGGCTACGCCCTGGGGATGACCGCCTCGCTGACATACAGCAACCCAGAGTCCCAGCCTATTGAAGGTGAGTCCCACTCACACCACAAGCCCATGTGGTCCCTTTCAATGCACATCAACTCACTGCTCTGTGTAGAAGCTCTCCTCATCCGGTATAGCAAATCATTGTCCACTCCTTGCCTAACGATGCTCCTTTTCACCCCGCCTTATCACTGCCTGCTCAGCGGGGTGTCCTTTCCACACACGGACTCAGTAATATTCTTGTTACGCTGCCTGCTAAACATTGCCTCTCTCCACACTGCCTGTTCTGAGGCTCCCCTTCACACTGCCAGCTTAACAGTGCCACTCACCTCTCTGCCTTCTCAGCAAGGATCCTTTCCATGCTGCCTGTTGAGCAGTGCCTCTATTCACACTGCTGACTGAATGTTGTCACATAGTGGCCTCATAAATCTTGAGTAAGGCAATGCAGTGCAAGCCTCTGCGTCGTCTTACTTTGCGCAAGGGAAGGATTCCTTAGGCTTAGCGGTGGGTGTTCCCACATAACTCTCATGGTTTTTGATGTTTTCCCAGGTTTACAAGGACTTGTAAACGTGGGAATATGTCAAAATCTTACACCTCCCCAGGTGAGGCGTAACGAGGACAAATATCTGCATTTCTCCTTGTTTTTCCCTCTTTCCATGTGTGTTGCATTCGTCAACACACATAGAAATCGGAAAACACCTCCCAGGATTGTTTTTGTGCATGAAGGTGCCCCTTCTGCTCAAAAACAAACCTGCCGACAACACAGGTGCCCTTGCACCATGGGGCAAGGTTGCCTGTGTTGGAGCTAGGATGCAGAAACGGTGCCAGGGCAGTGGGAAAGGACAGGAATGCACCTTATTGGGTAGATATGATGCATTCCTGCCCTTTCTCTTTGGCGTAGGACAGTGAAGCAAGGTGACTTACTGAGCAGCCTTACGCCAAATCCCCACTCTGCCTTCTCAACAGTGCCACTCTTCACGTTGCCTGTGCAACAGTGTCACTCAACTCACTGTCTGCTGAACGATATAATTCTCCACTCAATGTAGCTTTACAGATATAATACCTTCTCGGTGCCTGCCCATCAATGCTCCGCTTCACATTACCTGATTGATTTTTGCTTTATTAAGCTCCTTTCCAAACTACCTGCTCAGCTGCACCAATCTCCACACTGCCTATTCCGTGTGCCTCCTCTATACGCTGTCTGCTCAACACTATACACCTAATTTATGGGGACTTGGCATAAGGCTAGGCAGTAAGTCACCTTGCTGCGCTGCCCTGTGCTAGAGTGAAATGGCAGGAATGCATTATATTTATCCAATACTGTGCATTCAGTTCTTTCCCCCTGTGCTGGCACCGTTTCGGCTTCTTAGCGCCAGCACAGGCACCATGCACCAAGGTGCAAGGGTGCCTGTGTTGTCAGCAGGATCATGTTTGTGCAGGAAGGTAGGCCCGTCCCTGCACAAAAACAAACCTGAGAGTCGTTTTCCTCTTCCTATGTGTGCTGCAGAATTTAGCACACTTGGAGAGAGGAAACAATTAGGAGAAATAGAGATATTTCTCCTTCTCATGCCTCACCTTGGAAGGCGTAAGATTTTGACGCACTCTCAGGTTTACAAGTCCTTGCAAATCTGGAAATGCGTCAAAAACCATGGGAGTAGCGTGGGAACACCCACTGCAATGCCCAAGGAATGCCTACCTTGGACAGTGTGCGGCGACGCAGCGATTTGTGCTGTGTTGCCTTACTCCAAATTTATGAAGCCACTTAAAGTCACATATTGTGGCTTTGTGTGGCTTCATAAATCTGGCTCAGAACCATGCGTCAAGCCTGTACCACTTTGTGTGGTGCAAACGTGATGCAAGACTCTCATAAATATGCGCTTACATCTCTTCACACTGCACACTCAACGAGGGCCCTATCCACACTCTCTGCTCAGTGATGCTGGTCTCCACACCGCTTCCTCAAAATTGTCACTCTCCTCACTGTTTAATGATGTCACTCTCTACAAGGTCTGTGGATCAGCGACACCTTCCACACCTCCTTATGGCCAATACCACTCTCACATCATGCCACACTACCTGCTCATTGAGTGTTCTCTCCACACTGCCTGTTCAATGATTCCACTCTCCACACCGCCTGCTCAGTGGTTTCTCCTTTCCACAATGTCTGCTCAACGATGCTCTACACAGTGCTTCTTGCCTGCCCACTGGTTTCGCAGCCTTCCTCTTCACACTGCTTGTTCACAACCTGTGCAACAGTTTTTATATGTATAGTAATTTGTGCTGCCTAGTAAAGCTGCCTCTCCATATTAACTGTTTCTAGACAAACTGCAGTACTATTGATGCCGTTCATACTCCGAGCCTCCGTGGGACCTTTCCTCTAAACTTTCAGAGTCATTTCCAGAAAGTGTTCTCTTGAAACCTCAAACCACGTCCTATTTTTTTTGTAGACTCGCTGGAAAATTAAAACATTTTCTCAGTCTCTGGGTGACCGCCATCTTTTATAACAATCCTAGGGTCACTGCCACACTGCGCAGGGGAGGCTCCTCCACAATGGCGGAGGAGCGTCGCCCCACTGACTCAGAGCTAGCCGCTGAAAAAACCATAATATTTTACTATGGTTTTATTTTTCATTTGCCAGCTCTGAGCCAGCTTGTGCTGGGAGGACCAGGGTATGGAAAAGGGGAGGAGGAGCGCTATGTGCACTTTTAAGTGTGCTTGTGTGTTTGGCCTGCCTTCTCAGGCCGACCAAACACACTTAGGTTCCTCCAGCCCAGCTGTATTGAACACCTGGGCTGCAGAATCCCCACAGACACCCTGTCCTGAAAGGAGCATCTTTACAGCCTGCTTAAGCCAATCCCTGCGCTGCTCTCATATGAAAGCAATATGGGGGTTGGAAGGGTGTCTGATGCTGTCCCAGAGACTCCAGGAACTGCTGCTGAGGAGTGTGAGGCAGCCGGCAGCACCATGTAAGTGTTTATTTTCTACCATTAGCCTGTCCCCCCCCCCCCGCCACGTGCTCCCCCCACATGCTTTCCGCTGGCTCTCTCTCCTGCGCCCCTCCCACCCACCCCAACGGTATTTTATCATGTCACCCGCCACTGCACATTTGATCACAATCTCAGGGTCACTGACACATTTGCCATGAATTGCATTGTCAAAGGCACATTTGAGCACAATAGCAGTGTCAATGCAACATTTGAGCACAATCTCAGAGTCGCTACCACATTTGACAGGATCCCAGGGTTACTGTCACATATATTATGCAATCTCAGCACACTACCTCATTTGTTTGGAGACTTTTTGCCACTGTCACATTTTGTCTAGACTGTTCGTGGTCACTGCAAGCTTCGCTCTATGTCTCACAGTCATTATGTCACATGTTTTGAAGGATCCAAATCACTTCTGCATATACTCAGAGTTTCAGGGTCACTTCCACCCCTAAGTAAGTAATATATCTGTGGTACTATCAAGGTTGTCCTGGAAACTCAGCATATCGTGCACGTGTTTTGGCTTAAGTCCGTTGTCATACTGAATCTAGACTACTGGACCGAGTCTTAGGTTCTCAGTGACATTTTTATAAAATTTATGGGTTACCACCTTATGTGAATCTTGTGTCATGCCACAATGGCCCAGTGTCTTTGGTAATTTATTTATCTTTCTGACAAAGTACACCGCTTTCTGTTTTATATTACACATTCCATCTGACTCTCATGCTTTTTTATCCTCCTAAATCTTATGCACAGCATTTCAGATCAAAATTAATAAACAAAAACCTCCTCAAGTGCTTACCATTGCTGCCACCTCTGGTCTACAGTACCATAGGAGTTGCCATATCTGTTCCACCATCTCAAGATCGCTGCTACAAATTCCCTCAATCTCAGTGTCACTTTTACATTTCCCCTCCTGGTCCTGAGGTCACTGTCACATTTGTTCACTGCCAGCTGTATTTTCCTGCCTCATTATTAAGACAGTGCTTCTATGCTTATTAATAAGATCTCTTGTATCTCCCCCCAGGTCTCTTTGTCTACCCTCTGAATGAACACACCACAGTGGTGGGGTTTGAAGCCGTCATATGCAGGAGGATTGTGACTGTGCAGATCAAGGATAAAGGGAAAATAGATGACTGCTACTACGACTGCTGTACTCTGCCCAATGGCCGCTTTCAGGATGGCAGTGGTGAGGAGAACAAAAAGGATACATCGGGTGGGGGAGTATGAAGAGCTTAATCGTTAAAGGGGGTATGCATGAGAGCTCAAATCCTGTCAATGGATGAGGAGGATGATGGCACAAAGATAGGAGCTGATTGCATGCATAGGAGTTTATCTCATGGTGCGGTGTCAAGAGTTCATCTCAAGACACAGACTGAAAGAGTTCATCTCATGGTGTGAAGAGTTCATCTCTTGGCACAGACTGAAGAGTTCATCTCATGGCAGAGTGAAGAGTTCATCTCATGGTATGATATGAAGATTTAGTCTCTTGGCACAGACTGAAGAGTTCATCTCTTGGTACAGAGGGAAGAGTTCATCTCATGACATGATGTAAAGAGTCCATTACCCCCAGGTCCCTCCGTCCTCGACACTTTCATACTAACAAGTGGAGATGACCATCTCCCGACAGAAAAAAACAAGAGGAATGCTGGGACACTAATACTGCCCCTCCCCCTAGGAGTACATAAGCAGTACTTACCCAGCAGCCCTCCTGTTCTTTTTTTCTGTCTGTCGACAGTGTTGATGGTGTGCTGGTGCTGCTCCTGCTGGGCTTGAGTGGTGGTGCTTCTCTTCTCCCCTGCCCAGCTGCCTGGCTGTATGGGCGCGGGGTTCCCTGGACTGCCTCCTGGCCTGCCGGGCTTGCTTGGAGTCGGTCTTTCTCTGGAGCCGGTGTTTGGATTGGAGAGTTCCTGGCTTTGCTGTGTGCTGCGTGCTCCTACCGGTCCTTTGTGGCTGGTGCTGGAGTTCCCGGTTGCTTCCGGGTCACGGGCTCGGCTTCCCGAGCTTG